>NW_026961531.1:308000-616000 GCF_963924245.1 Chroicocephalus ridibundus
ACAGATAATCAGAGCAATTCTCAGAGACACTGAGAACAAGCTCCACAATTCCCTCCTGGCACTTTCCCTGTAGGAGATACCGCAAGACGTTTCTGTATATTGGGCACAGCGCTCTGCACGGTGTTAGCAGAGATTTTCCCGGGACAGTGAAACCCTATGTCAGAGACACTGAGAAGAAGCCCCAATGTTCCCTCCAGGCACTTTCAGTGTGGGTGCCTTCTCCACGTGGTTCCTGGTTTCACTGCGGCTCTGAAGAGAATGTTAGCCAAGAGGTAACCGGGACAGTGAAAACAGTACTCAAAGACAGGGAGAGCAAGCTCTCTCTTGGCACTTTGGATGTGGGACATACAGCGAGATGTTTGCTGCTTTTGCGTTTGGCTGTTGGGAGATTTACAGCACAAAGATATCTAGTTGATTTGAAGCAGTTCCGAGAAAGTCTAAACATAATCCCCACTTCTCCCTCCTGGCACTTTCCATGTGGGAGATATAGCAGGATGTATATTGGTTTTGAGGACAACTCAATGGACAGTGTAGGGAGAAAAGGTCCTGGCTCCTTGAATGCCGTTTCTGGAGACACTGCGATCAATGTGGGAGATATGTCAAGATGTGTGTTTGTTTTGAGGACGGCTCTCTGGAGAGTCTTAGCAAAGAGGTCACAGGGATAATCAGAGCAATTCTCAGAGACACTGAGAACAAGCTCGACAATTCCCTGCTGGCACTTTCCCTGTAGGAGATACCGCAAGACGTTTCTGTACATTGGGCACAGCGCTCTGCACGGTGTTAGCAGAGACTTTCCCGGGACAGTGAAACCCTATGTCAGAGACACTGAGAAGAAGCCCCAATGTTCCCTCCAGGCACTTTCAGTGTGGGTGCCTTCTCCACGTGGTTCCTGGTTTCACTGCGGCTCTGAAGAGAATGTTAGCAAAGAGGTAACCGGGACAGTGAAAACAGTACCCAAAGACAGGGAGAGCAAGCTCTCTCTTGGCACTTTGGATGTGGGACATACAGCGAGATGTTTGCTGCTTTTGCGTTTGGCTGTTGGGAGATTTACAGCACAAAGATATCTAGTTGATTTGAAGCAGTTCCGAGAAAGTCTAAACATAATCCCCACTTCTCCCTCCTGGCACTTTCCATGTGGGAGATCTAGCAGGATGTATATTGGTTTTGAGGACAACTCAATGGACAGTGTAGGGAGAAAAGGTCCTGGCTCCTTGAATGCCGTTTCTGGAGACACTGCGATCAATGTGGGAGATATGTCAAGATGTGTGTTTGTTTTGAGGAAGTCTCTCTGGAGAGTCTTAGCAAAGAGGTCACACAGATAACCAGAGCAATTCTCAGAGACACTGAGAACAAGCTCGACAATTCCCTCCTGGCACTTTCCCTGTAGGAGATACCGCAAGACGTTTCTGTACATTGGGCACAGCGCTCTGCACGGTGTTAGCAGAGACTTTCCCGGGACAGTGAAACCCTATGTCAGAGACACTGAGAAGAAGCCCCAATGTTCCCTCCAGGCACTTTCAGTGTGGGTGCCTTCTCCACGTGGTTCCTGGTTTCACTGCGGCTCTGAAGAGAATGTTAGCAAAGAGGTAACCGGGACAGTGAAAACAGTACTCAAAGACAGGGAGAGCAAGCTCTCTCTTGGCACTTTGGATGTGGGACATACAGCGAGATGTTTGCTGCTTTTGCGTTTGGCTGTTGGGAGATTTACAGCACAAAGATATCTAGTTGATTTGAAGCATTTCCGAGAAAGTCTAAACATAATCCCCACTTCTCCCTCCTGGCACTTTCCATGTGGGAGATATAGCAGGATGTATATTGGTTTTGAGGACAACTCAATGGACAGTGTAGGGAGAAAAGGTCCTGGCTCCTTGAATGCCGTTTCTGGAGACACTGCGATCAATGTGGGAGATATGTCAAGATGTGTGTTTGTTTTGAGGACGTCTCTCTGGAGAGTCTTAGCAAAGAGGTCACACAGATAATCAGAGCAATTCTCAGAGACACTGAGAACAAGCTCGACAATTCCCTCCTGGCACTTTCCCTGTAGGAGATACCGCAAGACGTTTCTGTACGTTGGGCACAGCGCTCTGCACGGTGTTAGCAGAGACTTTCCCGGGACAGTGAAACCCTATGTCAGAGACACTGAGAAGAAGCCCCAATGTTCCCTCCAGGCACTTTCAGTGTGGGTGCCTTCTCCACGTGGTTCCTGGTTTCACTGCAGCTCTGAAGAGAATGTTAGCAAAGAGGTAACCGGGACAGTGAAAACAGTACTCAAAGACAGGGAGAGCAAGCTCTCTCTTGGCACTTTGGATGTGGGACATACAGCGAGATGTTTGCTGCTTTTGCGTTTGGCTGTTGGGAGATTTACAGCACAAAGATATCTAGTTGATTTGAAGCAGTTCCGAGAAAGTCTAAACATAATCCCCACTTCTCCCTCCTGGCACTTTCCATGTGGGAGATATAGCAGGATGTATATTGGTTTTGAGGACAACTCAATGGACAGTGTAGGGAGAAAAGGTCCTGGCTCCTTGAATGCCGTTTCTGGAGACACTGCGATCAATGTGGGAGATATGTCAAGATGTGTGTTTGTTTTGAGGACGGCTCTCTGGAGAGTCTTAGCAAAGAGGTCACACAGATAATCAGAGCAATTCTCAGAGACACTGAGAACAAGCTCGACAATTCCCTCCTGGCACTTTCCCTGTAGGAGATACCGCAAGACGTTTCTGTACGTTGGGCACAGCGCTCTGCACGGTGTTAGCAGAGACTTTCCCGGGACAGTGAAACCCTATGTCAGAGACACTGAGAAGAAGCCCCAATGTTCCCTCCAGGCACTTTCAGTGTGGGTGCCTTCTCCACGTGGTTCCTGGTTTCACTGCGGCTCTGAAGAGAATGTTAGCCAAGAGGTAACCGGGACAGTGAAAACAGTACTCAAAGACAGGGAGAGCAAGCTCTCTCTTAGCACTTTGGATGTGGGACATACAGCGAGATGTTTGCTGCTTTTGCGTTTGGCTGTTGGGAGATTTACAGCACAAAGATATCTAGTTGATTTGAAGCAGTTCCGAGAAAGTCTAAACATAATCCCCACTTCTCCCTCCTGGCACTTTCCATGTGGGAGATCTAGCAGGATGTATATTGGTTTTGAGGACAACTCAATGGACAGTGTAGGGAGAAAAGGTCCTGGCTCCTTGAATGCCGTTTCTGGAGACACTGCGATCAATGTGGGAGATATGTCAAGATGTGTGTTTGTTTTGAGGACGGCTCTCTGGAGAGTCTTAGCAAAGAGGTCACAGGGATAATCAGAGCAATTCTCAGAGACACTGAGAACAAGCTCGACAATTCCCTGCTGGCACTTTCCCTGTAGGAGATACCGCAAGACGTTTCTGTACGTTGGGCACAGCGCTCTGCACGGTGTTAGCAGAGACTTTCCCGGGACAGTGAAACCCTATGTCAGAGACACTGAGAAGAAGCCCCAATGTTCCCTCCAGGCACTTTCAGTGTGGGTGCCTTCTCCACGTGGTTCCTGGTTTCACTGCGGCTCTGAGGAGAATGTTAGCCAAGAGGTAACCGGGACAGTGAAAACAGTACTCAAAGACAGGGAGAGCAAGCTCTCTCTTGGCACTTTGGATGTGGGACATACAGCGAGATGTTTGCTGCTTTTGCGTTTGGCTGTTGGGAGATTTACAGCACAAAGATATCTAGTTGATTTGAAGCAGTTCCGAGAAAGTCTAAACATAATCCCCACTTCTCCCTCCTGGCACTTTCCATGTGGGAGATATAGCAGGATGTATATTGGTTTTGAGGACAACTCAATGGACAGTGTAGGGAGAAAAGGTCCTGGCTCCTTGAATGCCGTTTCTGGAGACACTGCGATCAATGTGGGAGATATGTCAAGATGTGTGTTTGTTTTGAGGACGGCTCTCTGGAGAGTCTTAGCAAAGAGGTCACAGGGATAATCAGAGCAATTCTCAGAGACACTGAGAACAAGCTCGACAATTCCCTGCTGGCACTTTCCCTGTAGGAGATACCGCAAGACGTTTCTGTACATTGGGCACAGCGCTCTGCACGGTGTTAGCAGAGACTTTCCCGGGACAGTGAAACCCTATGTCAGAGACACTGAGAAGAAGCCCCAATGTTCCCTCCAGGCACTTTCAGTGTGGGTGCCTTCTCCACGTGGTTCCTGGTTTCACTGCGGCTCTGAAGAGAATGTTAGCAAAGAGGTAACCGGGACAGTGAAAACAGTACCCAAAGACAGGGAGAGCAAGCTCTCTCTTGGCACTTTGGATGTGGGACATACAGCGAGATGTTTGCTGCTTTTGCGTTTGGCTGTTGGGAGATTTACAGCACAAAGATATCTAGTTGATTTGAAGCAGTTCCGAGAAAGTCTAAACATAATCCCCACTTCTCCCTCCTGGCACTTTCCATGTGGGAGATCTAGCAGGATGTATATTGGTTTTGAGGACAACTCAATGGACAGTGTAGGGAGAAAAGGTCCTGGCTCCTTGAATGCCGTTTCTGGAGACACTGCGATCAATGTGGGAGATATGTCAAGATGTGTGTTTGTTTTGAGGAAGTCTCTCTGGAGAGTCTTAGCAAAGAGGTCACACAGATAACCAGAGCAATTCTCAGAGACACTGAGAACAAGCTCGACAATTCCCTCCTGGCACTTTCCCTGTAGGAGATACCGCAAGACGTTTCTGTACATTGGGCACAGCGCTCTGCACGGTGTTAGCAGAGACTTTCCCGGGACAGTGAAACCCTATGTCAGAGACACTGAGAAGAAGCCCCAATGTTCCCTCCAGGCACTTTCAGTGTGGGTGCCTTCTCCACGTGGTTCCTGGTTTCACTGCGGCTCTGAAGAGAATGTTAGCAAAGAGGTAACCGGGACAGTGAAAACAGTACTCAAAGACAGGGAGAGCAAGCTCTCTCTTGGCACTTTGGATGTGGGACATACAGCGAGATGTTTGCTGCTTTTGCGTTTGGCTGTTGGGAGATTTACAGCACAAAGATATCTAGTTGATTTGAAGCAGTTCCGAGAAAGTCTAAACATAATCCCCACTTCTCCCTCCTGGCACTTTCCATGTGGGAGATATAGCAGGATGTATATTGGTTTTGAGGACAACTCAATGGACAGTGTAGGGAGAAAAGGTCCTGGCTCCTTGAATGCCGTTTCTGGAGACACTGCGATCAATGTGGGAGATATGTCAAGATGTGTGTTTGTTTTGAGGACGTCTCTCTGGAGAGTCTTAGCAAAGAGGTCACACAGATAATCAGAGCAATTCTCAGAGACACTGAGAACAAGCTCGACAATTCCCTCCTGGCACTTTCCCTGTAGGAGATACCGCAAGACGTTTCTGTACGTTGGGCACAGCGCTCTGCACGGTGTTAGCAGAGACTTTCCCGGGACAGTGAAACCCTATGTCAGAGACACTGAGAAGAAGCCCCAATGTTCCCTCCAGGCACTTTCAGTGTGGGTGCCTTCTCCACGTGGTTCCTGGTTTCACTGCAGCTCTGAAGAGAATGTTAGCAAAGAGGTAACCGGGACAGTGAAAACAGTACTCAAAGACAGGGAGAGCAAGCTCTCTCTTGGCACTTTGGATGTGGGACATACAGCGAGATGTTTGCTGCTTTTGCGTTTGGCTGTTGGGAGATTTACAGCACAAAGATATCTAGTTGATTTGAAGCAGTTCCGAGAAAGTCTAAACATAATCCCCACTTCTCCCTCCTGGCACTTTCCATGTGGGAGATATAGCAGGATGTATATTGGTTTTGAGGACAACTCAATGGACAGTGTAGGGAGAAAAGGTCCTGGCTCCTTGAATGCCGTTTCTGGAGACACTGCGATCAATGTGGGAGATATGTCAAGATGTGTGTTTGTTTTGAGGACGGCTCTCTGGAGAGTCTTAGCAAAGAGGTCACACAGATAATCAGAGCAATTCTCAGAGACACTGAGAACAAGCTCGACAATTCCCTCCTGGCACTTTCCCTGTAGGAGATACCGCAAGACGTTTCTGTACGTTGGGCACAGCGCTCTGCACGGTGTTAGCAGAGACTTTCCCGGGACAGTGAAACCCTATGTCAGAGACACTGAGAAGAAGCCCCAATGTTCCCTCCAGGCACTTTCAGTGTGGGTGCCTTCTCCACGTGGTTCCTGGTTTCACTGCGGCTCTGAAGAGAATGTTAGCCAAGAGGTAACCGGGACAGTGAAAACAGTACTCAAAGACAGGGAGAGCAAGCTCTCTCTTAGCACTTTGGATGTGGGACATACAGCGAGATGTTTGCTGCTTTTGCGTTTGGCTGTTGGGAGATTTACAGCACAAAGATATCTAGTTGATTTGAAGCAGTTCCGAGAAAGTCTAAACATAATCCCCACTTCTCCCTCCTGGCACTTTCCATGTGGGAGATCTAGCAGGATGTATATTGGTTTTGAGGACAACTCAATGGACAGTGTAGGGAGAAAAGGTCCTGGCTCCTTGAATGCCGTTTCTGGAGACACTGCGATCAATGTGGGAGATATGTCAAGATGTGTGTTTGTTTTGAGGACGGCTCTCTGGAGATTCTTAGCAAAGAGGTCACACAGATAACCAGAGCAATTCTCAGAGACACTGAGAACAAGCTCGACAATTCCCTCCTGGCACTTTCCCTGTAGGAGATACCGCAAGACGTTTCTGTACGTTGGGCACAGCGCTCTGCACGGTGTTAGCAGAGACTTTCCCGGGACAGTGAAACCCTATGTCAGAGACACTGAGAAGAAGCCCCAATGTTCCCTCCAGGCACTTTCAGTGTGGGTGCCTTCTCCACGTGGTTCCTGGTTTCACTGCGGCTCTGAGGAGAATGTTAGCCAAGAGGTAACCGGGACAGTGAAAACAGTACTCAAAGACAGGGAGAGCAAGCTCTCTCTTGGCACTTTGGATGTGGGACATACAGCGAGATGTTTGCTGCTTTTGCGTTTGGCTGTTGGGAGATTTACAGCACAAAGATATCTAGTTGATTTGAAGCAGTTCCGAGAAAGTCTAAACATAATCCCCACTTCTCCCTCCTGGCACTTTCCATGTGGGAGATATAGCAGGATGTATATTGGTTTTGAGGACAACTCAATGGACAGTGTAGGGAGAAAAGGTCCTGGCTCCTTGAATGCCGTTTCTGGAGACACTGCGATCAATGTGGGAGATATGTCAAGATGTGTGTTTGTTTTGAGGACGTCTCTCTGGAGAGTCTTAGCAAAGAGGTCACACAGATAACCAGAGCAATTCTCAGAGATACTGAGAACAAGCTCGACAATTCCCTCCTGGCACTTTCCCTGTAGGAGATACCGCAAGACGTTTCTGTACATTGGGCACAGCGCTCTGCACGGTGTTAGCAGAGACTTTCCCGGGACAGTGAAACCCTATGTCAGAGACACTGAGAAGAAGCCCCAATGTTCCCTCCAGGCACTTTCAGTGTGGGTGCCTTCTCCACGTGGTTCCTGGTTTCACTGCGGCTCTGAAGAAAATGTTAGCCAAGAGGTAACCGGGACAGTGAAAACAGTACTCAAAGACAGGGAGAGCAAGCTCTCTCTTGGCACTTTGGATGTGGGACATACAGCGAGATGTTTGCTGCTTTTGCGTTTGGCTGTTGAGAGATTTACAGCACAAAGATATCTAGTTGATTTGAAGCAGTTCCGAGAAAGTCTAAACATAATCGCCACTTCTCCCTCCTGGCACTTTCCATGTGGGAGATATAGCAGGATGTATATTGGTTTTGAGGACAACTCAATGGACAGTGTAGGGAGAAAAGGTCCTGGCTCCTTGAATGCCGTTTCTGGAGACACTGCGATCAATGTGGGAGATATGTCAAGATGTGTGTTTGTTTTGAGGAAGTCTCTCTGGAGAGTCTTAGCAAAGAGGTCACACAGATAACCAGAGCAATTCTCAGAGACACTGAGAACAAGCTCGACAATTCCCTCCTGGCACTTTCCCTGTAGGAGATACCGCAAGACGTTTCTGTACATTGGGCACAGCGCTCTGCACGGTGTTAGCAGAGACTTTCCCGGGACAGTGAAACCCTATGTCAGAGACACTGAGAAGAAGCCCCAATGTTCCCTCCAGGCACTTTCAGTGTGGGTGCCTTCTCCACGTGGTTCCTGGTTTCACTGCGGCTCTGAAGAGAATGTTAGCAAAGAGGTAACCGGGACAGTGAAAACAGTACTCAAAGACAGGGAGAGCAAGCTCTCTCTTGGCACTTTGGATGTGGGACATACAGCGAGATGTTTGCTGCTTTTGCGTTTGGCTGTTGGGAGATTTACAGCACAAAGATATCTAGTTGATTTGAAGCAGTTCCGAGAAAGTCTAAACATAATCCCCACTTCTCCCTCCTGGCACTTTCCATGTGGGAGATATAGCAGGATGTATATTGGTTTTGAGGACAACTCAATGGACAGTGTAGGGAGAAAAGGTCCTGGCTCCTTGAATGCCGTTTCTGGAGACACTGCGATCAATGTGGGAGATATGTCAAGATGTGTGTTTGTTTTGAGGACGGCTCTCTGGAGAGTCTTAGCAAAGAGGTCACACAGATAATCAGAGCAATTCTCAGAGACACTGAGAACAAGCTCGACAATTCCCTCCTGGCACTTTCCCTGTAGGAGATACCGCAAGACGTTTCTGTACGTTGGGCACAGCGCTCTGCACGGTGTTAGCAGAGACTTTCCCGGGACAGTGAAACCCTATGTCAGAGACACTGAGAAGAAGCCCCAATGTTCCCTCCAGGCACTTTCAGTGTGGGTGCCTTCTCCACGTGGTTCCTGGTTTCACTGCGGCTCTGAAGAGAATGTTAGCCAAGAGGTAACCGGGACAGTGAAAACAGTACTCAAAGACAGGGAGAGCAAGCTCTCTCTTGGCACTTTGGATGTGGGACATACAGCGAGATGTTTGCTGCTTTTGCGTTTGGCTGTTGGGAGATTTACAGCACAAAGATATCTAGTTGATTTGAAGCAGTTCCGAGAAAGTCTAAACATAATCCCCACTTCTCCCTCCTGGCACTTTCCATGTGGGAGATCTAGCAGGATGTATATTGGTTTTGAGGACAACTCAATGGACAGTGTAGGGAGAAAAGGTCCTGGCTCCTTGAATGCCGTTTCTGGAGACACTGCGATCAATGTGGGAGATATGTCAAGATGTGTGTTTGTTTTGAGGACGGCTCTCTGGAGATTCTTAGCAAAGAGGTCACACAGATAACCAGAGCAATTCTCAGAGACACTGAGAACAAGCTCGACAATTCCCTCCTGGCACTTTCCCTGTAGGAGATACCGCAAGACGTTTCTGTACGTTGGGCACAGCGCTCTGCACGGTGTTAGCAGAGACTTTCCCGGGACAGTGAAACCCTATGTCAGAGACACTGAGAAGAAGCCCCAATGTTCCCTCCAGGCACTTTCAGTGTGGGTGCCTTCTCCACGTGGTTCCTGGTTTCACTGCGGCTCTGAGGAGAATGTTAGCCAAGAGGTAACCGGGACAGTGAAAACAGTACTCAAAGACAGGGAGAGCAAGCTCTCTCTTGGCACTTTGGATGTGGGACATACAGCGAGATGTTTGCTGCTTTTGCGTTTGGCTGTTGGGAGATTTACAGCACAAAGATATCTAGTTGATTTGAAGCAGTTCCGAGAAAGTCTAAACATAATCCCCACTTCTCCCTCCTGGCACTTTCCATGTGGGAGATATAGCAGGATGTATATTGGTTTTGAGGACAACTCAATGGACAGTGTAGGGAGAAAAGGTCCTGGCTCCTTGAATGCCGTTTCTGGAGACACTGCGATCAATGTGGGAGATATGTCAAGATGTGTGTTTGTTTTGAGGACGTCTCTCTGGAGAGTCTTAGCAAAGAGGTCACACAGATAACCAGAGCAATTCTCAGAGATACTGAGAACAAGCTCCACAATTCCCTCCTGGCACTTTCCCTGTAGGAGATACCACAAGACGTTTCTGTACATTGGGCACAGCGCTCTGCACGGTGTTAGCAGAGACTTTCCCGGGACAGTGAAACCCTATGTCAGAGACACTGAGAAGAAGCCCCAATGTTCCCTCCAGGCACTTTCAGTGTGGGTGCCTTCTCCACGTGGTTCCTGGTTTCACTGCGGCTCTGAAGAAAATGTTAGCCAAGAGGTAACCGGGACAGTGAAAACAGTACTCAAAGACAGGGAGAGCAAGCTCTCTCTTGGCACTTTGGATGTGGGACATACAGCGAGATTTTTGCTGCTTTTGCGTTTGGCTGTTGAGAGATTTACAGCACAAAGATATCTAGTTGATTTGAAGCAGTTCCGAGAAAGTCTAAACATAATCGCCACTTCTCCCTCCTGGCACTTTCCATGTGGGAGATATAGCAGGATGTATATTGGTTTTGAGGACAACTCAATGGACAGTGTAGGGAGAAAAGGTCCTGGCTCCTTGAATGCCGTTTCTGGAGACACTGCGATCAATGTGGGAGATATGTCAAGATGTGTGTTTGTTTTGAGGAAGTCTCTCTGGAGAGTCTTAGCAAAGAGGTCACACAGATAACCAGAGCAATTCTCAGAGACACTGAGAACAAGCTCCACAATTCCCTCCTGGCACTTTCCCTGTAGGAGATACCGCAAGACGTTTCTGTACATTGGGCACAGCGCTCTGCACGGTGTTAGCAGAGACTTTCCCGGGACAGTGAAACCCTATGTCAGAGACACTGAGAAGAAGCCCCAATGTTCCCTCCAGGCACTTTCAGTGTGGGTGCCTTCTCCACGTGGTTCCTGGTTTCACTGCGGCTCTGAAGAGAATGTTAGCAAAGAGGTAACCGGGACAGTGAAAACAGTACTCAAAGACAGGGAGAGCAAGCTCTCTCTTGGCACTTTGGATGTGGGACATACAGCGAGATGTTTGCTGCTTTTGCGTTTGGCTGTTGGGAGATTTACAGCACAAAGATATCTAGTTGATTTGAAGCAGTTCCGAGAAAGTCTAAACATAATCGCCACTTCTCCCTCCTGGCACTTTCCATGTGGGAGATATAGCAGGATGTATATTGGTTTTGAGGACAACTCAATGGACAGTGTAGGGAGAAAAGGTCCTGGCTCCTTGAATGCCGTTTCTGGAGACACTGCGATCAATGTGGGAGATATGTCAAGATGTGTGTTTGTTTTGAGGAAGTCTCTCTGGAGATTCTTAGCAAAGAGGTCACACAGATAACCAGAGCAATTCTCAGAGACACTGAGAACAAGCTCGACAATTCCCTCCTGGCACTTTCCCTGTAGGAGATACCGCAAGACGTTTCTGTATATTGGGCACAGCGCTCTGCACGGTGTTAGCAGAGACTTTCCCGGGACAGTGAAACCCTATGTCAGAGACACTGAGAAGAAGCCCCAATGTTCCCTCCAGGCACTTTCAGTGTGGGTGCCTTCTCCACGTGGTTCCTGGTTTCACTGCGGCTCTGAAGAGAATGTTAGCCAAGAGGTAACCGGGACAGTGAAAACAGTACTCAAAGACAGGGAGAGCAAGCTCTCTCTTGGCACTTTGGATGTGGGACATACAGCGAGATGTTTGCTGCTTTTGCGTTTGGCTGTTGGGAGATTTACAGCACAAAGATATCTAGTTGATTTGAAGCAGTTCCGAGAAAGTCTAAACATAATCGCCACTTCTCCCTCCTGGCACTTTCCATGTGGGAGATCTAGCAGGATGTATATTGGTTTTGAGGACAACTCAATGGACAGTGTAGGGAGAAAAGGTCCTGGCTCCTTGAATGCCGTTTCTGGAGACACTGCGATCAATGTGGGAGATATGTCAAGATGTGTGTTTGTTTTGAGGACGGCTCTCTGGAGAGTCTTAGCAAAGAGGTCACACAGATAATCAGAGCAATTCTCAGAGACACTGAGAACAAGCTCGACAATTCCCTCCTGGCACTTTCCCTGTAGGAGATACCGCAAGACGTTTCTGTACGTTGGGCACAGCGCTCTGCACGGTGTTAGCAGAGACTTTCCCGGGACAGTGAAACCCTATGTCAGAGACACTGAGAAGAAGCCCCAATGTTCCCTCCAGGCACTTTCAGTGTGGGTGCCTTCTCCACGTGGTTCCTGGTTTCACTGCAGCTCTGAAGAGAATGTTAGCAAAGAGGTAACCGGGACAGTGAAAACAGTACTCAAAGACAGGGAGAGCAAGCTCTCTCTTGGCACTTTGGATGTGGGACATACAGCGAGATGTTTGCTGCTTTTGCGTTTGGCTGTTGGGAGATTTACAGCACAAAGATATCTAGTTGATTTGAAGCAGTTCCGAGAAAGTCTAAACATAATCCCCACTTCTCCCTCCTGGCACTTTCCATGTGGGAGATCTAGCAGGATGTATATTGGTTTTGAGGACAACTCAATGGACAGTGTAGGGAGAAAAGGTCCTGGCTCCTTGAATGCCGTTTCTGGAGACACTGCGATCAATGTGGGAGATATGTCAAGATGTGTGTTTGTTTTGAGGACGGCTCTCTGGAGAGTCTTAGCAAAGAGGTCACACAGATAATCAGAGCAATTCTCAGAGACACTGAGAACAAGCTCGACAATTCCCTCCTGGCACTTTCCCTGTAGGAGATACCGCAAGACGTTTCTGTACGTTGGGCACAGCGCTCTGCACGGTGTTAGCAGAGACTTTCCCGGGACAGTGAAACCCTATGTCAGAGACACTGAGAAGAAGCCCCAATGTTCCCTCCAGGCACTTTCAGTGTGGGTGCCTTCTCCACGTGGTTCCTGGTTTCACTGCGGCTCTGAAGAAAATGTTAGCCAAGAGGTAACCGGGACAGTGAAAACAGTACTCAAAGACAGGGAGAGCAAGCTCTCTCTTGGCACTTTGGATGTGGGACATACAGCGAGATTTTTGCTGCTTTTGCGTTTGGCTGTTGAGAGATTTACAGCACAAAGATATCTAGTTGATTTGAAGCAGTTCCGAGAAAGTCTAAACATAATCGCCACTTCTCCCTCCTGGCACTTTCCATGTGGGAGATATAGCAGGATGTATATTGGTTTTGAGGACAACTCAATGGACAGTGTAGGGAGAAAAGGTCCTGGCTCCTTGAATGCCGTTTCTGGAGACACTGCGATCAATGTGGGAGATATGTCAAGATGTGTGTTTGTTTTGAGGAAGTCTCTCTGGAGAGTCTTAGCAAAGAGGTCACACAGATAACCAGAGCAATTCTCAGAGACACTGAGAACAAGCTCCACAATTCCCTCCTGGCACTTTCCCTGTAGGAGATACCGCAAGACGTTTCTGTACATTGGGCACAGCGCTCTGCACGGTGTTAGCAGAGACTTTCCCGGGACAGTGAAACCCTATGTCAGAGACACTGAGAAGAAGCCCCAATGTTCCCTCCAGGCACTTTCAGTGTGGGTGCCTTCTCCACGTGGTTCCTGGTTTCACTGCGGCTCTGAAGAGAATGTTAGCAAAGAGGTAACCGGGACAGTGAAAACAGTACTCAAAGACAGGGAGAGCAAGCTCTCTCTTGGCACTTTGGATGTGGGACATACAGCGAGATGTTTGCTGCTTTTGCGTTTGGCTGTTGGGAGATTTACAGCACAAAGATATCTAGTTGATTTGAAGCAGTTCCGAGAAAGTCTAAACATAATCGCCACTTCTCCCTCCTGGCACTTTCCATGTGGGAGATATAGCAGGATGTATATTGGTTTTGAGGACAACTCAATGGACAGTGTAGGGAGAAAAGGTCCTGGCTCCTTGAATGCCGTTTCTGGAGACACTGCGATCAATGTGGGAGATATGTCAAGATGTGTGTTTGTTTTGAGGAAGTCTCTCTGGAGATTCTTAGCAAAGAGGTCACACAGATAACCAGAGCAATTCTCAGAGACACTGAGAACAAGCTCGACAATTCCCTCCTGGCACTTTCCCTGTAGGAGATACCGCAAGACGTTTCTGTATATTGGGCACAGCGCTCTGCACGGTGTTAGCAGAGACTTTCCCGGGACAGTGAAACCCTATGTCAGAGACACTGAGAAGAAGCCCCAATGTTCCCTCCAGGCACTTTCAGTGTGGGTGCCTTCTCCACGTGGTTCCTGGTTTCACTGCGGCTCTGAAGAGAATGTTAGCCAAGAGGTAACCGGGACAGTGAAAACAGTACTCAAAGACAGGGAGAGCAAGCTCTCTCTTGGCACTTTGGATGTGGGACATACAGCGAGATGTTTGCTGCTTTTGCGTTTGGCTGTTGGGAGATTTACAGCACAAAGATATCTAGTTGATTTGAAGCAGTTCCGAGAAAGTCTAAACATAATCGCCACTTCTCCCTCCTGGCACTTTCCATGTGGGAGATCTAGCAGGATGTATATTGGTTTTGAGGACAACTCAATGGACAGTGTAGGGAGAAAAGGTCCTGGCTCCTTGAATGCCGTTTCTGGAGACACTGCGATCAATGTGGGAGATATGTCAAGATGTGTGTTTGTTTTGAGGACGGCTCTCTGGAGAGTCTTAGCAAAGAGGTCACACAGATAATCAGAGCAATTCTCAGAGACACTGAGAACAAGCTCGACAATTCCCTCCTGGCACTTTCCCTGTAGGAGATACCGCAAGACGTTTCTGTACGTTGGGCACAGCGCTCTGCACGGTGTTAGCAGAGACTTTCCCGGGACAGTGAAACCCTATGTCAGAGACACTGAGAAGAAGCCCCAATGTTCCCTCCAGGCACTTTCAGTGTGGGTGCCTTCTCCACGTGGTTCCTGGTTTCACTGCAGCTCTGAAGAGAATGTTAGCAAAGAGGTAACCGGGACAGTGAAAACAGTACTCAAAGACAGGGAGAGCAAGCTCTCTCTTGGCACTTTGGATGTGGGACATACAGCGAGATGTTTGCTGCTTTTGCGTTTGGCTGTTGGGAGATTTACAGCACAAAGATATCTAGTTGATTTGAAGCAGTTCCGAGAAAGTCTAAACATAATCCCCACTTCTCCCTCCTGGCACTTTCCATGTGGGAGATCTAGCAGGATGTATATTGGTTTTGAGGACAACTCAATGGACAGTGTAGGGAGAAAAGGTCCTGGCTCCTTGAATGCCGTTTCTGGAGACACTGCGATCAATGTGGGAGATATGTCAAGATGTGTGTTTGTTTTGAGGACGGCTCTCTGGAGAGTCTTAGCAAAGAGGTCACACAGATAATCAGAGCAATTCTCAGAGACACTGAGAACAAGCTCGACAATTCCCTCCTGGCACTTTCCCTGTAGGAGATACCGCAAGACGTTTCTGTACGTTGGGCACAGCGCTCTGCACGGTGTTAGCAGAGACTTTCCCGGGACAGTGAAACCCTATGTCAGAGACACTGAGAAGAAGCCCCAATGTTCCCTCCAGGCACTTTCAGTGTGGGTGCCTTCTCCACGTGGTTCCTGGTTTCACTGCGGCTCTGAAGAGAATGTTAGCCAAGAGGTAACCGGGACAGTGAAAACAGTACTCAAAGACAGGGAGAGCAAGCTCTCTCTTGGCACTTTGGATGTGGGACATACAGCGAGATGTTTGCTGCTTTTGCGTTTGGCTGTTGGGAGATTTACAGCACAAAGATATCTAGTTGATTTGAAGCAGTTCCGAGAAAGTCTAAACATAATCCCCACTTCTCCCTCCTGGCACTTTCCATGTGGGAGATATAGCAGGATGTATATTGGTTTTGAGGACAACTCAATGGACAGTGTAGGGAGAAAAGGTCCTGGCTCCTTGAATGCCGTTTCTGGAGACACTGCGATCAATGTGGGAGATATGTCAAGATGTGTGTTTGTTTTGAGGACGTCTCTCTGGAGATTCTTAGCAAAGAGGTCACACAGATAACCAGAGCAATTCTCAGAGACACTGAGAACAAGCTCGACAATTCCCTCCTGGCACTTTCCCTGTAGGAGATACCGCAAGACGTTTCTGTACGTTGGGCACAGCGCTCTGCACGGTGTTAGCAGAGACTTTCCCGGGACAGTGAAACCCTATGTCAGAGACACTGAGAAGAAGCCCCAATGTTCCCTCCAGGCACTTTCAGTGTGGGTGCCTTCTCCACGTGGTTCCTGGTTTCACTGCGGCTCTGAAGAGAATGTTAGCCAAGAGGTAACCGGGACAGTGAAAACAGTACTCAAAGACAGGGAGAGCAAGCTCTCTCTTGGCACTTTGGATGTGGGACATACAGCGAGATGTTTGCTGCTTTTGCGTTTGGCTGTTGGGAGATTTACAGCACAAAGATATCTAGTTGATTTGAAGCAGTTCCGAGAAAGTCTAAACATAATCCCCACTTCTCCCTCCTGGCACTTTCCATGTGGGAGATATAGCAGGATGTATATTGGTTTTGAGGACAACTCAATGGACAGTGTAGGGAGAAAAGGTCCTGGCTCCTTGAATGCCGTTTCTGGAGACACTGCGATCAATGTGGGAGATATGTCAAGATGTGTGTTTGTTTTGAGGAAGTCTCTCTGGAGATTCTTAGCAAAGAGGTCACGCAGATAACCAGAGCAATTCTCAGAGACACTGAGAACAAGCTCGACAATTCCCTCCTGGCACTTTCCCTGTAGGAGATACCGCAAGACGTTTCTGTATATTGGGCACAGCGCTCTGCACGGTGTTAGCAGAGACTTTCCCGGGACAGTGAAACCCTATGTCAGAGACACTGAGAAGAAGCCCCAATGTTCCCTCCAGGCACTTTCAGTGTGGGTGCCTTCTCCACGTGGTTCCTGGTTTCACTGCGGCTCTGAAGAGAATGTTAGCAAAGAGGTAACCGGGACAGTGAAAACAGTACTCAAAGACAGGGAGAGCAAGCTCTCTCTTGGCACTTTGGATGTGGGACATACAGCGAGATGTTTGCTGCTTTTGCGTTTGGCTGTTGGGAGATTTACAGCACAAAGATATCTAGTTGATTTGAAGCAGTTCCGAGAAAGTCTAAACATAATCCCCACTTCTCCCTCCTGGCACTTTCCATGTGGGAGATATAGCAGGATGTATATTGGTTTTGAGGACAACTCAATGGACAGTGTAGGGAGAAAAGGTCCTGGCTCCTTGAATGCCGTTTCTGGAGACACTGCGATCAATGTGGGAGATATGTCAAGATGTGTGTTTGTTTTGAGGAAGTCTCTCTGGAGATTCTTAGCAAAGAGGTCACACAGATAACCAGAGCAATTCTCAGAGACACTGAGAACAAGCTCGACAATTCCCTCCTGGCACTTTCCCTGTAGGAGATACCGCAAGACGTTTCTGTACGTTGGGCACAGCGCTCTGCACGGTGTTAGCAGAGACTTTCCCGGGACAGTGAAACCCTATGTCAGAGACACTGAGAAGAAGCCCCAATGTTCCCTCCAGGCACTTTCAGTGTGGGTGCCTTCTCCACGTGGTTCCTGGTTTCACTGCGGCTCTGAAGAGAATGTTAGCCAAGAGGTAACCGGGACAGTGAAAACAGTACTCAAAGACAGGGAGAGCAAGCTCTCTCTTGGCACTTTGGATGTGGGACATACAGCGAGATGTTTGCTGCTTTTGCGTTTGGCTGTTGGGAGATTTACAGCACAAAGATATCTAGTTGATTTGAAGCAGTTCCGAGAAAGTCTAAACATAATCCCCACTTCTCCCTCCTGGCACTTTCCATGTGGGAGATATAGCAGGATGTATATTGGTTTTGAGGGCAACTCAATGGACAGTGTAGGGAGAAAAGGTCCTGGCTCCTTGAATGCCGTTTCTGGAGACACTGCGATCAATGTGGGAGATATGTCAAGATGTGTGTTTGTTTTGAGGACGTCTCTCTGGAGAGTCTTAGCAAAGAGGTCACACAGATAACCAGAGCAATTCTCAGAGACACTGAGAACAAGCTCGACAATTCCCTCCTGGCACTTTCCCTGTAGGAGATACCGCAAGACGTTTCTGTATGTTGGGCACAGCGCTCTGCACGGTGTTAGCAGAGACTTTCCCGGGACAGTGAAACCCTATGTCAGAGACACTGAGAAGGAGCCCCAATGTTCCCTCCAGGCACTTTCAGTGTGGGTGCCTTCTCCACGTGGTTCCTGGTTTCACTGCGGCTCTGAAGAGAATGTTAGCCAAGAGGTAACCGGGACAGTGAAAACAGTACTCAAAGACAGGGAGAGCAAGCTCTCTCTTGGCACTTTGGATGTGGGACATACAGCGAGATGTTTGCTGCTTTTGCGTTTGGCTGTTGGGAGATTTACAGCACAAAGATATCTAGTTGATTTGAAGCAGTTCCGAGAAAGTCTAAACATAATCCCCACTTCTCCCTCCTGGCACTTTCCATGTGGGAGATATAGCAGGATGTATATTGGTTTTGAGGACAACTCAATGGACAGTGTAGGGAGAAAAGGTCCTGGCTCCTTGAATGCCGTTTCTGGAGACACTGCGATCAATGTGGGAGATATGTCAAGATGTGTGTTTGTTTTGAGGACGTCTCTCTGGAGAGTCTTAGCAAAGAGGTCACACAGATAACCAGAGCAATTCTCAGAGACACTGAGAACAAGCTCCACAATTCCCTCCTGGCACTTTCCCTGTAGGAGATACCGCAAGACGTTTCTGTATATTGGGCACAGCGCTCTGCACGGTGTTAGCAGAGACTTTCCCGGGACAGTGAAACCCTATGTCAGAGACACTGAGAAGAAGCCCCAATGTTCCCTCCAGGCACTTTCAGTGTGGGTGCCTTCTCCACGTGGTTCCTGGTTTCACTGCGGCTCTGAAGAGAATGTTAGCCAAGAGGTAACCGGGACAGTGAAAACAGTACTCAAAGACAGGGAGAGCAAGCTCTCTCTTGGCACTTTGGATGTGGGACATACAGCGAGATGTTTGCTGCTTTTGCGTTTGGCTGTTGGGAGATTTACAGCACAAAGATATCTAGTTGATTTGAAGCAGTTCCGAGAAAGTCTAAACATAATCCCCACTTCTCCCTCCTGGCACTTTCCATGTGGGAGATATAGCAGGATGTGTATTGGTTTTGAGGGCAACTCAATGGACAGTGTAGGGAGAAAAGGTCCTGGCTCCTTGAATGCCGTTTCTGGAGACACTGCGATCAATGTGGGAGATATGTCAAGATGTGTGTTTGTTTTGAGGACGTCTCTCTGGAGAGTCTTAGCAAAGAGGTCACACAGATAATCAGAGCAATTCTCAGAGACACTGAGAACAAGCTCGACAATTCCCTGCTGGCACTTTCCCTGTAGGAGATACCGCAAGACGTTTCTGTACATTGGGCACAGCGCTCTGCACGGTGTTAGCAGAGACTTTCCCGGGACAGTGAAACCCTATGTCAGAGACACTGAGAAGAAGCCCCAATGTTCCCTCCAGGCACTTTCAGTGTGGGTGCCTTCTCCACGTGGTTCCTGGTTTCACTGCGGCTCTGAAGAGAATGTTAGCAAAGAGGTAACCGGGACAGTGAAAACAGTACTCAAAGACAGGGAGAGCAAGCTCTCTCTTGGCACTTTGGATGTGGGACATACAGCGAGATGTTTGCTGCTTTTGCGTTTGGCTGTTGGGAGATTTACAGCACAAAGATATCTAGTTGATTTGAAGGAGTTCCGAGAAAGTCTAAACATAATCCCCACTTCTCCCTCCTGGCACTTTCCATGTGGGAGATATAGCAGGATGTATATTGGTTTTGAGGGCAACTCAATGGACAGTGTAGGGAGAAAAGGTCCTGGCTCCTTGAATGCCGTTTCTGGAGACACTGCGATCAATGTGGGAGATATGTCAAGATGTGTGTTTGTTTTGAGGACGTCTCTCTGGAGAGTCTTAGCAAAGAGGTCACACAGATAATCAGAGCAATTCTCAGAGACACTGAGAACAAGCTCCACAATTCCCTCCTGGCACTTTCCCTGTAGGAGATACCGCAAGACGTTTCTGTACGTTGGGCACAGCGCTCTGCACGGTGTTAGCAGAGACTTTCCCGGGACAGTGAAACCCTATGTCAGAGACACTGAGAAGAAGCCCCAATGTTCCCTCCAGGCACTTTCAGTGTGGGTGCCTTCTCCACGTGGTTCCTGGTTTCACTGCGGCTCTGAAGAGAATGTTAGCCAAGAGGTAACCGGGACAGTGAAAACAGTACTCAAAGACAGGGAGAGCAAGCTCTCTCTTGGCACTTTGGATGTGGGACATACAGCGAGATGTTTGCTGCTTTTGCGTTTGGCTGTTGGGAGATTTACAGCACAAAGATATCTAGTTGATTTGAAGCAGTTCCGAGAAAGTCTAAACATAATCCCCACTTCTCCCTCCTGGCACTTTCCATGTGGGAGATATAGCAGGATGTATATTGGTTTTGAGGACAACTCAATGGACAGTGTAGGGAGAAAAGGTCCTGGCTCCTTGAATGCCGTTTCTGGAGACACTGCGATCAATGTGGGAGATATGTCAAGATGTGTGTTTGTTTTGAGGAAGTCTCTCTGGAGAGTCTTAGCAAAGAGGTCACACAGATAATCAGAGCAATTCTCAGAGACACTGAGAACAAGCTCGACAATTCCCTCCTGGCACTTTCCCTGTAGGAGATACCGCAAGACGTTTCTGTATGTTGGGCACAGCGCTCTGCACGGTGTTAGCAGAGACTTTCCCGGGACAGTGAAACCCTATGTCAGAGACACTGAGAAGGAGCCCCAATGTTCCCTCCAGGCACTTTCAGTGTGGGTGCCTTCTCCACGTGGTTCCTGGTTTCACTGCGGCTCTGAAGAGAATGTTAGCCAAGAGGTAACCGGGACAGTGAAAACAGTACTCAAAGACAGCGAGAGCAAGCTCTCTCTTGGCACTTTGGATGTGGGACATACAGCGAGATGTTTGCTGCTTTTGCGTTTGGCTGTTGGGAGATTTACAGCACAAAGATATCTAGTTGATTTGAAGCAGTTCCGAGAAAGTCTAAACATAATCCCCACTTCTCCCTCCTGGCACTTTCCATGTGGGAGATATAGCAGGATGTATATTGGTTTTGAGGACAACTCAATGGACAGTGTAGGGAGAAAAGGTCCTGGCTCCTTGAATGCCGTTTCTGGAGACACTGCGATCAATGTGGGAGATATGTCAAGATGTGTGTTTGTTTTGAGGACGGCTCTCTGGAGAGTCTTAGCAAAGAGGTCACACAGATAATCAGAGCAATTCTCAGAGACACTGAGAACAAGCTCGACAATTCCCTCCTGGCACTTTCCCTGTAGGAGATACCGCAAGACGTTTCTGTACATTGGGCACAGCGCTCTGCACGGTGTTAGCAGAGACTTTCCCGGGACAGTGAAACCCTATGTCAGAGACACTGAGAAGAAGCCCCAATGTTCCCTCCAGGCACTTTCAGTGTGGGTGCCTTCTCCACGTGGTTCCTGGTTTCACTGCGGCTCTGAAGAGAATGTTAGCAAAGAGGTAACCGGGACAGTGAAAACTACTCAAAGACAGGGAGAGCAAGCTCTCTCTTAGCACTTCCGATGTGGGACATACAGCGAGATGTTTGCTGCTTTTGAGTTTGGCTGTTGGGAGATTTACAGCACAAAGATATCTAGTTGATTTGAAGCAGTTCCGAGAAAGTCTAAACATAATCCCCACTTCTCCCTCCTGGCACTTTCCATGTGGGAGATATAGCAGGATGTCTATTGGTTTTGAGGACAACTCAATGGACAGTGTAGGGAGAAAAGGTCCTGGCTCCTTGAATGCCGTTCCTGGAGACACTGCGATCAATGTGGGAGATATGTCAAGATGTGTGTTTGTTTTGAGGACGGCTCTCTGGAGAGTCTTAGCAAAGAGGTCACACAGATAATCAGAGCAATTCTCAGAGACACTGAGAACAAGCTCAACAATTCCCTCCTGGCACTTTCCCTGTAGGAGATACCGCAAGACGTTTCTGTACATTGGGCACAGCGCTCTGCACGGTGTTAGCAGAGACTTTCCCAGGACAGTGAAACCCTATGTCAGAGACACTGAGAAGAAGCCCCAATGTTCCCTCCAGGCACTTTCAGTGTGGGTGCCTTCTCCACGTGGTTCCTGGTTTCACTGCGGCTCTGAAGAGAATGTTAGCAAAGAGGTAACCGGGACAGTGAAAACAGTACTCAAAGACAGGGAGAGCAAGCTCTCTCTTAGCACTTTGGATGTGGGACATGCAGCGAGATGTTTGCTGCTTTTGCGTTTGGCTGTTGGGAGATTTACAGCACAAAGATATCTAGTTGATTTGAAGCAGTTCCGAGAAAGTCTAAACATAATCCCCACTTCTCCCTCCTGGCACTTTCCATGTGGGAGATATAGCAGGATGTATATTGGTTTTGAGGACAACTCAATGGACAGTGTAGGGAGAAAAGGTCCTGGCTCCTTGAATGCCGTTTCTGGAGACACTGCGATCAATGTGGGAGATATGTCAAGATGTGTGTTTGTTTTGAGGAAGTCTCTCTGGAGAGTCTTAGCAAAGAGGTCACACAGATAACCAGAGCAATTCTCAGAGACACTGAGAACAAGCTCGACAATTCCCTCCTGGCACTTTCCCTGTAGGAGATACCGCAAGACGTTTCTGTACATTGGGCACAGCGCTCTGCACGGTGTTAGCAGAGACTTTCCCGGGACAGTGAAACCCTATGTCAGAGACACTGAGAAGAAGCCCCAATGTTCCCTCCAGGCACTTTCAGTGTGGGTGCCTTCTCCACGTGGTTCCTGGTTTCACTGCGGCTCTGAAGAGAATGTTAGCAAAGAGGTAACCGGGACAGTGAAAACAGTACTCAAAGACAGGGAGAGCAAGCTCTCTCTTGGCACTTTGGATGTGGGACATACAGCGAGATGTTTGCTGCTTTTGCGTTTGGCTGTTGGGAGATTTACAGCACAAAGATATCTAGTTGATTTGAAGCAGTTCCGAGAAAGTCTAAACATAATCGCCACTTCTCCCTCCTGGCACTTTCCATGTGGGAGATATAGCAGGATGTATATTGGTTTTGAGGACAACTCAATGGACAGTGTAGGGAGAAAAGGTCCTGGCTCCTTGAATGCCGTTTCTGGAGACACTGCGATCAATGTGGGAGATATGTCAAGATGTGTGTTTGTTTTGAGGAAGTCTCTCTGGAGATTCTTAGCAAAGAGGTCACACAGATAACCAGAGCAATTCTCAGAGACACTGAGAACAAGCTCGACAATTCCCTCCTGGCACTTTCCCTGTAGGAGATACCGCAAGACGTTTCTGTATATTGGGCACAGCGCTCTGCACGGTGTTAGCAGAGACTTTCCCGGGACAGTGAAACCCTATGTCAGAGACACTGAGAAGAAGCCCCAATGTTCCCTCCAGGCACTTTCAGTGTGGGTGCCTTCTCCACGTGGTTCCTGGTTTCACTGCGGCTCTGAAGAGAATGTTAGCCAAGAGGTAACCGGGACAGTGAAAACAGTACTCAAAGACAGGGAGAGCAAGCTCTCTCTTGGCACTTTGGATGTGGGACATACAGCGAGATGTTTGCTGCTTTTGCGTTTGGCTGTTGGGAGATTTACAGCACAAAGATATCTAGTTGATTTGAAGCAGTTCCGAGAAAGTCTAAACATAATCGCCACTTCTCCCTCCTGGCACTTTCCATGTGGGAGATCTAGCAGGATGTATATTGGTTTTGAGGACAACTCAATGGACAGTGTAGGGAGAAAAGGTCCTGGCTCCTTGAATGCCGTTTCTGGAGACACTGCGATCAATGTGGGAGATATGTCAAGATGTGTGTTTGTTTTGAGGACGGCTCTCTGGAGAGTCTTAGCAAAGAGGTCACACAGATAATCAGAGCAATTCTCAGAGACACTGAGAACAAGCTCGACAATTCCCTCCTGGCACTTTCCCTGTAGGAGATACCGCAAGACGTTTCTGTACGTTGGGCACAGCGCTCTGCACGGTGTTAGCAGAGACTTTCCCGGGACAGTGAAACCCTATGTCAGAGACACTGAGAAGAAGCCCCAATGTTCCCTCCAGGCACTTTCAGTGTGGGTGCCTTCTCCACGTGGTTCCTGGTTTCACTGCAGCTCTGAAGAGAATGTTAGCAAAGAGGTAACCGGGACAGTGAAAACAGTACTCAAAGACAGGGAGAGCAAGCTCTCTCTTGGCACTTTGGATGTGGGACATACAGCGAGATGTTTGCTGCTTTTGCGTTTGGCTGTTGGGAGATTTACAGCACAAAGATATCTAGTTGATTTGAAGCAGTTCCGAGAAAGTCTAAACATAATCCCCACTTCTCCCTCCTGGCACTTTCCATGTGGGAGATATAGCAGGATGTATATTGGTTTTGAGGACAACTCAATGGACAGTGTAGGGAGAAAAGGTCCTGGCTCCTTGAATGCCGTTTCTGGAGACACTGCGATCAATGTGGGAGATATGTCAAGATGTGTGTTTGTTTTGAGGACGGCTCTCTGGAGAGTCTTAGCAAAGAGGTCACACAGATAACCAGAGCAATTCTCAGAGACACTGAGAACAAGCTCGACAATTCCCTCCTGGCACTTTCCCTGTAGGAGATACCGCAAGACGTTTCTGTACGTTGGGCACAGCGCTCTGCACGGTGTTAGCAGAGACTTTCCCGGGACAGTGAAACCCTATGTCAGAGACACTGAGAAGAAGCCCCAATGTTCCCTCCAGGCACTTTCAGTGTGGGTGCCTTCTCCACGTGGTTCCTGGTTTCACTGCGGCTCTGAAGAGAATGTTAGCCAAGAGGTAACCGGGACAGTGAAAACAGTACTCAAAGACAGGGAGAGCAAGCTCTCTCTTGGCACTTTGGATGTGGGACATACAGCGAGATGTTTGCTGCTTTTGCGTTTGGCTGTTGGGAGATTTACAGCACAAAGATATCTAGTTGATTTGAAGCAGTTCCGAGAAAGTCTAAACATAATCCCCACTTCTCCCTCCTGGCACTTTCCATGTGGGAGATATAGCAGGATGTATATTGGTTTTGAGGGCAACTCAATGGACAGTGTAGGGAGAAAAGGTCCTGGCTCCTTGAATGCCGTTTCTGGAGACACTGCGATCAATGTGGGAGATATGTCAAGATGTGTGTTTGTTTTGAGGACGTCTCTCTGGAGAGTCTTAGCAAAGAGGTCACACAGATAATCAGAGCAATTCTCAGAGACACTGAGAACAAGCTCGACAATTCCCTCCTGGCACTTTCCCTGTAGGAGATACCGCAAGACGTTTCTGTACGTTGGGCACAGCGCTCTGCACGGTGTTAGCAGAGACTTTCCCGGGACAGTGAAACCCTATGTCAGAGACACTGAGAAGAAGCCCCAATGTTCCCTCCAGGCACTTTCAGTGTGGGTGCCTTCTCCACGTGGTTCCTGGTTTCACTGCGGCTCTGAAGAGAATGTTAGCAAAGAGGTAACCGGGACAGTGAAAACAGTACTCAAAGACAGGGAGAGCAAGCTCTCTCTTGGCACTTTGGATGTGGGACATACAGCGAGATGTTTGCTGCTTTTGCATTTGGCTGTTGGGAGATTTACAGCACAAAGATATCTAGTTGATTTGAAGCAGTTCCGAGAAAGTCTAAACATAATCCCCACTTCTCCCTCCTGGCACTTTCCATGTGGGAGATCTAGCAGGATGTATATTGGTTTTGAGGACAACTCAATGGACAGTGTAGGGAGAAAAGGTCCTGGCTCCTTGAATGCCGTTTCTGGAGACACTGCGATCAATGTGGGAGATATGTCAAGATGTGTGTTTGTTTTGAGGAAGTCTCTCTGGAGATTCTTAGCAAAGAGGTCACACAGATAACCAGAGCAATTCTCAGAGACACTGAGAACAAGCTCGACAATTCCCTCCTGGCACTTTCCCTGTAGGAGATACCGCAAGACGTTTCTGTATATTGGGCACAGCGCTCTGCACGGTGTTAGCAGAGACTTTCCCGGGACAGTGAAACCCTATGTCAGAGACACTGAGAAGAAGCCCCAATGTTCCCTCCAGGCACTTTCAGTGTGGGTGCCTTCTCCACGTGGTTCCTGGTTTCACTGCGGCTCTGAAGAGAATGTTAGCCAAGAGGTAACCGGGACAGTGAAAACAGTACTCAAAGACAGGGAGAGCAAGCTCTCTCTTGGCACTTTGGATGTGGGACATACAGCGAGATGTTTGCTGCTTTTGCGTTTGGCTGTTGGGAGATTTACAGCACAAAGATATCTAGTTGATTTGAAGCAGTTCCGAGAAAGTCTAAACATAATCGCCACTTCTCCCTCCTGGCACTTTCCATGTGGGAGATATAGCAGGATGTATATTGGTTTTGAGGACAACTCAATGGACAGTGTAGGGAGAAAAGGTCCTGGCTCCTTGAATGCCGTTTCTGGAGACACTGCGATCAATGTGGGAGATATGTCAAGATGTGTGTTTGTTTTGAGGAAGTCTCTCTGGAGATTCTTAGCAAAGAGGTCACACAGATAACCAGAGCAATTCTCAGAGACACTGAGAACAAGCTCGACAATTCCCTCCTGGCACTTTCCCTGTAGGAGATACCGCAAGACGTTTCTGTATATTGGGCACAGCGCTCTGCACGGTGTTAGCAGAGACTTTCCCGGGACAGTGAAACCCTATGTCAGAGACACTGAGAAGAAGCCCCAATGTTCCCTCCAGGCACTTTCAGTGTGGGTGCCTTCTCCACGTGGTTCCTGGTTTCACTGCGGCTCTGAAGAGAATGTTAGCCAAGAGGTAACCGGGACAGTGAAAACAGTACTCAAAGACAGGGAGAGCAAGCTCTCTCTTGGCACTTTGGATGTGGGACATACAGCGAGATGTTTGCTGCTTTTGCGTTTGGCTGTTGGGAGATTTACAGCACAAAGATATCTAGTTGATTTGAAGCAGTTCCGAGAAAGTCTAAACATAATCCCCACTTCTCCCTCCTGGCACTTTCCATGTGGGAGATATAGCAGGATGTATATTGGTTTTGAGGGCAACTCAATGGACAGTGTAGGGAGAAAAGGTCCTGGCTCCTTGAATGCCGTTTCTGGAGACACTGCGATCAATGTGGGAGATATGTCAAGATGTGTGTTTGTTTTGAGGACGTCTCTCTGGAGAGTCTTAGCAAAGAGGTCACACAGATAACCAGAGCAATTCTCAGAGACACTGAGAACAAGCTCGACAATTCCCTCCTGGCACTTTCCCTGTAGGAGATACCGCAAGACGTTTCTGTATGTTGGGCACAGCGCTCTGCACGGTGTTAGCAGAGACTTTCCCGGGACAGTGAAACCCTATGTCAGAGACACTGAGAAGGAGCCCCAATGTTCCCTCCAGGCACTTTCAGTGTGGGTGCCTTCTCCACGTGGTTCCTGGTTTCACTGCGGCTCTGAAGAGAATGTTAGCCAAGAGGTAACCGGGACAGTGAAAACAGTACTCAAAGACAGGGAGAGCAAGCTCTCTCTTGGCACTTTGGATGTGGGACATACAGCGAGATGTTTGCTGCTTTTGCGTTTGGCTGTTGGGAGATTTACAGCACAAAGATATCTAGTTGATTTGAAGGAGTTCCGAGAAAGTCTAAACATAATCCCCACTTCTCCCTCCTGGCACTTTCCATGTGGGAGATATAGCAGGATGTATATTGGTTTTGAGGGCAACTCAATGGACAGTGTAGGGAGAAAAGGTCCTGGCTCCTTGAATGCCGTTTCTGGAGACACTGCGATCAATGTGGGAGATATGTCAAGATGTGTGTTTGTTTTGAGGACGTCTCTCTGGAGAGTCTTAGCAAAGAGGTCACACAGATAATCAGAGCAATTCTCAGAGACACTGAGAACAAGCTCGACAATTCCCTCCTGGCACTTTCCCTGTAGGAGATACCGCAAGACGTTTCTGTACGTTGGGCACAGCGCTCTGCACGGTGTTAGCAGAGACTTTCCCGGGACAGTGAAACCCTATGTCAGAGACACTGAGAAGAAGCCCCAATGTTCCCTCCAGGCACTTTCAGTGTGGGTGCCTTCTCCACGTGGTTCCTGGTTTCACTGCGGCTCTGAAGAGAATGTTAGCCAAGAGGTAACCGGGACAGTGAAAACAGTACTCAAAGACAGGGAGAGCAAGCTCTCTCTTGGCACTTTGGATGTGGGACATACAGCGAGATGTTTGCTGCTTTTGCATTTGGCTGTTGGGAGATTTACAGCACAAAGATATCTAGTTGATTTGAAGCAGTTCCGAGAAAGTCTAAACATAATCCCCACTTCTCCCTCCTGGCACTTTCCATGTGGGAGATATAGCAGGATGTATATTGGTTTTGAGAACAACTCAATGGACAGTGTAGGGAGAAAAGGTCCTGGCTCCTTGAATGCCGTTTCTGGAGACACTGCGATCAATGTGGGAGATATGTCAAGATGTGTGTTTGTTTTGAGGAAGTCTCTCTGGAGATTCTTAGCAAAGAGGTCACACAGATAATCAGAGCAATTCTCAGAGACACTGAGAACAAGCTCGACAATTCCCTCCTGGCACTTTCCCTGTAGGAGATACCGCAAGACGTTTCTGTACGTTGGGCACAGCGCTCTGCACGGTGTTAGCAGAGACTTTCCCGGGACAGTGAAACCCTATGTCAGAGACACTGAGAAGAAGCCCCAATGTTCCCTCCAGGCACTTTCAGTGTGGGTGCCTTCTCCACGTGGTTCCTGGTTTCACTGCGGCTCTGAAGAGAATGTTAGCCAAGAGGTAACCGGGACAGTGAAAACAGTACTCAAAGACAGGGAGAGCAAGCTCTCTCTTGGCACTTTGGATGTGGGACATACAGCGAGATGTTTGCTGCTTTTGCGTTTGGCTGTTGGGAGATTTACAGCACAAAGATATCTAGTTGATTTGAAGCAGTTCCGAGAAAGTCTAAACATAATCCCCACTTCTCCCTCCTGGCACTTTCCATGTGGGAGATATAGCAGGATGTATATTGGTTTTGAGGGCAACTCAATGGACAGTGTAGGGAGAAAAGGTCCTGGCTCCTTGAATGCCGTTTCTGGAGACACTGCGATCAATGTGGGAGATATGTCAAGATGTGTGTTTGTTTTGAGGACGTCTCTCTGGAGAGTCTTAGCAAAGAGGTCACACAGATAACCAGAGCAATTCTCAGAGACACTGAGAACAAGCTCGACAATTCCCTCCTGGCACTTTCCCTGTAGGAGATACCGCAAGACGTTTCTGTATGTTGGGCACAGCGCTCTGCACGGTGTTAGCAGAGACTTTCCCGGGACAGTGAAACCCTATGTCAGAGACACTGAGAAGGAGCCCCAATGTTCCCTCCAGGCACTTTCAGTGTGGGTGCCTTCTCCACGTGGTTCCTGGTTTCACTGCGGCTCTGAAGAGAATGTTAGCCAAGAGGTAACCGGGACAGTGAAAACAGTACTCAAAGACAGGGAGAGCAAGCTCTCTCTTGGCACTTTGGATGTGGGACATACAGCGAGATGTTTGCTGCTTTTGCGTTTGGCTGTTGGGAGATTTACAGCACAAAGATATCTAGTTGATTTGAAGCAGTTCCGAGAAAGTCTAAACATAATCCCCACTTCTCCCTCCTGGCACTTTCCATGTGGGAGATATAGCAGGATGTATATTGGTTTTGAGGACAACTCAATGGACAGTGTAGGGAGAAAAGGTCCTGGCTCCTTGAATGCCGTTTCTGGAGACACTGCGATCAATGTGGGAGATATGTCAAGATGTGTGTTTGTTTTGAGGACGGCTCTCTGGAGAGTCTTAGCAAAGAGGTCACACAGATAACCAGAGCAATTCTCAGAGACACTGAGAACAAGCTCGACAATTCCCTCCTGGCACTTTCCCTGTAGGAGATACCGCAAGACGTTTCTGTACATTGGGCACAGCGCTCTGCACGGTGTTAGCAGAGACTTTCCCGGGACAGTGAAACCCTATGTCAGAGACACTGAGAAGAAGCCCCAATGTTCCCTCCAGGCACTTTCAGTGTGGGTGCCTTCTCCACGTGGTTCCTGGTTTCACTGCGGCTCTGAAGAGAACGTTAGCCAAGAGGTAACCGGGACAGTGAAAACAGTACTCAAAGACAGGGAGAGCAAGCTCTCTCTTGGCACTTTGGATGTGGGACATACAGCGAGATGTTTGCTGCTTTTGCGTTTGGCTGTTGGGAGATTTACAGCACAAAGATATCTAGTTGATTTGAAGGAGTTCCGAGAAAGTCTAAACATAATCCCCACTTCTCCCTCCTGGCACTTTCCATGTGGGAGATATAGCAGGATGTATATTGGTTTTGAGGGCAACTCAATGGACAGTGTAGGGAGAAAAGGTCCTGGCTCCTTGAATGCCGTTTCTGGAGACACTGCGATCAATGTGGGAGATATGTCAAGATGTGTGTTTGTTTTGAGGACGTCTCTCTGGAGAGTCTTAGCAAAGAGGTCACACAGATAATCAGAGCAATTCTCAGAGACACTGAGAACAAGCTCGACAATTCCCTCCTGGCACTTTCCCTGTAGGAGATACCGCAAGACGTTTCTGTACGTTGGGCACAGCGCTCTGCACGGTGTTAGCAGAGACTTTCCCGGGACAGTGAAACCCTATGTCAGAGACACTGAGAAGAAGCCCCAATGTTCCCTCCAGGCACTTTCAGTGTGGGTGCCTTCTCCACGTGGTTCCTGGTTTCACTGCGGCTCTGAAGAGAATGTTAGCCAAGAGGTAACCGGGACAGTGAAAACAGTACTCAAAGACAGGGAGAGCAAGCTCTCTCTTGGCACTTTGGATGTGGGACATACAGCGAGATGTTTGCTGCTTTTGCATTTGGCTGTTGGGAGATTTACAGCACAAAGATATCTAGTTGATTTGAAGCAGTTCCGAGAAAGTCTAAACATAATCCCCACTTCTCCCTCCTGGCACTTTCCATGTGGGAGATATAGCAGGATGTATATTGGTTTTGAGGACAACTCAATGGACAGTGTAGGGAGAAAAGGTCCTGGCTCCTTGAATGCCGTTTCTGGAGACACTGCGATCAATGTGGGAGATATGTCAAGATGTGTGTTTGTTTTGAGGAAGTCTCTCTGGAGAGTCTTAGCAAAGAGGTCACACAGATAATCAGAGCAATTCTCAGAGACACTGAGAACAAGCTCGACAATTCCCTCCTGGCACTTTCCCTGTAGGAGATACCGCAAGACGTTTCTGTATGTTGGGCACAGCGCTCTGCACGGTGTTAGCAGAGACTTTCCCGGGACAGTGAAACCCTATGTCAGAGACACTGAGAAGGAGCCCCAATGTTCCCTCCAGGCACTTTCAGTGTGGGTGCCTTCTCCACGTGGTTCCTGGTTTCACTGCGGCTCTGAAGAGAATGTTAGCCAAGAGGTAACCGGGACAGTGAAAACAGTACTCAAAGACAGGGAGAGCAAGCTCTCTCTTGGCACTTTGGATGTGGGACATACAGCGAGATGTTTGCTGCTTTTGCGTTTGGCTGTTGGGAGATTTACAGCACAAAGATATCTAGTTGATTTGAAGCAGTTCCGAGAAAGTCTAAACATAATCCCCACTTCTCCCTCCTGGCACTTTCCATGTGGGAGATATAGCAGGATGTATATTGGTTTTGAGGACAACTCAATGGACAGTGTAGGGAGAAAAGGTCCTGGCTCCTTGAATGCCGTTTCTGGAGACACTGCGATCAATGTGGGAGATATGTCAAGATGTGTGTTTGTTTTGAGGACGGCTCTCTGGAGAGTCTTAGCAAAGAGGTCACACAGATAATCAGAGCAATTCTCAGAGACACTGAGAACAAGCTCGACAATTCCCTCCTGGCACTTTCCCTGTAGGAGATACCGCAAGACGTTTCTGTATGTTGGGCACAGCGCTCTGCACGGTGTTAGCAGAGACTTTCCCGGGACAGTGAAACCCTATGTCAGAGACACTGAGAAGAAGCCCCAATGTTCCCTCCAGGCACTTTCAGTGTGGGTGCCTTCTCCACGTGGTTCCTGGTTTCACTGCGGCTCTGAAGAGAATGTTAGCAAAGAGGTAACCGGGACAGTGAAAACTACTCAAAGACAGGGAGAGCAAGCTCTCTCTTAGCACTTCCGATGTGGGACATACAGCGAGATGTTTGCTGCTTTTGAGTTTGGCTGTTGGGAGATTTACAGCACAAAGATATCTAGTTGATTTGAAGCAGTTCCGAGAAAGTCTAAACATAATCCCCACTTCTCCCTCCTGGCACTTTCCATGTGGGAGATATAGCAGGATGTCTATTGGTTTTGAGGACAACTCAATGGACAGTGTAGGGAGAAAAGGTCCTGGCTCCTTGAATGCCGTTTCTGGAGACACTGCGATCAATGTGGGAGATATGTCAAGATGTGTGTTTGTTTTGAGGACGTCTCTCTGGAGAGTCTTAGCAAAGAGGTCACACAGATAATCAGAGCAATTCTCAGAGACACTGAGAACAAGCTCGACAATTCCCTGCTGGCACTTTCCCTGTAGGAGATACCGCAAGACGTTTCTGTACATTGGGCACAGCGCTCTGCACGGTGTTAGCAGAGACTTTCCCGGGACAGTGAAACCCTATGTCAGAGACACTGAGAAGAAGCCCCAATGTTCCCTCCAGGCACTTTCAGTGTGGGTGCCTTCTCCACGTGGTTCCTGGTTTCACTGCGGCTCTGAAGAGAATGTTAGCAAAGAGGTAACCGGGACAGTGAAAACAGTACTCAAAGACAGGGAGAGCAAGCTCTCTCTTAGCACTTCCGATGTGGGACATACAGCGAGATGTTTGCTGCTTTTGCGTTTGGCTGTTGGGAGATTTACAGCACAAAGATATCTAGTTGATTTGAAGCAGTTCCGAGAAAGTCTAAACATAATCCCCACTTCTCCCTCCTGGCACTTTCCATGTGGGAGATCTAGCAGGATGTATATTGGTTTTGAGGACAACTCAATGGACAGTGTAGGGAGAAAAGGCCCTGGCTCCTTGAATGCCGTTCCTGGAGACACTGCGATCAATGTGGGAGATATGTCAAGATGTGTGTTTGTTTTGAGGACGGCTCTCTGGAGAGTCTTAGCAAAGAGGTCACACAGATAATCAGAGCAATTCTCAGAGACACTGAGAACAAGCTCGACAATTCCCTCCTGGCACTTTCCCTGTAGGAGATACCGCAAGACGTTTCTGTACATTGGGCACAGCGCTCTGCACGGTGTTAGCAGAGACTTTCCCGGGACAGTGAAACCCTATGTCAGAGACACTGAGAAGAAGCCCCAATGTTCCCTCCAGGCACTTTCAGTGTGGGTGCCTTCTCCACGTGGTTCCTGTTTTCACTGCGGCTCTGAGGAGAATGTTAGCCAAGAGGTAACCGGGACAGTGAAAACAGTACTCAAAGACAGGGAGAGCAAGCTCTCTCTTGGCACTTTGGTTGTGGGACATACAGCGAGATGTTTGCTGCTTTTGCGTTTGGCTGTTGGGAGATTTACAGCACAAAGATATCTAGTTGATTTGAAGGAGTTCCGAGAAAGTCTAAACATAATCCCCACTTCTCCCTCCTGGCACTTTCCATGTGGGAGATATAGCAGGATGTATATTGGTTTTGAGGGCAACTCAATGGACAGTGTAGGGAGAAAAGGTCCTGGCTCCTTGAATGCCGTTTCTGGAGACACTGCGATCAATGTGGGAGATATGTCAAGATGTGTGTTTGTTTTGAGGACGTCTCTCTGGAGAGTCTTAGCAAAGAGGTCACACAGATAATCAGAGCAATTCTCAGAGACACTGAGAACAAGCTCGACAATTCCCTCCTGGCACTTTCCCTGTAGGAGATACCGCAAGACGTTTCTGTACGTTGGGCACAGCGCTCTGCACGGTGTTAGCAGAGACTTTCCCGGGACAGTGAAACCCTATGTCAGAGACACTGAGAAGAAGCCCCAATGTTCCCTCCAGGCACTTTCAGTGTGGGTGCCTTCTCCACGTGGTTCCTGGTTTCACTGCGGCTCTGAAGAGAATGTTAGCCAAGAGGTAACCGGGACAGTGAAAACAGTACTCAAAGACAGGGAGAGCAAGCTCTCTCTTGGCACTTTGGATGTGGGACATACAGCGAGATGTTTGCTGCTTTTGCATTTGGCTGTTGGGAGATTTACAGCACAAAGATATCTAGTTGATTTGAAGCAGTTCCGAGAAAGTCTAAACATAATCCCCACTTCTCCCTCCTGGCACTTTCCATGTGGGAGATATAGCAGGATGTATATTGGTTTTGAGGACAACTCAATGGACAGTGTAGGGAGAAAAGGTCCTGGCTCCTTGAATGCCGTTTCTGGAGACACTGCGATCAATGTGGGAGATATGTCAAGATGTGTGTTTGTTTTGAGGACGGCTCTCTGGAGAGTCTTAGCAAAGAGGTCACACAGATAATCAGAGCAATTCTCAGAGACACTGAGAACAAGCTCGACAATTCCCTCCTGGCACTTTCCCTGTAGGAGATACCGCAAGACGTTTCTGTATGTTGGGCACAGCGCTCTGCACGGTGTTAGCAGAGACTTTCCCGGGACAGTGAAACCCTATGTCAGAGACACTGAGAAGGAGCCCCAATGTTCCCTCCAGGCACTTTCAGTGTGGGTGCCTTCTCCACGTGGTTCCTGGTTTCACTGCGGCTCTGAAGAGAATGTTAGCCAAGAGGTAACCGGGACAGTGAAAACAGTACTCAAAGACAGGGAGAGCAAGCTCTCTCTTGGCACTTTGGATGTGGGACATACAGCGAGATGTTTGCTGCTTTTGAGTTTGGCTGTTGGGAGATTTACAGCACAAAGATATCTAGTTGATTTGAAGCAGTTCCGAGAAAGTCTAAACATAATCCCCACTTCTCCCTCCTGGCACTTTCCATGTGGGAGATATAGCAGGATGTCTATTGGTTTTGAGGACAACTCAATGGACAGTGTAGGGAGAAAAGGTCCTGGCTCCTTGAATGCCGTTCCTGGAGACACTGCGATCAATGTGGGAGATATGTCAAGATGTGTGTTTGTTTTGAGGACGGCTCTCTGGAGAGTCTTAGCAAAGAGGTCACACAGATAATCAGAGCAATTCTCAGAGACACTGAGAACAAGCTCGACAATTCCCTCCTGGCACTTTCCCTGTAGGAGATACCGCAAGACGTTTCTGTACATTGGGCACAGCGCTCTGCACGGTGTTAGCAGAGACTTTCCCGGGACAGTGAAACCCTATGTCAGAGACACTGAGAAGAAGCCCCAATGTTCCCTCCAGGCACTTTCAGTGTGGGTGCCTTCTCCACGTGGTTCCTGGTTTCACTGCGGCTCTGAAGAGAATGTTAGCAAAGAGGTAACCGGGACAGTGAAAACAGTACTCAAAGACAGGGAGAGCAAGCTCTCTCTTAGCACTTTGGATGTGGGACATGCAGCGAGATGTTTGCTGCTTTTGCGTTTGGCTGTTGGGAGATTTACAGCACAAAGATATCTAGTTGATTTGAAGCAGTTCCGAGAAAGTCTAAACATAATCCCCACTTCTCCCTCCTGGCACTTTCCATGTGGGAGATATAGCAGGATGTATATTGGTTTTGAGGACAACTCAATGGACAGTGTAGGGAGAAAAGGTCCTGGCTCCTTGAATGCCGTTTCTGGAGACACTGCGATCAATGTGGGAGATATGTCAAGATGTGTGTTTGTTTTGAGGACGTCTCTCTGGAGAGTCTTAGCAAAGAGGTCACACAGATAATCAGAGCAATTCTCAGAGACACTGAGAACAAGCTCGACAATTCCCTGCTGGCACTTTCCCTGTAGGAGATACCGCAAGACGTTTCTGTACATTGGGCACAGCGCTCTGCACGGTGTTAGCAGAGACTTTCCCGGGACAGTGAAACCCTATGTCAGAGACACTGAGAAGAAGCCCCAATGTTCCCTCCAGGCACTTTCAGTGTGGGTGCCTTCTCCACGTGGTTCCTGGTTTCACTGCGGCTCTGAAGAGAATGTTATCAAAGAGGTAACCGGGACAGTGAAAACAGTACTCAAAGACAGGGAGAGCAAGCTCTCTCTTAGCACTTCCGATGTGGGACATACAGCGAGATGTTTGCTGCTTTTGCGTTTGGCTGTTGGGAGATTTACAGCACAAAGATATCTAGTTGATTTGAAGCAGTTCCGAGAAAGTCTAAACATAATCCCCACTTCTCCCTCCTGGCACTTTCCATGTGGGAGATCTAGCAGGATGTATATTGGTTTTGAGGACAACTCAATGGACAGTGTAGGGAGAAAAGGCCCTGGCTCCTTGAATGCCGTTCCTGGAGACACTGCGATCAATGTGGGAGATATGTCAAGATGTGTGTTTGTTTTGAGGACGGCTCTCTGGAGAGTCTTAGCAAAGAGGTCACACAGATAATCAGAGCAATTCTCAGAGACACTGAGAACAAGCTCGACAATTCCCTCCTGGCACTTTCCCTGTAGGAGATACCGCAAGACGTTTCTGTACATTGGGCACAGCGCTCTGCACGGTGTTAGCAGAGACTTTCCCGGGACAGTGAAACCCTATGTCAGAGACACTGAGAAGAAGCCCCAATGTTCCCTCCAGGCACTTTCAGTGTGGGTGCCTTCTCCACGTGGTTCCTGGTTTCACTGCGGCTCTGAGGAGAATGTTAGCCAAGAGGTAACCGGGACAGTGAAAACAGTACTCAAAGACAGGGAGAGCAAGCTCTCTCTTGGCACTTTGGTTGTGGGACATACAGCGAGATGTTTGCTGCTTTTGCGTTTGGCTGTTGGGAGATTTACAGCACAAAGATATCTAGTTGATTTGAAGGAGTTCCGAGAAAGTCTAAACATAATCCCCACTTCTCCCTCCTGGCACTTTCCATGTGGGAGATATAGCAGGATGTATATTGGTTTTGAGGACAACTCAATGGACAGTGTAGGGAGAAAAGGTCCTGGCTCCTTGAATGCCGTTTCTGGAGACACTGCGATCAATGTGGGAGATATGTCAAGATGTGTGTTTGTTTTGAGGACGTCTCTCTGGAGAGTCTTAGCAAAGAGGTCACACAGATAATCAGAGCAATTCTCAGAGACACTGAGAACAAGCTCGACAATTCCCTCCTGGCACTTTCCCTGTAGGAGATACCGCAAGACGTTTCTGTACGTTGGGCACAGCGCTCTGCACGGTGTTAGCAGAGACTTTCCCGGGACAGTGAAACCCTATGTCAGAGACACTGAGAAGAAGCCCCAATGTTCCCTCCAGGCACTTTCAGTGTGGGTGCCTTCTCCACGTGGTTCCTGGTTTCACTGCGGCTCTGAAGAGAATGTTAGCAAAGAGGTAACCGGGACAGTGAAAACAGTACTCAAAGACAGGGAGAGCAAGCTCTCTCTTAGCACTTCCGATGTGGGACATACAGCGAGATGTTTCCTGCTTTTGCGTTTGGCTGTTGGGAGATTTACAGCACAAAGATATCTAGTTGATTTGAAGCAGTTCCGAGAAAGTCTAAACATAATCCCCACTTCTCCCTCCTGGCACTTTCCATGTGGGAGATATAGCAGGATGTATATTGGTTTTGAGGACAACTCAATGGACAGTGTAGGGAGAAAAGGTCCTGGCTCCTTGAATGCCGTTCCTGGAGACACTGCGATCAATGTGGGAGATATGTCAAGATGTGTGTTTGTTTTGAGGACGGCTCTCTGGAGAGTCTTAGCAAAGAGGTCACACAGATAATCAGAGCAATTCTCAGAGACACTGAGAACAAGCTCGACAATTCCCTCCTGGCACTTTCCCTGTAGGAGATACCGCAAGACGTTTCTGTATGTTGGGCACAGCGCTCTGCACGGTGTTAGCAGAGACTTTCCCGGGACAGTGAAACCCTATGTCAGAGACACTGAGAAGAAGCCCCAATGTTCCCTCCAGGCACTTTCAGTGTGGGTGCCTTCTCCACGTGGTTCCTGGTTTCACTGCGGCTCTGAAGAGAATGTTAGCAAAGAGGTAACCGGGACAGTGAAAACAGTACTCAAAGACAGGGAGAGCAAGCTCTCTCTTAGCACTTCCGATGTGGGACATACAGCGAGATGTTTGCTGCTTTTGCGTTTGGCTGTTGGGAGATTTACAGCACAAAGATATCTAGTTGATTTGAAGCAGTTCCGAGAAAGTCTAAACATAATCCCCACTTCTCCCTCCTGGCACTTTCCATGTGGGAGATCTAGCAGGATGTATATTGGTTTTGAGGACAACTCAATGGACAGTGTAGGGAGAAAAGGTCCTGGCTCCTTGAATGCCGTTTCTGGAGACACTGCGATCAATGTGGGAGATATGTCAAGATGTGTGTTTGTTTTGAGGACGGCTCTCTGGAGAGTCTTAGCAAAGAGGTCACACAGATAATCAGAGCAATTCTCAGAGACACTGAGAACAAGCTCCACAATTCCCTCCTGGCACTTTCCCTGTAGGAGATACCGCAAGACGTTTCTGTATGTTGGGCACAGCGCTCTGCACGGTGTTAGCAGAGACTTTCCCGGGACAGTGAAACCCTATGTCAGAGACACTGAGAAGAAGCCCCAATGTTCCCTCCAGGCACTTTCAGTGTGGGTGCCTTCTCCACGTGGTTCCTGGTTTCACTGCGGCTCTGAAGAGAATGTTAGCAAAGAGGTAACCGGGACAGTGAAAACAGTACTCAAAGACAGGGAGAGCAAGCTCTCTCTTAGCACTTTGGATGTGGGACATACAGCGAGATGTTTGCTGCTTTTGCGTTTGGCTGTTGGGAGATTTACAGCACAAAGATATCTAGTTGATTTGAAGCAGTTCCGAGAAAGTCTAAACATAATCCCCACTTCTTCCTCCTGGCACTTTCCATGTGGGAGATATAGCAGGATGTATATTGGTTTTGAGGACAACTCAATGGACAGTGTAGGGAGAAAAGGTCCTGGCTCCTTGAATGCCGTTTCTGGAGACACTGCGATCAATGTGGGAGATATGTCAAGATGTGTGTTTGTTTTGAGGACGGCTCTCTGGAGAGTCTTAGCAAAGAGGTCACACAGATAATCAGAGCAATTCTCAGAGACACTGAGAACAAGCTCGACAATTCCCTGCTGGCACTTTCCCTGTAGGAGATACCGCAAGACGTTTCTGTACATTGGGCACAGCGCTCTGCACGGTGTTAGCAGAGACTTTCCCGGGACAGTGAAACCCTATGTCAGAGACACTGAGAAGAAGCCCCAATGTTCCCTCCAGGCACTTTCAGTGTGGGTGCCTTCTCCACGTGGTTCCTGGTTTCACTGCGGCTCTGAAGAGAATGTTAGCAAAGAGGTAACCGGGACAGTGAAAACAGTACTCAAAGACAGGGAGAGCAAGCTCTCTCTTAGCACTTTGGATGTGGGACATACAGCGAGATGTTTGCTGCTTTTGCGTTTGGCTGTTGGGAGATTTACAGCACAAAGATATCTAGTTGATTTGAAGCAGTTCCGAGAAAGTCTAAACATAATCCCCACTTCTCCCTCCTGGCACTTTCCATGTGGGAGATCTAGCAGGATGTCTATTGGTTTTGAGGACAACTCAATGGACAGTGTAGGGAGAAAAGGTCCTGGCTCCTTGAATGCCGTTCCTGGAGACACTGCGATCAATGTGGGAGATATGTCAAGATGTGTGTTTGTTTTGAGGACGTCTCTCTGGAGAGTCTTAGCAAAGAGGTCACACAGATAATCAGAGCAATTCTCAGAGACACTGAGAACAAGCTCGACAATTCCCTCCTGGCACTTTCCCTGTAGGAGATACCGCAAGACTTTTCTGTACATTGGGCACAGCGCTCTGCACGGTGTTAGCAGAGACTTTCCCGGGACAGTGAAACCCTATGTCAGAGACACTGAGAAGAAGCCCCAATGTTCCCTCCAGGCACTTTCAGTGTGGGTGCCTTCTCCACGTGGTTCCTGGTTTCACTGCGGCTCTGAAGAGAATGTTAGCAAAGAGGTAACCGGGACAGTGAAAACAGTACTCAAAGACAGGGAGAGCAAGCTCTCTCTTAGCACTTCCGATGTGGGACATACAGCGAGATGTTTGCTGCTTTTGCGTTTGGCTGTTGGGAGATTTACAGCACAAAGATATCTAGTTGATTTGAAGCAGTTCCGAGAAAGTCTAAACATAATCCCCACTTCTCCCTCCTGGCACTTTCCATGTGGGAGATCTAGCAGGATGTCTATTGGTTTTGAGGACAACTCAATGGACAGTGTAGGGAGAAAAGGTCCTGGCTCCTTGAATGCCGTTCCTGGAGACACTGCGATCAATGTGGGAGATATGTCAAGATGTGTGTTTGTTTTGAGGACGTCTCTCTGGAGAGTCTTAGCAAAGAGGTCACACAGATAATCAGAGCAATTCTCAGAGACACTGAGAACAAGCTCGACAATTCCCTCCTGGCACTTTCCCTGTAGGAGATACCGCAAGACGTTTCTGTACATTGGGCACAGCGCTCTGCACGGTGTTAGCAGAGACTTTCCCGGGACAGTGAAACCCTATGTCAGAGACACTGAGAAGAAGCCCCAATGTTCCCTCCAGGCACTTTCAGTGTGGGTGCCTTCTCCACGTGGTTCCTGGTTTCACTGCGGCTCTGAGGAGAATGTTAGCAAAGAGGTAACCGGGACAGTGAAAACAGTACTCAAAGACAGGGAGAGCAAGCTCTCTCTTAGCACTTTGGATGTGGGACATACAGCGAGATGTTTGCTGCTTTTGCGTTTGGCTGTTGGGAGATTTACAGCACAAAGATATCTAGTTGATTTGAAGCAGTTCCGAGAAAGTCTAAACATAATCCCCACTTCTCCCTCCTGGCACTTTCCATGTGGGAGATCTAGCAGGATGTATATTGGTTTTGAGGACAACTCAATGGACAGTGTAGGGAGAAAAGGTCCTGGCTCCTTGAATGCCGTTCCTGGAGACACTGCGATCAATGTGGGAGATATGTCAAGATGTGTGTTTGTTTTGAGGACGTCTCTCTGGAGAGTCTTAGCAAAGAGGTCACAGGGATAATCAGAGCAATTCTCAGAGACACTGAGAACAAGCTCGACAATTCCCTCCTGGCACTTTCCCTGTAGGAGATACCGCAAGACGTTTCTGTACATTGGGCACAGCGCTCTGCACGGTGTTAGCAGAGACTTTCCCGGGACAGTGAAACCCTATGTCAGAGACACTGAGAAGAAGCCCCAATGTTCCCTCCAGGCACTTTCAGTGTGGGTGCCTTCTCCACGTGGTTCCTGGTTTCACTGCGGCTCTGAAGAGAATGCTAGCAAAGAGGTAACCGGGACAGTGAAAACAGTACTCAAAGACAGGGAGAGCAAGCTCTCTCTTAGCACTTCCGATGTGGGACATACAGCGAGATGTTTGCTGCTTTTGCGTTTGGCTGTTGGGAGATTTACAGCACAAAGATATCTAGTTGATTTGAAGCAGTTCCGAGAAAGTCTAAACATAATCCCCACTTCTCCCTCCTGGCACTTTCCATGTGGGAGATCTAGCAGGATGTATATTGGTTTTGAGGACAACTCAATGGACAGTGTAGGGAGAAAAGGTCCTGGCTCCTTGAATGCCGTTTCTGGAGACACTGCGATCAATGTGGGAGATATGTCAAGATGTGTGTTTGTTTTGAGGACGTCTCTCTGGAGAGTCTTAGCAAAGAGGTCACACAGATAATCAGAGCAATTCTCAGAGACACTGAGAACAAGCTCGACAATTCCCTCCTGGCACTTTCCCTGTAGGAGATACCGCAAGACTTTTCTGTACATTGGGCACAGCGCTCTGCACGGTGTTAGCAGAGACTTTCCCGGGACAGTGAAACCCTATGTCAGAGACACTGAGAAGAAGCCCCAATGTTCCCTCCAGGCACTTTCAGTGTGGGTGCCTTCTCCACGTGGTTCCTGGTTTCACTGCGGCTCTGAAGAGAATGTTAGCAAAGAGGTAACCGGGACAGTGAAAACAGTACTCAAAGACAGGGAGAGCAAGCTCTCTCTTAGCACTTTGGATGTGGGACATACAGCGAGATGTTTGCTGCTTTTGCGTTTGGCTGTTGGGAGATTTACAGCACAAAGATATCTAGTTGATTTGAAGCAGTTCCGAGAAAGTCTAAACATAATCCCCACTTCTCCCTCCTGGCACTTTCCATGTGGGAGATCTAGCAGGATGTCTATTGGTTTTGAGGACAACTCAATGGACAGTGTAGGGAGAAAAGGTCCTGGCTCCTTGAATGCCGTTTCTGGAGACACTGCGATCAATGTGGGAGATATGTCAAGATGTGTGTTTGTTTTGAGGACGGCTCTCTGGAGAGTCTTAGCAAAGAGGTCACACAGATAACCAGAGCAATTCTCAGAGACACTGAGAACAAGCTCGACAATTCCCTCTTGGCACTTTCCCTGTAGGAGATACCGCAAGACGTTTCTGTACATTGGGCACAGCGCTCTGCACGGTGTTAGCAGAGACTTTCCCGGGACAGTGAAACCCTATGTCAGAGACACTGAGAAGAAGCCCCAATGTTCCCTCCAGGCACTTTCAGTGTGGGTGCCTTCTCCACGTGGTTCCTGGTTTCACTGCGGCTCTGAAGAGAATGTTAGCAAAGAGGTAACCGGGACAGTGAAAACAGTACTCAAAGACAGGGAGAGCAAGCTCTCTCTTGGCACTTTGGATGTGGGACATACAGCGAGATGTTTGCTGCTTTTGCGTTTGGCTGTTGGGAGATTTACAGCACAAAGATATCTAGTTGATTTGAAGCAGTTCCGAGAAAGCCTAAACATAATCCCCACTTCTCCCTCCTGGCACTTTCCATGTGGGAGATCTAGCAGGATGTATATTGGTTTTGAGGACAACTCAATGGACAGTGTAGGGAGAAAAGGTCCTGGCTCCTTGAATGCCGTTTCTGGAGACACTGCGATCAATGTGGGAGATATGTCAAGATGTGTGTTTGTTTTGAGGACGGCTCTCTGGAGAGTCTTAGCAAAGAGGTCACACAGATAATCAGAGCAATTCTCAGAGACACTGAGAACAAGCTCGACAATTCCCTCCTGGCACTTTCCCTGTAGGAGATACCGCAAGACGTTTCTGTACATTGGGCACAGCGCTCTGCACGGTGTTAGCAGAGACTTTCCCGGGACAGTGAAACCCTATGTCAGAGACACTGAGAAGAAGCCCCAATGTTCCCTCCAGGCACTTTCAGTGTGGGTGCCTTCTCCACGTGGTTCCTGGTTTCACTGCGGCTCTGAAGAGAATGTTAGCCAAGAGGTAACCGGGACAGTGAAAACAGTACTCAAAGACAGGGAGAGCAAGCTCTCTCTTAGCACTTTGGATGTGGGACATACAGCGAGATGTTTGCTGCTTTTGCGTTTGGCTGTTGGGAGATTTACAGCACAAAGATATCTAGTTGATTTGAAGCAGTTCCGAGAAAGTCTAAACATAATCCCCACTTCTCCCTCCTGGCACTTTCCATGTGGGAGATATAGCAGGATGTCTATTGGTTTTGAGGACAACTCAATGGACAGTGTAGGGAGAAAAGGTCCTGGCTCCTTGAATGCCGTTTCTGGAGACACTGCGATCAATGTGGGAGATATGTCAAGATGTGTGTTTGTTTTGAGGACGTCTCTCTGGAGAGTCTTAGCAAAGAGGTCACACAGATAATCAGAGCAATTCTCAGAGACACTGAGAACAAGCTCGACAATTCCCTCCTGGCACTTTCCCTGTAGGAGATACCGCAAGACGTTTCTGTACATTGGGCACAGCGCTCTGCACGGTGTTAGCAGAGACTTTCCCGGGACAGTGAAACCCTATGTCAGAGACACTGAGAAGAAGCCCCAGTGTTCCCTCCAGGCACTTTCAGTGTGGGTGCCTTCTCCACGTGGTTCCTGGTTTCACTGCGGCTCTGAAGAGAATGTTAGCAAAGAGGTAACCGGGACAGTGAAAACAGTACTCAAAGACAGGGAGAGCAAGCTCTCTCTTAGCACTTCCGATGTGGGACATACAGCGAGATGTTTGCTGCTTTTGCGTTTGGCTGTTGGGAGATTTACAGCACAAAGATATCTAGTTGATTTGAAGCAGTTCCGAGAAAGTCTAAACATAATCCCCACTTCTCCCTCCTGGCACTTTCCATGTGGGAGATCTAGCAGGATGTCTATTGGTTTTGAGGACAACTCAATGGACAGTGTAGGGAGAAAAGGTCCTGGCTCCTTGAATGCCGTTTCTGGAGACACTGCGATCAATGTGGGAGATATGTCAAGATGTGTGTTTGTTTTGAGGACGGCTCTCTGGAGAGTCTTAGCAAAGAGGTCACAGGGATAATCAGAGCAATTCTCAGAGACACTGAGAACAAGCTCGACAATTCCCTCCTGGCACTTTCCCTGTAGGAGATACCGCAAGACGTTTCTGTACATTGGGCACAGCGCTCTGCACGGTGTTAGCAGAGACTTTCCCGGGACAGTGAAACCCTATGTCAGAGACACTGAGAAGAAGCCCCAATGTTCCCTCCAGGCACTTTCAGTGTGGGTGCCTTCTCCACGTGGTTCCTGGTTTCACTGCGGCTCTGAAGAGAATGTTAGCAAAGAGGTAACCGGGACAGTGAAAACAGTACTCAAAGACAGGGAGAGCAAGCTCTCTCTTAGCACTTTGGATGTGGGACATACAGCGAGATGTTTGCTGCTTTTGCGTTTGGCTGTTGGGAGATTTACAGCACAAAGATATCTAGTTGATTTGAAGCAGTTCCGAGAAAGTCTAAACATAATCCCCACTTCTCCCTCCTGGCACTTTCCATGTGGGAGATCTAGCAGGATGTATATTGGTTTTGAGGACAACTCAATGGACAGTGTAGGGAGAAAAGGTCCTGGCTCCTTGAATGCCGTTTCTGGAGACACTGCGATCAATGTGGGAGATATGTCAAGATGTGTGTTTGTTTTGAGGACGGCTCTCTGGAGAGTCTTAGCAAAGAGGTCACACAGATAATCAGAGCAATTCTCAGAGACACTGAGAACAAGCTCGACAATTCCCTCCTGGCACTTTCCCTGTAGGAGATACCGCAAGACGTTTCTGTACATTGGGCACAGCGCTCTGCACGGTGTTAGCAGAGACTTTCCCGGGACAGTGAAACCCTATGTCAGAGACACTGAGAAGAAGCCCCAATGTTCCCTCCAGGCACTTTCAGTGTGGGTGCCTTCTCCACGTGGTTCCTGGTTTCACTGCGGCTCTGAAGAGAATGTTAGCAAAGAGGTAACCGGGACAGTGAAAACAGTACTCAAAGACAGGGAGAGCAAGCTCTCTCTTAGCACTTTGGATGTGGGACATACAGCGAGATGTTTGCTGCTTTTGCGTTTGGCTGTTGGGAGATTTACAGCACAAAGATATCTAGTTGATTTGAAGCAGTTCCGAGAAAGTCTAAACATAATCCCCACTTCTCCCTCCTGGCACTTTCCATGTGGGACATATAGCAGGATGTATATTGGTTTTGAGGACAACTCAATGGACAGTGTAGGGAGAAAAGGTCCTGGCTCCTTGAATGCCGTTCCTGGAGACACTGCGATCAATGTGGGAGATATGTCAAGATGTGTGTTTGTTTTGAGGACGGCTCTCTGGAGAGTCTTAGCAAAGAGGTCACACAGATAATCAGAGCAATTCTCAGAGACACTGAGAACAAGCTCGACAATTCCCTCCTGGCACTTTCCCTGTAGGAGATACCGCAAGACGTTTCTGTACATTGGGCACAGCGCTCTGCACGGTGTTAGCAGAGACTTTCCCGGGACAGTGAAACCCTATGTCAGAGACACTGAGAAGAAGCCCCAATGTTCCCTCCAGGCACTTTCAGTGTGGGTGCCTTCTCCACGTGGTTCCTGGTTTCACTGCGGCTCTGAAGAGAATGTTAGCAAAGAGGTAACCGGGACAGTGAAAACAGTACTCAAAGACAGGGAGAGCAAGCTCTCTCTTAGCACTTTGGATGTGGGACATACAGCGAGATGTTTGCTGCTTTTGCGTTTGGCTGTTGGGAGATTTACAGCACAAAGATATCTAGTTGATTTGAAGCAGTTCCGAGAAAGTCTAAACATAATCCCCACTTCTCCCTCCTGGCACTTTCCATGTGAGAGATATAGCAGGATGTATATTGGTTTTGAGGACAACTCAATGGACAGCGTAGGGAGAAAAGGTCCTGGCTCCTTGAATGCCGTTTCTGGAGACACTGCGATCAATGTGGGAGATATGTCAAGATGTGTGTTTGTTTTGAGGACGGCTCTCTGGAGAGTCTTAGCAAAGAGGCCACACAGATAATCAGAGCAATTCTCAGAGACACTGAGAACAAGCTCGACAATTCCCTCCTGGCACTTTCCCTGTAGGAGATACCGCAAGACGTTTCTGTATATTGGGCACAGCGCTCTGCACGGTGTTAGCAGAGACTTTCCCGGGACAGTGAAACCCTATGTCAGAGACACTGAGAAGAAGCCCCAATGTTCCCTCCAGGCACTTTCAGTGTGGGTGCCTTCTCCACGTGGTTCCTGGTTTCACTGCGGCTCTGAAGAGAATGTTAGCAAAGAGGTAACCGGGACAGTGAAAACAGTACTCAAAGACAGGGAGAGCAAGCTCTCTCTTGGCACTTTGGATGTGGGACATACAGCGAGATGTTTGCTGCTTTTGCGTTTGGCTGTTGGGAGATTTACAGCACAAAGATATCTAGTTGATTTGAAGCAGTTCCGAGAAAGTCTAAACATAATCCCCACTTCTCCCTCCTGGCACTTTCCATGTGGGAGATATAGCAGGATGTATATTGGTTTTGAGGACAACTCAATGGACAGTGTAGGGAGAAAAGGTCCTGGCTCCTTGAATGCCGTTTCTGGAGACACTGCGATCAGTGTGGGAGATATGTCAAGATGTGTGTTTGTTTTTAGGACGTCTCTCTGGAGAGTCTTAGCAAAGAGGTCACACAGATAATCAGAGCAATTCTCAGAGACACTGAGAACAAGCTCCACAATTCCCTCCTGGCACTTTCCCTGTAGGAGATACCGCAAGACGTTTCTGTACATTGGGCACAGCGCTCTGCACGGTGTTAGCAGAGACTTTCCCGGGACAGTGAAACCCTATGTCAGAGACACTGAGAAGAAGCCCCAATGTTCCCTCCAGGCACTTTCAGTGTGGGTGCCTTCTCCACGTGGTTCCTGGTTTCACTGCGGCTCTGAAGAGAATGTTAGCAAAGAGGTAACCGGGACAGTGAAAACAGTACTCAAAGACAGGGAGAGCAAGCTCTCTCTTAGCACTTTGGATGTGGGACATACAGCGAGATGTTTGCTGCTTTTGCGTTTGGCTGTTGGGAGATTTACAGCACAAAGATATCTAGTTGATTTGAAGCAGTTCCGAGAAAGTCTAAACATAATCCCCACTTCTCCCTCCTGGCACTTTCCATGTGAGAGATATAGCAGGATGTATATTGGTTTTGAGGACAACTCAATGGACAGTGTAGGGAGAAAAGGTCCTGGCTCCTTGAATGCCGTTCCTGGAGACACTGCGATCAATGTGGGAGATATGTCAAGATGTGTGTTTGTTTTGAGGACGGCTCTCTGGAGAGTCTTAGCAAAGAGGTCACACAGATAATCAGAGCAATTCTCAGAGACACTGAGAACAAGCTCGACAATTCCCTCCTGGCACTTTCCCTGTAGGAGATACCGCAAGACGTTTCTGTACATTGGGCACAGCGCTCTGCACGGTGTTAGCAGAGACTTTCCCGGGACAGTGAAACCCTATGTCAGAGACACTGAGAAGAAGCCCCAATGTTCCCTCCAGGCACTTTCAGTGTGGGTGCCTTCTCCACGTGGTTCCTGGTTTCACTGCGGCTCTGAAGAGAATGTTAGCCAAGAGGTAACCGGGACAGTGAAAACAGTACTCAAAGACAGGGAGAGCAAGCTCTCTCTTGGCACTTTGGATGTGGGACATGCAGCGAGATGTTTGCTGCTTTTGCGTTTGGCTGTTGGGAGATTTACAGCACAAAGATATCTAGTTGATTTGAAGCAGTTCCGAGAAAGTCTAAACATAATCCCCACTTCTCCCTCCTGGCACTTTCCATGTGGGAGATATAGCAGGATGTATATTGGTTTTGAGGACAACTCAATGGACAGTGTAGGGAGAAAAGGTCCTGGCTCCTTGAATGCCGTTTCTGGAGACACTGCCATCAATGTGGGAGATATGTCAAGATGTGTGTTTGTTTTGAGGACGTCTCTCTGGAGAGTCTTAGCAAAGAGGTCACACAGATAATCAGAGCAATTCTCAGAGACACTGAGAACAAGCTCCACAATTCCCTCCTGGCACTTTCCCTGTAGGAGATACCGCAAGACGTTTCTGTACATTGGGCACAGCGCTCTGCACGGTGTTAGCAGAGACTTTCCCGGGACAGTGAAACCCTATGTCAGAGACACTGAGAAGAAGCCCCAATGTTCCCTCCAGGCACTTTCAGTGTGGGTGCCTTCTCCACGTGGTTCCTGGTTTCACTGCGGCTCTGAAGAGAATGTTAGCAAAGAGGTAACCGGGACAGTGAAAACAGTACTCAAAGACAGGGAGAGCAAGCTCTCTCTTGGCACTTTGGATGTGGGACATACAGCGAGATGTTTGCTGCTTTTGCGTTTGGCTGTTGGGAGATTTACAGCACAAAGATATCTAGTTGATTTGAAGCAGTTCCGAGAAAGTCTAAACATAATCCCCACTTCTCCCTCCTGGCACTTTCCATGTGGGAGATATAGCAGGATGTATATTGGTTTTGAGGACAACTCAATGGACAGTGTAGGGAGAAAAGGTCCTGGCTCCTTGAATGCCGTTCCTGGAGACACTGCGATCAATGTGGGAGATATGTCAAGATGTGTGTTTGTTTTGAGGACGTCTCTCTGGAGAGTCTTAGCAAAGAGGTCACACAGATAATCAGAGCAATTCTCAGAGACACTGAGAACAAGCTCGACAATTCCCTCCTGGCACTTTCCCTGTAGGAGATACCGCAAGACGTTTCTGTACATTGGGCACAGCGCTCTGCACGGTGTTAGCAGAGACTTTCCCGGGACAGTGAAACCCTATGTCAGAGACACTGAGAAGAAGCCCCAATGTTCCCTCCAGGCACTTTCAGTGTGGGTGCCTTCTCCACGTGGTTCCTGGTTTCACTGCGGCTCTGAAGAGAATGTTAGCAAAGAGGTAACCGGGACAGTGAAAACAGTACTCAAAGACAGGGAGAGCAAGCTCTCTCTTAGCACTTTGGATGTGGGACATACAGCGAGATGTTTGCTGCTTTTGCGTTTGGCTGTTGGGAGATTTACAGCACAAAGATATCTAGTTGATTTGAAGCAGTTCCGAGAAAGTCTAAACATAATCCCCACTTCTCCCTCCTGGCACTTTCCATGTGGGAGATCTAGCAGGATGTATATTGGTTTTGAGGACAACTCAATGGACAGTGTAGGGAGAAAAGGTCCTGGCTCCTTGAATGCCGTTCCTGGAGACACTGCGATCAATGTGGGAGATATGTCAAGATGTGTGTTTGTTTTGAGGACGGCTCTCTGGAGAGTCTTAGCAAAGAGGTCACACAGATAGTCAGAGCAATTCTCAGAGACACTGAGAACAAGCTCGACAATTCCCTCCTGGCACTTTCCCTGTAGGAGATACCGCAAGACGTTTCTGTATGTTGGGCACAGCGCTCTGCACGGTGTTAGCAGAGACTTTCCCGGGACAGTGAAACCCTATGTCAGAGACACTGAGAAGAAGCCCCAATGTTCCCTCCAGGCACTTTCAGTGTGGGTGCCTTCTCCACGTGGTTCCTGGTTTCACTGCGGCTCTGAAGAGAATGTTAGCAAAGAGGTAACCGGGACAGTGAAAACAGTACTCAAAGACAGGGAGAGCAAGCTCTCTCTTAGCACTTCCGATGTGGGACATACAGCGAGATGTTTGCTGCTTTTGCGTTTGGCTGTTGGGAGATTTACAGCACAAAGATATCTAGTTGATTTGAAGCAGTTCCGAGAAAGTCTAAACATAATCCCCACTTCTCCCTCCTGGCACTTTCCATGTGGGAGATATAGCAGGATGTATATTGGTTTTGAGGACAACTCAATGGACAGTGTAGGGAGAAAAGGTCCTGGCTCCTTGAATGCCGTTTCTGGAGACACTGCGATCAATGTGGGAGATATGTCAAGATGTGTGTTTGTTTTGAGGACAGCTCTCTGGAGAGTCTTAGCAAAGAGGTCACACAGATAATCAGAGCAATTCTCAGAGACACTGAGAACAAGCTCGACAATTCCCTCCTGGCACTTTCCCTGTAGGAGATACCGCAAGACTTTTCTGTACATTGGGCACAGCGCTCTGCACGGTGTTAGCAGAGACTTTCCCGGGACAGTGAAACCCTATGTCAGAGACACTGAGAAGAAGCCCCAATGTTCCCTCCAGGCACTTTCAGTGTGGGTGCCTTCTCCACGTGGTTCCTGGTTTCACTGCGGCTCTGAAGAGAATGTTAGCAAAGAGGTAACCGGGACAGTGAAAACAGTACTCAAAGACAGGGAGAGCAAGCTCTCTCTTAGCACTTCCGATGTGGGACATACAGCGAGATGTTTGCTGCTTTTGCGTTTGGCTGTTGGGAGATTTACAGCACAAAGATATCTAGTTGATTTGAAGCAGTTCCAAGAAAGTCTAAACAAAATCCCCACTTCTCCCTCCTGGCACTTTCCATGTGGGAGATATAGCAGGATGTATATTGGTTTTGAGGACAACTCAATGGACAGTGTAGGGAGAAAAGGTCCTGGCTCCTTGAATGCCGTTTCTGGAGACACTGCGATCAATGTGGGAGATATGTCAAGATGTGTGTTTGTTTTGAGGACGGCTCTCTGGAGAGTCTTAGCAAAGAGGTCACACAGATAATCAGAGCAATTCTCAGAGACACTGAGAACAAGCTCGACAATTCCCTCCTGGCACTTTCCCTGTAGGAGATACCGCAAGACGTTTCTGTACATTGGGCACAGCGCTCTGCACGGTGTTAGCAGAGACTTTCCCGGGACAGTGAAACCCTATGTCAGAGACACTGAGAAGAAGCCCCAATGTTCCCTCCAGGCACTTTCAGTGTGGGTGCCTTCTCCACGTGGTTCCTGGTTTCACTGCGGCTCTGAAGAGAATGTTAGCAAAGAGGTAACCGGGACAGTGAAAACAGTACTCAAAGACAGGGAGAGCAAGCTCTCTCTTAGCACTTCCGATGTGGGACATACAGCGAGATGTTTGCTGCTTTTGCGTTTGGCTGTTGGGAGATTTACAGCACAAAGATATCTAGTTGATTTGAAGCAGTTCCGAGAAAGTCTAAACATAATCCCCACTTCTCCCTCCTGGCACTTTCCATGTGGGAGATATAGCAGGATGTATATTGGTTTTGAGGACAACTCAATGGACAGTGTAGGGAGAAAAGGTCCTGGCTCCTTGAATGCCGTTCCTGGAGACACTGCCATCAATGTGGGAGATATGTCAAGATGTGTGTTTGTTTTGAGGACGTCTCTCTGGAGAGTCTTAGCAAAGAGGTCACACAGATAATCAGAGCAATTCTCAGAGACACTGAGAACAAGCTCGAGAATTCTCTCCTGGCACTTTCCCTGTAGGAGATACCGCAAGACGTTTCTGTACATTGGGCACAGCGCTCTGCACGGTGTTAGCAGAGACTTTCCCGGGACAGTGAAACCCTATGTCAGAGACACTGAGAAGAAGCCCCAATGTTCCCTCCAGGCACTTTCAGTGTGGGTGCCTTCTCCACGTGGTTCCTGGTTTCACTGCGGCTCTGAAGAGAATGTTAGCAAAGAGGTAACCGGGACAGTGAAAACAGTACTCAAAGACAGGGAGAGCAAGCTCTCTCTTAGCACTTTGGATGTGGGACATACAGCGAGATGTTTGCTGCTTTTGCGTTTGGCTGTTGGGAGATTTACAGCACAAAGATATCTAGTTGATTTGAAGCAGTTCCGAGAAAGTCTAAACATAATCCCCACTTCTCCCTCCTGGCACTTTCCATGTGGGAGATCTAGCAGGATGTATATTGGTTTTGAGGACAACTCAATGGACAGTGTAGGGAGAAAAGGTCCTGGCTCCTTGAATGCCGTTTCTGGAGACACTGCGATCAATGTGGGAGATATGTCAAGATGTGTGTTTGTTTTGAGGACGTCTCTCTGGAGAGTCTTAGCAAAGAGGTCACACAGATAATCAGAGCAATTCTCAGAGACACTGAGAACAAGCTCGACAATTCCCTCCTGGCACTTTCCCTGTAGGAGATACCGCAAGACGTTTCTGTACATTGGGCACAGCGCTCTGCACGGTGTTAGCAGAGACTTTCCCGGGACAGTGAAACCCTATGTCAGAGACACTGAGAAGAAGCCCCAATGTTCCCTCCAGGCACTTTCAGTGTGGGTGCCTTCTCCACGTGGTTCCTGGTTTCACTGCGGCTCTGAAGAGAATGTTAGCAAAGAGGTAACCGGGACAGTGAAAACAGTACTCAAAGACAGGGAGAGCAAGCTCTCTCTTAGCACTTCCGATGTGGGACATACAGCGAGATGTTTGCTGCTTTTGCGTTTGGCTGTTGGGAGATTTACAGCACAAAGATATCTAGTTGATTTGAAGCAGTTCCGAGAAAGTCTAAACATAATCCCCACTTCTCCCTCCTGGCACTTTCCATGTGGGAGATCTAGCAGGATGTCTATTGGTTTTGAGGACAACTCAATGGACAGTGTAGGGAGAAAAGGTCCTGGCTCCTTGAATGCCGTTCCTGGAGACACTGCGATCAATGTGGGAGATATGTCAAGATGTGTGTTTGTTTTGAGGACGGCTCTCTGGAGAGTCTTAGCAAAGAGGTCACACAGATAATCAGAGCAATTCTCAGAGACACTGAGAACAAGCTCGACAATTCCCTCCTGGCACTTTCCCTGTAGGAGATACCGCAAGACGTTTCTGTACATTGGGCACAGCGCTCTGCACGGTGTTAGCAGAGACTTTCCCGGGACAGTGAAACCCTATGTCAGAGACACTGAGAAGAAGCCCCAATGTTCCCTCCAGGCACTTTCAGTGTGGGTGCCTTCTCCACGTGGTTCCTGGTTTCACTGCGGCTCTGAAGAGAATGTTAGCAAAGAGGTAACCGGGACAGTGAAAACAGTACTCAAAGACAGGGAGAGCAAGCTCTCTCTTAGCACTTTGGATGTGGGACATACAGCGAGATGTTTGCTGCTTTTGCGTTTGGCTGTTGGGAGATTTACAGCACAAAGATATCTAGTTGATTTGAAGCAGTTCCGAGAAAGTCTAAACATAATCCCCACTTCTCCCTCCTGGCACTTTCCATGTGGGAGATCTAGCAGGATGTATATTGGTTTTGAGGACAACTCAATGGACAGTGTAGGGAGAAAAGGTCCTGGCTCCTTGAATGCCATTCCTGGAGACACTGCGATCAATGTGGGAGATATGTCAAGATGTGTGTTTGTTTTGAGGACGTCTCTCTGGAGAGTCTTAGCAAAGAGGTCACACAGATAATCAGAGCAATTCTCAGAGACACTGAGAACAAGCTCGACAATTCCCTCCTGGCACTTTCCCTGTAGGAGATACCGCAAGACGTTTCTGTACATTGGGCACAGCGCTCTGCACGGTGTTAGCAGAGACTTTCCCGGGACAGTGAAACCCTATGTCAGAGACACTGAGAAGAAGCCCCAATGTTCCCTCCAGGCACTTTCAGTGTGGGTGCCTTCTCCACGTGGTTCCTGGTTTCACTGCGGCTCTGAAGAGAATGTTAGCAAAGAGGTAACCGGGACAGTGAAAACAGTACTCAAAGACAGGGAGAGCAAGCTCTCTCTTAGCACTTCCGATGTGGGACATACAGCGAGATGTTTGCTGCTTTTGCGTTTGGCTGTTGGGAGATTTACAGCACAAAGATATCTAGTTGATTTGAAGCAGTTCCGAGAAAGTCTAAACATAATCCCCACTTCTCCCTCCTGGCACTTTCCATGTGGGAGATCTAGCAGGATGTATATTGGTTTTGAGGACAACTCAATGGACAGTGTAGGGAGAAAAGGTCCTGGCTCCTTGAATGCCGTTTCTGGAGACACTGCGATCAATGTGGGAGATATGTCAAGATGTGTGTTTGTTTTGAGGACGGCTCTCTGGAGAGTCTTAGCAAAGAGGTCACACAGATAATCAGAGCAATTCTCAGAGACACTGAGAACAAGCTCGACAATTCCCTCCTGGCACTTTCCCTGTAGGAGATACCGCAAGACGTTTCTGTACATTGGGCACAGCGCTCTGCACGGTGTTAGCAGAGACTTTCCCGGGACAGTGAAACCCTATGTCAGAGACACTGAGAAGAAGCCCCAATGTTCCCTCCAGGCACTTTCAGTGTGGGTGCCTTCTCCACGTGGTTCCTGGTTTCACTGCGGCTCTGAAGAGAATGTTAGCAAAGAGGTAACCGGGACAGTGAAAACAGTACTCAAAGACAGGGAGAGCAAGCTCTCTCTTAGCACTTTGGATGTGGGACATACAGCGAGATGTTTGCTGCTTTTGCGTTTGGCTGTTGGGAGATTTACAGCACAAAGATATCTAGTTGATTTGAAGCAGTTCCGAGAAAGTCTAAACATAATCCCCACTTCTCCCTCCTGGCACTTTCCATGTGGGAGATCTAGCAGGATGTCTATTGGTTTTGAGGACAACTCAATGGACAGTGTAGGGAGAAAAGGTCCTGGCTCCTTGAATGCCGTTTCTGGAGACACTGCGATCAATGTGGGAGATATGTCAAGATGTGTGTTTGTTTTGAGGACGGCTCTCTGGAGAGTCTTAGCAAAGAGGTCACACAGATAATCAGAGCAATTCTCAGAGACACTGAGAACAAGCTCGACAATTCCCTCCTGGCACTTTCCCTGTAGGAGATACCGCAAGACGTTTCTGTACATTGGGCACAGCGCTCTGCACGGTGTTAGCAGAGACTTTCCCGGGACAGTGAAACCCTATGTCAGAGACACTGAGAAGAAGCCCCAATGTTCCCTCCAGGCACTTTCAGTGTGGGTGCCTTCTCCACGTGGTTCCTGGTTTCACTGCGGCTCTGAAGAGAATGTTAGCAAAGAGGTAACCGGGACAGTGAAAACAGTACTCAAAGACAGGGAGAGCAAGCTCTCTCTTAGCACTTTGGATGTGGGACATACAGCGAGATGTTTGCTGCTTTTGCGTTTGGCTGTTGGGAGATTTACAGCACAAAGATATCTAGTTGATTTGAAGCAGTTCCGAGAAAGTCTAAACATAATCCCCACTTCTCCCTCCTGGCACTTTCCATGTGGGAGATCTAGCAGGATGTATATTGGTTTTGAGGACAACTCAATGGACAGTGTAGGGAGAAAAGGTCCTGGCTCCTTGAATGCCGTTTCTGGAGACACTGCGATCAATGTGGGAGATATGTCAAGATGTGTGTTTGTTTTGAGGACGTCTCTCTGGAGAGTCTTAGCAAAGAGGTCACACAGATAATCAGAGCAATTCTCAGAGACACTGAGAACAAGCTCGACAATTCCCTCCTGGCACTTTCCCTGTAGGAGATACCGCAAGACGTTTCTGTACATTGGGCACAGCGCTCTGCACGGTGTTAGCAGAGACTTTCCCGGGACAGTGAAACCCTATGTCAGAGACACTGAGAAGAAGCCCCAATGTTCCCTCCAGGCACTTTCAGTGTGGGTGCCTTCTCCACGTGGTTCCTGGTTTCACTGCGGCTCTGAAGAGAATGTTAGCAAAGAGGTAACCGGGACAGTGAAAACAGTACTCAAAGACAGGGAGAGCAAGCTCTCTCTTAGCACTTCCGATGTGGGACATACAGCGAGATGTTTGCTGCTTTTGCGTTTGGCTGTTGGGAGATTTACAGCACAAAGATATCTAGTTGATTTGAAGCAGTTCCGAGAAAGTCTAAACATAATCCCCACTTCTCCCTCCTGGCACTTTCCATGTGGGAGATATAGCAGGATGTATATTGGTTTTGAGGACAACTCAATGGACAGTGTAGGGAGAAAAGGTCCTGGCTCCTTGAATGCCGTTCCTGGAGACACTGCGATCAATGTGGGAGATATGTCAAGATGTGTGTTTGTTTTGAGGACGGCTCTCTGGAGAGTCTTAGCAAAGAGGTCACACAGATAATCAGAGCAATTCTCAGAGACACTGAGAACAAGCTCGACAATTCCCTCCTGGCACTTTCCCTGTAGGAGATACCGCAAGACGTTTCTGTACATTGGGCACAGCGCTCTGCACGGTGTTAGCAGAGACTTTCCCGGGACAGTGAAACCCTATGTCAGAGACACTGAGAAGAAGCCCCAATGTTCCCTCCAGGCACTTTCAGTGTGGGTGCCTTCTCCACGTGGTTCCTGGTTTCACTGCGGCTCTGAAGAGAATGTTAGCAAAGAGGTAACCGGGACAGTGAAAACAGTACTCAAAGACAGGGAGAGCAAGCTCTCTCTTAGCACTTTGGATGTGGGACATACAGCGAGATGTTTGCTGCTTTTGCGTTTGGCTGTTGGGAGATTTACAGCACAAAGATATCTAGTTGATTTGAAGCAGTTCCGAGAAAGTCTAAACATAATCCCCACTTCTCCCTCCTGGCACTTTCCATGTGGGAGATCTAGCAGGATGTATATTGGTTTTGAGGACAACTCAATGGACAGTGTAGGGAGAAAAGGTCCTGGCTCCTTGAATGCCATTCCTGGAGACACTGCGATCAATGTGGGAGATATGTCAAGATGTGTGTTTGTTTTGAGGACGTCTCTCTGGAGAGTCTTAGCAAAGAGGTCACACAGATAATCAGAGCAATTCTCAGAGACACTGAGAACAAGCTCCACAATTCCCTCCTGGCACTTTCCCTGTAGGAGATACCGCAAGACGTTTCTGTACATTGGGCACAGCGCTCTGCACGGTGTTAGCAGAGACTTTCCCGGGACAGTGAAACCCTATGTCAGAGACACTGAGAAGAAGCCCCAATGTTCCCTCCAGGCACTTTCAGTGTGGGTGCCTTCTCCACGTGGTTCCTGGTTTCACTGCGGCTCTGAAGAGAATGTTAGCAAAGAGGTAACCGGGACAGTGAAAACAGTACTCAAAGACAGGGAGAGCAAGCTCTCTCTTAGCACTTCCGATGTGGGACATACAGCGAGATGTTTGCTGCTTTTGCGTTTGGCTGTTGGGAGATTTACAGCACAAAGATATCTAGTTGATTTGAAGCAGTTCCGAGAAAGTCTAAACATAATCCCCACTTCTCCCTCCTGGCACTTTCCATGTGGGAGATCTAGCAGGATGTATATTGGTTTTGAGGACAACTCAATGGACAGTGTAGGGAGAAAAGGTCCTGGCTCCTTGAATGCCGTTTCTGGAGACACTGCGATCAATGTGGGAGATATGTCAAGATGTGTGTTTGTTTTGAGGACGGCTCTCTGGAGAGTCTTAGCAAAGAGGTCACACAGATAATCAGAGCAATTCTCAGAGACACTGAGAACAAGCTCGACAATTCCCTCCTGGCACTTTCCCTGTAGGAGATACCGCAAGACGTTTCTGTACATTGGGCACAGCGCTCTGCACGGTGTTAGCAGAGACTTTCCCGGGACAGTGAAACCCTATGTCAGAGACACTGAGAAGAAGCCCCAATGTTCCCTCCAGGCACTTTCAGTGTGGGTGCCTTCTCCACGTGGTTCCTGGTTTCACTGCGGCTCTGAAGAGAATGTTAGCAAAGAGGTAACCGGGACAGTGAAAACAGTACTCAAAGACAGGGAGAGCAAGCTCTCTCTTAGCACTTTGGATGTGGGACATACAGCGAGATGTTTGCTGCTTTTGCGTTTGGCTGTTGGGAGATTTACAGCACAAAGATATCTAGTTGATTTGAAGCAGTTCCGAGAAAGTCTAAACATAATCCCCACTTCTCCCTCCTGGCACTTTCCATGTGGGAGATCTAGCAGGATGTCTATTGGTTTTGAGGACAACTCAATGGACAGTGTAGGGAGAAAAGGTCCTGGCTCCTTGAATGCCGTTTCTGGAGACACTGCGATCAATGTGGGAGATATGTCAAGATGTGTGTTTGTTTTGAGGACGGCTCTCTGGAGAGTCTTAGCAAAGAGGTCACACAGATAATCAGAGCAATTCTCAGAGACACTGAGAACAAGCTCGACAATTCCCTCCTGGCACTTTCCCTGTAGGAGATACCGCAAGACGTTTCTGTACATTGGGCACAGCGCTCTGCACGGTGTTAGCAGAGACTTTCCCGGGACAGTGAAACCCTATGTCAGAGACACTGAGAAGAAGCCCCAATGTTCCCTCCAGGCACTTTCAGTGTGGGTGCCTTCTCCACGTGGTTCCTGGTTTCACTGCGGCTCTGAAGAGAATGTTAGCAAAGAGGTAACCGGGACAGTGAAAACAGTACTCAAAGACAGGGAGAGCAAGCTCTCTCTTAGCACTTTGGATGTGGGACATACAGCGAGATGTTTGCTGCTTTTGCGTTTGGCTGTTGGGAGATTTACAGCACAAAGATATCTAGTTGATTTGAAGCAGTTCCGAGAAAGTCTAAACATAATCCCCACTTCTCCCTCCTGGCACTTTCCATGTGGGAGATCTAGCAGGATGTATATTGGTTTTGAGGACAACTCAATGGACAGTGTAGGGAGAAAAGGTCCTGGCTCCTTGAATGCCATTCCTGGAGACACTGCGATCAATGTGGGAGATATGTCAAGATGTGTGTTTGTTTTGAGGACGTCTCTCTGGAGAGTCTTAGCAAAGAGGTCACACAGATAATCAGAGCAATTCTCAGAGACACTGAGAACAAGCTCCACAATTCCCTCCTGGCACTTTCCCTGTAGGAGATACCGCAAGACGTTTCTGTACATTGGGCACAGCGCTCTGCACGGTGTTAGCAGAGACTTTCCCGGGACAGTGAAACCCTATGTCAGAGACACTGAGAAGAAGCCCCAATGTTCCCTCCAGGCACTTTCAGTGTGGGTGCCTTCTCCACGTGGTTCCTGGTTTCACTGCGGCTCTGAAGAGAATGTTAGCAAAGAGGTAACCGGGACAGTGAAAACAGTACTCAAAGACAGGGAGAGCAAGCTCTCTCTTAGCACTTCCGATGTGGGACATACAGCAAGATGTTTGCTGCTTTTGCGTTTGGCTGTTGGGAGATTTACAGCACAAAGATATCTAGTTGATTTGAAGCAGTTCCGAGAAAGTCTAAACATAATCCCCACTTCTCCCTCCTGGCACTTTCCATGTGGGAGATCTAGCAGGATGTATATTGGTTTTGAGGACAACTCAATGGACAGTGTAGGGAGAAAAGGTCCTGGCTCCTTGAATGCCGTTTCTGGAGACACTGCGATCAATGTGGGAGATATGTCAAGATGTGTGTTTGTTTTGAGGACGTCTCTCTGGAGAGTCTTAGCAAAGAGGTCACACAGATAATCAGAGCAATTCTCAGAGACACTGAGAACAAGCTCGACAATTCCCTCCTGGCACTTTCCCTGTAGGAGATACCGCAAGACGTTTCTGTACATTGGGCACAGCGCTCTGCACGGTGTTAGCAGAGACTTTCCCGGGACAGTGAAACCCTATGTCAGAGACACTGAGAAGAAGCCCCAATGTTCCCTCCAGGCACTTTCAGTGTGGGTGCCTTCTCCACGTGGTTCCTGGTTTCACTGCGGCTCTGAAGAGAATGTTAGCAAAGAGGTAACCGGGACAGTGAAAACAGTACTCAAAGACAGGGAGAGCAAGCTCTCTCTTAGCACTTCCGATGTGGGACATACAGCGAGATGTTTGCTGCTTTTGCGCTTGGCTGTTGGGAGATTTACAGCACAAAGATATCTAGTTGATTTGAAGCAGTTCCGAGAAAGTCTAAACATAATCCCCACTTCTCCCTCCTGGCACTTTCCATGTGGGAGATCTAGCAGGATGTATATTGGTTTTGAGGACAACTCAATGGACAGTGTAGGGAGAAAAGGTCCTGGCTCCTTGAATGCCGTTCCTGGAGACACTGCGATCAATGTGGGAGATATGTCAAGATGTGTGTTTGTTTTGAGGACGTCTCTCTGGAGAGTCTTAGCAAAGAGGTCACACAGATAATCAGAGCAATTCTCAGAGACACTGAGAACAAGCTCGACAATTCCCTCCTGGCACTTTCCCTGTAGGAGATACCGCAAGACGTTTCTGTACATTGGGCACACCGCTCTGCACGGTGTTAGCAGAGACTTTCCCGGGACAGTGAAACCCTATGTCAGAGACACTGAGAAGAAGCCCCAATGTTCCCTCCAGGCACTTTCAGTGTGGGTGCCTTCTCCACGTGGTTCCTGGTTTCACTGCGGCTCTGAAGAGAATGTTAGCAAAGAGGTAACCGGGACAGTGAAAACAGTACTCAAAGACAGGGAGAGCAAGCTCTCTCTTAGCACTTTGGATGTGGGACATACAGCGAGATGTTTGCTGCTTTTGCGTTTGGCTGTTGGGAGATTTACAGCACAAAGATATCTAGTTAATTTGAAGCAGTTCCAAGAAAGTCTAAACAAAATCCCCACTTCTCCCTCCTGGCACTTTCCATGTGGGAGATATAGCAGGATGTATATTGGTTTTGAGGACAACTCAATGGACAGTGTAGGGAGAAAAGGTCCTGGCTCCTTGAATGCCGTTCCTGGAGACACTGCGATCAATGTGGGAGATATGTCAAGATGTGTGTTTGTTTTGAGGACGGCTCTCTGGAGAGTCTTAGCAAAGAGGTCACACAGATAATCAGAGCAATTCTCAGAGACACTGAGAACAAGCTCGACAATTCCCTCCTGGCACTTTCCCTGTAGGAGATACCGCAAGACGTTTCTGTACATTGGGCACAGCGCTCTGCACGGTGTTAGCAGAGACTTTCCCGGGACAGTGAAACCCTATGTCAGAGACACTGAGAAGAAGCCCCAATGTTCCCTCCAGGCACTTTCAGTGTGGGTGCCTTCTCCACGTGGTTCCTGGTTTCACTGCGGCTCTGAAGAGAATGTTAGCAAAGAGGTAACCGGGACAGTGAAAACAGTACTCAAAGACAGGGAGAGCAAGCTCTCTCTTAGCACTTCCGATGTGGGACATACAGCGAGATGTTTGCTGCTTTTGCGCTTGGCTGTTGGGAGATTTACAGCACAAAGATATCTAGTTGATTTGAAGCAGTTCCGAGAAAGTCTAAACATAATCCCCACTTCTCCCTCCTGGCACTTTCCATGTGGGAGATCTAGCAGGATGTATATTGGTTTTGAGGACAACTCAATGGACAGTGTAGGGAGAAAAGGTCCTGGCTCCTTGAATGCCGTTCCTGGAGACACTGCGATCAATGTGGGAGATATGTCAAGATGTGTGTTTGTTTTGAGGACGTCTCTCTGGAGAGTCTTAGCAAAGAGGTCACACAGATAATCAGAGCAATTCTCAGAGACACTGAGAACAAGCTCGACAATTCCCTCCTGGCACTTTCCCTGTAGGAGATACCGCAAGACGTTTCTGTACATTGGGCACACCGCTCTGCACGGTGTTAGCAGAGACTTTCCCGGGACAGTGAAACCCTATGTCAGAGACACTGAGAAGAAGCCCCAATGTTCCCTCCAGGCACTTTCAGTGTGGGTGCCTTCTCCACGTGGTTCCTGGTTTCACTGCGGCTCTGAAGAGAATGTTAGCAAAGAGGTAACCGGGACAGTGAAAACAGTACTCAAAGACAGGGAGAGCAAGCTCTCTCTTAGCACTTTGGATGTGGGACATACAGCGAGATGTTTGCTGCTTTTGCGTTTGGCTGTTGGGAGATTTACAGCACAAAGATATCTAGTTAATTTGAAGCAGTTCCAAGAAAGTCTAAACAAAATCCCCACTTCTCCCTCCTGGCACTTTCCATGTGGGAGATATAGCAGGATGTATATTGGTTTTGAGGACAACTCAATGGACAGTGTAGGGAGAAAAGGTCCTGGCTCCTTGAATGCCGTTCCTGGAGACACTGCGATCAATGTGGGAGATATGTCAAGATGTGTGTTTGTTTTGAGGACGGCTCTCTGGAGAGTCTTAGCAAAGAGGTCACACAGATAATCAGAGCAATTCTCAGAGACACTGAGAACAAGCTCGACAATTCCCTCCTGGCACTTTCCCTGTAGGAGATACCGCAAGACGTTTCTGTACATTGGGCACAGCGCTCTGCACGGTGTTAGCAGAGACTTTCCCGGGACAGTGAAACCCTATGTCAGAGACACTGAGAAGAAGCCCCAATGTTCCCTCCAGGCACTTTCAGTGTGGGTGCCTTCTCCACGTGGTTCCTGGTTTCACTGCGGCTCTGAAGAGAATGTTAGCAAAGAGGTAACCGGGACAGTGAAAACAGTACTCAAAGACAGGGAGAGCAAGCTCTCTCTTAGCACTTCCGATGTGGGACATACAGCGAGATGTTTGCTGCTTTTGCGTTTGGCTGTTGGGAGATTTACAGCACAAAGATATCTAGTTGATTTGAAGCAGTTCCGAGAAAGTCTAAACATAATCCCCACTTCTCCCTCCTGGCACTTTCCATGTGGGAGATCTAGCAGGATGTATATTGGTTTTGAGGACAACTCAATGGACAGTGTAGGGAGAAAAGGTCCTGGCTCCTTGAATGCCATTCCTGGAGACACTGCGATCAATGTGGGAGATATGTCAAGATGTGTGTTTGTTTTGAGGACGTCTCTCTGGAGAGTCTTAGCAAAGAGGTCACACAGATAATCAGAGCAATTCTCAGAGACACTGAGAACAAGCTCGACAATTCCCTCCTGGCACTTTCCCTGTAGGAGATACCGCAAGACGTTTCTGTACATTGGGCACAGCGCTCTGCACGGTGTTAGCAGAGACTTTCCCGGGACAGTGAAACCCTATGTCAGAGACACTGAGAAGAAGCCCCAATGTTCCCTCCAGGCACTTTCAGTGTGGGTGCCTTCTCCACGTGGTTCCTGGTTTCACTGCGGCTCTGAAGAGAATGTTAGCAAAGAGGTAACCGGGACAGTGAAAACAGTACTCAAAGACAGGGAGAGCAAGCTCTCTCTTAGCACTTCCGATGTGGGACATACAGCGAGATGTTTGCTGCTTTTGCGTTTGGCTGTTGGGAGATTTACAGCACAAAGATATCTAGTTGATTTGAAGCAGTTCCGAGAAAGTCTAAACATAATCCCCACTTCTCCCTCCTGGCACTTTCCATGTGGGAGATCTAGCAGGATGTATATTGGTTTTGAGGACAACTCAATGGACAGTGTAGGGAGAAAAGGTCCTGGCTCCTTGAATGCCGTTTCTGGAGACACTGCGATCAATGTGGGAGATATGTCAAGATGTGTGTTTGTTTTGAGGACGGCTCTCTGGAGAGTCTTAGCAAAGAGGTCACACAGATAATCAGAGCAATTCTCAGAGACACTGAGAACAAGCTCGACAATTCCCTCCTGGCACTTTCCCTGTAGGAGATACCGCAAGACGTTTCTGTACATTGGGCACAGCGCTCTGCACGGTGTTAGCAGAGACTTTCCCGGGACAGTGAAACCCTATGTCAGAGACACTGAGAAGAAGCCCCAATGTTCCCTCCAGGCACTTTCAGTGTGGGTGCCTTCTCCACGTGGTTCCTGGTTTCACTGCGGCTCTGAAGAGAATGTTAGCAAAGAGGTAACCGGGACAGTGAAAACAGTACTCAAAGACAGGGAGAGCAAGCTCTCTCTTAGCACTTTGGATGTGGGACATACAGCGAGATGTTTGCTGCTTTTGCGTTTGGCTGTTGGGAGATTTACAGCACAAAGATATCTAGTTGATTTGAAGCAGTTCCGAGAAAGTCTAAACATAATCCCCACTTCTCCCTCCTGGCACTTTCCATGTGGGAGATCTAGCAGGATGTCTATTGGTTTTGAGGACAACTCAATGGACAGTGTAGGGAGAAAAGGTCCTGGCTCCTTGAATGCCGTTTCTGGAGACACTGCGATCAATGTGGGAGATATGTCAAGATGTGTGTTTGTTTTGAGGACGGCTCTCTGGAGAGTCTTAGCAAAGAGGTCACACAGATAATCAGAGCAATTCTCAGAGACACTGAGAACAAGCTCGACAATTCCCTCCTGGCACTTTCCCTGTAGGAGATACCGCAAGACGTTTCTGTACATTGGGCACAGCGCTCTGCACGGTGTTAGCAGAGACTTTCCGGGACAGTGAAACCCTATGTCAGAGACACTGAGAAGAAGCCCCAATGTTCCCTCCAGGCACTTTCAGTGTGGGTGCCTTCTCCACGTGGTTCCTGGTTTCACTGCGGCTCTGAAGAGAATGTTAGCAAAGAGGTAACCGGGACAGTGAAAACAGTACTCAAAGACAGGGAGAGCAAGCTCTCTCTTAGCACTTTGGATGTGGGACATACAGCGAGATTTTTGCTGCTTTTGCGTTTGGCTGTTGGGAGATTTACAGCACAAAGATATCTAGTTGATTTGAAGCAGTTCCGAGAAAGTCTAAACATAATCCCCACTTCTCCCTCCTGGCACTTTCCATGTGGGAGATCTAGCAGGATGTATATTGGTTTTGAGGACAACTCAATGGACAGTGTAGGGAGAAAAGGTCCTGGCTCCTTGAATGCCATTCCTGGAGACACTGCGATCAATGTGGGAGATATGTCAAGATGTGTGTTTGTTTTGAGGACGTCTCTCTGGAGAGTCTTAGCAAAGAGGTCACACAGATAATCAGAGCAATTCTCAGAGACACTGAGAACAAGCTCGACAATTCCCTCCTGGCACTTTCCCTGTAGGAGATACCGCAAGACGTTTCTGTACATTGGGCACAGCGCTCTGCACGGTGTTAGCAGAGACTTTCCCGGGACAGTGAAACCCTATGTCAGAGACACTGAGAAGAAGCCCCAATGTTCCCTCCAGGCACTTTCAGTGTGGGTGCCTTCTCCACGTGGTTCCTGGTTTCACTGCGGCTCTGAAGAGAATGTTAGCAAAGAGGTAACCGGGACAGTGAAAACAGTACTCAAAGACAGGGAGAGCAAGCTCTCTCTTAGCACTTCCGATGTGGGACATACAGCAAGATGTTTGCTGCTTTTGCGTTTGGCTGTTGGGAGATTTACAGCACAAAGATATCTAGTTGATTTGAAGCAGTTCCGAGAAAGTCTAAACATAATCCCCACTTCTCCCTCCTGGCACTTTCCATGTGGGAGATCTAGCAGGATGTATATTGGTTTTGAGGACAACTCAATGGACAGTGTAGGGAGAAAAGGTCCTGGCTCCTTGAATGCCGTTTCTGGAGACACTGCGATCAATGTGGGAGATATGTCAAGATGTGTGTTTGTTTTGAGGACGTCTCTCTGGAGAGTCTTAGCAAAGAGGTCACACAGATAATCAGAGCAATTCTCAGAGACACTGAGAACAAGCTCGACAATTCCCTCCTGGCACTTTCCCTGTAGGAGATACCGCAAGACGTTTCTGTACATTGGGCACAGCGCTCTGCACGGTGTTAGCAGAGACTTTCCCGGGACAGTGAAACCCTATGTCAGAGACACTGAGAAGAAGCCCCAATGTTCCCTCCAGGCACTTTCAGTGTGGGTGCCTTCTCCACGTGGTTCCTGGTTTCACTGCGGCTCTGAAGAGAATGTTAGCAAAGAGGTAACCGGGACAGTGAAAACAGTACTCAAAGACAGGGAGAGCAAGCTCTCTCTTAGCACTTCCGATGTGGGACATACAGCGAGATGTTTGCTGCTTTTGCGCTTGGCTGTTGGGAGATTTACAGCACAAAGATATCTAGTTGATTTGAAGCAGTTCCGAGAAAGTCTAAACATAATCCCCACTTCTCCCTCCTGGCACTTTCCATGTGGGAGATCTAGCAGGATGTATATTGGTTTTGAGGACAACTCAATGGACAGTGTAGGGAGAAAAGGTCCTGGCTCCTTGAATGCCGTTCCTGGAGACACTGCGATCAATGTGGGAGATATGTCAAGATGTGTGTTTGTTTTGAGGACGTCTCTCTGGAGAGTCTTAGCAAAGAGGTCACACAGATAATCAGAGCAATTCTCAGAGACACTGAGAACAAGCTCGACAATTCCCTCCTGGCACTTTCCCTGTAGGAGATACCGCAAGACGTTTCTGTACATTGGGCACAGCGCTCTGCACGGTGTTAGCAGAGACTTTCCCGGGACAGTGAAACCCTATGTCAGAGACACTGAGAAGAAGCCCCAATGTTCCCTCCAGGCACTTTCAGTGTGGGTGCCTTCTCCACGTGGTTCCTGGTTTCACTGCGGCTCTGAAGAGAATGTTAGCAAAGAGGTAACCGGGACAGTGAAAACAGTACTCAAAGACAGGGAGAGCAAGCTCTCTCTTAGCACTTTGGATGTGGGACATACAGCGAGATGTTTGCTGCTTTTGCGTTTGGCTGTTGGGAGATTTACAGCACAAAGATATCTAGTTAATTTGAAGCAGTTCCAAGAAAGTCTAAACAAAATCCCCACTTCTCCCTCCTGGCACTTTCCATGTGGGAGATATAGCAGGATGTATATTGGTTTTGAGGACAACTCAATGGACAGTGTAGGGAGAAAAGGTCCTGGCTCCTTGAATGCCGTTTCTGGAGACACTGCGATCAATGTGGGAGATATGTCAAGATGTGTGTTTGTTTTGAGGACGGCTCTCTGGAGAGTCTTAGCAAAGAGGTCACACAGATAATCAGAGCAATTCTCAGAGACACTGAGAACAAGCTCGACAATTCCCTCCTGGCACTTTCCCTGTAGGAGATACCGCAAGACGTTTCTGTACATTGGGCACAGCGCTCTGCACGGTGTTAGCAGAGACTTTCCCGGGACAGTGAAACCCTATGTCAGAGACACTGAGAAGAAGCCCCAATGTTCCCTCCAGGCACTTTCAGTGTGGGTGCCTTCTCCACGTGGTTCCTGGTTTCACTGCGGCTCTGAAGAGAATGTTAGCAAAGAGGTAACCGGGACAGTGAAAACAGTACTCAAAGACAGGGAGAGCAAGCTCTCTCTTAGCACTTCCGATGTGGGACATACAGCGAGATGTTTGCTGCTTTTGCGTTTGGCTGTTGGGAGATTTACAGCACAAAGATATCTAGTTGATTTGAAGCAGTTCCGAGAAAGTCTAAACATAATCCCCACTTCTCCCTCCTGGCACTTTCCATGTGGGAGATCTAGCAGGATGTATATTGGTTTTGAGGACAACTCAATGGACAGTGTAGGGAGAAAAGGTCCTGGCTCCTTGAATGCCGTTCCTGGAGACACTGCCATCAATGTGGGAGATATGTCAAGATGTGTGTTTGTTTTGAGGACGTCTCTCTGGAGAGTCTTAGCAAAGAGGTCACACAGATAATCAGAGCAATTCTCAGAGACACTGAGAACAAGCTCGACAATTCCCTCCTGGCACTTTCCCTGTAGGAGATACCGCAAGACGTTTCTGTACATTGGGCACAGCGCTCTGCACGGTGTTAGCAGAGACTTTCCCGGGACAGTGAAACCCTATGTCAGAGACACTGAGAAGAAGCCCCAATGTTCCCTCCAGGCACTTTCAGTGTGGGTGCCTTCTCCACGTGGTTCCTGGTTTCACTGCGGCTCTGAAGAGAATGTTAGCAAAGAGGTAACCGGGACAGTGAAAACAGTACTCAAAGACAGGGAGAGCAAGCTCTCTCTTAGCACTTCCGATGTGGGACATACAGCGAGATGTTTGCTGCTTTTGCGCTTGGCTGTTGGGAGATTTACAGCACAAAGATATCTAGTTGATTTGAAGCAGTTCCGAGAAAGTCTAAACATAATCCCCACTTCTCCCTCCTGGCACTTTCCATGTGGGAGATCTAGCAGGATGTATATTGGTTTTGAGGACAACTCAATGGACAGTGTAGGGAGAAAAGGTCCTGGCTCCTTGAATGCCGTTCCTGGAGACACTGCGATCAATGTGGGAGATATGTCAAGATGTGTGTTTGTTTTGAGGACGTCTCTCTGGAGAGTCTTAGCAAAGAGGTCACACAGATAATCAGAGCAATTCTCAGAGACACTGAGAACAAGCTCGACAATTCCCTCCTGGCACTTTCCCTGTAGGAGATACCGCAAGACGTTTCTGTACATTGGGCACACCGCTCTGCACGGTGTTAGCAGAGACTTTCCCGGGACAGTGAAACCCTATGTCAGAGACACTGAGAAGAAGCCCCAATGTTCCCTCCAGGCACTTTCAGTGTGGGTGCCTTCTCCACGTGGTTCCTGGTTTCACTGCGGCTCTGAAGAGAATGTTAGCAAAGAGGTAACCGGGACAGTGAAAACAGTACTCAAAGACAGGGAGAGCAAGCTCTCTCTTAGCACTTTGGATGTGGGACATACAGCGAGATGTTTGCTGCTTTTGCGTTTGGCTGTTGGGAGATTTACAGCACAAAGATATCTAGTTAATTTGAAGCAGTTCCAAGAAAGTCTAAACAAAATCCCCACTTCTCCCTCCTGGCACTTTCCATGTGGGAGATATAGCAGGATGTATATTGGTTTTGAGGACAACTCAATGGACAGTGTAGGGAGAAAAGGTCCTGGCTCCTTGAATGCCGTTTCTGGAGACACTGCGATCAATGTGGGAGATATGTCAAGATGTGTGTTTGTTTTGAGGACGGCTCTCTGGAGAGTCTTAGCAAAGAGGTCACACAGATAATCAGAGCAATTCTCAGAGACACTGAGAACAAGCTCCACAATTCCCTCCTGGCACTTTCCCTGTAGGAGATACCGCAAGACGTTTCTGTACATTGGGCACAGCGCTCTGCACGGTGTTAGCAGAGACTTTCCCGGGACAGTGAAACCCTATGTCAGAGACACTGAGAAGAAGCCCCAATGTTCCCTCCAGGCACTTTCAGTGTGGGTGCCTTCTCCACGTGGTTCCTGGTTTCACTGCGGCTCTGAAGAGAATGTTAGCAAAGAGGTAACCGGGACAGTGAAAACAGTACTCAAAGACAGGGAGAGCAAGCTCTCTCTTAGCACTTCCGATGTGGGACATACAGCGAGATGTTTGCTGCTTTTGCGTTTGGCTGTTGGGAGATTTACAGCACAAAGATATCTAGTTGATTTGAAGCAGTTCCGAGAAAGTCTAAACATAATCCCCACTTCTCCCTCCTGGCACTTTCCATGTGGGAGATCTAGCAGGATGTATATTGGTTTTGAGGACAACTCAATGGACAGTGTAGGGAGAAAAGGTCCTGGCTCCTTGAATGCCGTTCCTGGAGACACTGCCATCAATGTGGGAGATATGTCAAGATGTGTGTTTGTTTTGAGGACGTCTCTCTGGAGAGTCTTAGCAAAGAGGTCACACAGATAATCAGAGCAATTCTCAGAGACACTGAGAACAAGCTCGACAATTCTCTCCTGGCACTTTCCCTGTAGGAGATACCGCAAGACGTTTCTGTACATTGGGCACAGCGCTCTGCACGGTGTTAGCAGAGACTTTCCCGGGACAGTGAAACCCTATGTCAGAGACACTGAGAAGAAGCCCCAGTGTTCCCTCCAGGCACTTTCAGTGTGGGTGCCTTCTCCACGTGGTTCCTGGTTTCACTGCGGCTCTGAAGAGAATGTTAGCAAAGAGGTAACCGGGACAGTGAAAACAGTACTCAAAGACAGGGAGAGCAAGCTCTCTCTTGGCACTTTGGATGTGGGACATACAGCGAGATGTTTGCTGCTTTTGCGTTTGGCTGTTGGGAGATTTACAGCACAAAGATATCTAGTTGATTTGAAGCAGTTCCGAGAAAGTCTAAACATAATCCCCACTTCTCCCTCCTGGCACTTTCCATGTGGGAGATCTAGCAGGATGTATATTGGTTTTGAGGACAACTCAATGGACAGTGTAGGGAGAAAAGGTCCTGGCTCCTTGAATGCCGTTTCTGGAGACACTGCGATCAATGTGGGAGATATGTCAAGATGTGTGTTTGTTTTGAGGACGGCTCTCTGGAGAGTCTTAGCAAAGAGGTCACACAGATAATCAGAGCAATTCTCAGAGACACTGAGAACAAGCTCGACAATTCCCTCCTGGCACTTTCCCTGTAGGAGATACCGCAAGACGTTTCTGTACATTGGGCACAGCGCTCTGCACGGTGTTAGCAGAGACTTTCCCGGGACAGTGAAACCCTATGTCAGAGACACTGAGAAGAAGCCCCAATGTTCCCTCCAGGCACTTTCAGTGTGGGTGCCTTCTCCACGTGGTTCCTGGTTTCCCTGCAGCGCTGAAGAGAATGTTAGCAAAGAGGTAACCGGGACAGTGAAAACAGTACTCAAAGACAGGGAGAGCAAGCTCTCTCTTAGCACTTTGGATGTGGGACATACAGCGAGATGTTTGCTGCTTTTGCGTTTGGCTGTTGGGAGATTTACAGCACAAAGATATCTAGTTGATTTGAAGCAGTTCCGAGAAAGTCTAAACATAATCCCCACTTCTCCCTCCTGGCACTTTCCATGTGGGAGATATAGCAGGATGTATATTGGTTTTGAGGACAACTCAATGGACAGTGTAGGGAGAAAAGGTCCTGGCTCCTTGAATGCCGTTTCTGGAGACACTGCGATCAATGTGGGAGATATGTCAAGATGTGTGTTTGTTTTGAGGACGGCTCTCTGGAGAGTCTTAGCAAAGAGGTCACACAGATAATCAGAGCAATTCTCAGAGACACTGAGAACAAGCTCGACAATTCCCTCCTGGCACTTTCCCTGTAGGAGATACCGCAAGACGTTTCTGTACATTGGGCACAGCGCTCTGCACGGTGTTAGCAGAGACTTTCCCGGGACAGTGAAACCCTATGTCAGAGACACTGAGAAGAAGCCCCAATGTTCCCTCCAGGCACTTTCAGTGTGGGTGCCTTCTCCACGTGGTTCCTGGTTTCACTGCGGCTCTGAAGAGAATGTTAGCAAAGAGGTAACCGGGACAGTGAAAACAGTACTCAAAGACAGGGAGAGCAAGCTCTCTCTTAGCACTTCCGATGTGGGACATACAGCGAGATGTTTGCTGCTTTTGCGCTTGGCTGTTGGGAGATTTACAGCACAAAGATATCTAGTTGATTTGAAGCAGTTCCGAGAAAGTCTAAACATAATCCCCACTTCTCCCTCCTGGCACTTTCCATGTGGGAGATCTAGCAGGATGTATATTGGTTTTGAGGACAACTCAATGGACAGTGTAGGGAGAAAAGGTCCTGGCTCCTTGAATGCCGTTCCTGGAGACACTGCGATAAATGTGGGAGATATGTCAAGATGTGTGTTTGTTTTGAGGACTTCTCTCTGGAGAGTCTTAGCAAAGAGGTCACACAGATAATCAGAGCAATTCTCAGAGACACTGAGAACAAGCTCGACAATTCCCTCCTGGCACTTTCCCTGTAGGAGATACCGCAAGACGTTTCTGTACATTGGGCACAGCGCTCTGCACGGTGTTAGCAGAGACTTTCCCGGGACAGTGAAACCCTATGTCAGAGACACTGAGAAGAAGCCCCAATGTTCCCTCCAGGCACTTTCAGTGTGGGTGCCTTCTCCACGTGGTTCCTGGTTTCACTGCGGCTCTGAAGAGAATGTTAGCAAAGAGGTAACCGGGACAGTGAAAACAGTACTCAAAGACAGGGAGAGCAAGCTCTCTCTTAGCACTTTGGATGTGGGACATACAGCGAGATGTTTGCTGCTTTTGCGTTTGGCTGTTGGGAGATTTACAGCACAAAGATATCTAGTTGATTTGAAGCAGTTCCGAGAAAGTCTAAACATAATCCCCACTTCTCCCTCCTGGCACTTTCCATGTGGGAGATATAGCAGGATGTATATTGGTTTTGAGGACAACTCAATGGACAGTGTAGGGAGAAAAGGTCCTGGCTCCTTGAATGCCGTTCCTGGAGACACTGCGATCAATGTGGGAGATATGTCAAGATGTGTGTTTGTTTTGAGGACGGCTCTCTGGAGAGTCTTAGCAAAGAGGTCACACAGATAATCAGAGCAATTCTCAGAGACACTGAGAACAAGCTCGACAATTCCCTCCTGGCACTTTCCCTGTAGGAGATACCGCAAGACGTTTCTGTACATTGGGCACAGCGCTCTGCACGGTGTTAGCAGAGACTTTCCCGGGACAGTGAAACCCTATGTCAGAGACACTGAGAAGAAGCCCCAATGTTCCCTCCAGGCACTTTCAGTGTGGGTGCCTTCTCCACGTGGTTCCTGGTTTCACTGCGGCTCTGAAGAGAATGTTAGCAAAGAGGTAACCGGGACAGTGAAAACAGTACTCAAAGACAGGGAGAGCAAGCTCTCTCTTAGCACTTTGGATGTGGGACATACAGCGAGATGTTTGCTGCTTTTGCGTTTGGCTGTTGGGAGATTTACAGCACAAAGATATCTAGTTGATTTGAAGCAGTTCCGAGAAAGTCTAAACATAATCCCCACTTCTCCCTCCTGGCACTTTCCATGTGGGAGATCTAGCAGGATGTATATTGGTTTTGAGGACAACTCAATGGACAGTGTAGGGAGAAAAGGTCCTGGCTCCTTGAATGCCGTTTCTGGAGACACTGCGATCAATGTGGGAGATATGTCAAGATGTGTGTTTGTTTTGAGGACGTCTCTCTGGAGAGTCTTAGCAAAGAGGTCACACAGATAATCAGAGCAATTCTCAGAGACACTGAGAACAAGCTCGACAATTCCCTCCTGGCACTTTCCCTGTAGGAGATACCGCAAGACGTTTCTGTACATTGGGCACAGCGCTCTGCACGGTGTTAGCAGAGACTTTCCCGGGACAGTGAAACCCTATGTCAGAGACACTGAGAAGAAGCCCCAATGTTCCCTCCAGGCACTTTCAGTGTGGGTGCCTTCTCCACGTGGTTCCTGGTTTCACTGCGGCTCTGAAGAGAATGTTAGCAAAGAGGTAACCGGGACAGTGAAAACAGTACTCAAAGACAGGGAGAGCAAGCTCTCTCTTGGCACTTCCGATGTGGGACATACAGCGAGATGTTTGCTGCTTTTGCGTTTGGCTGTTGGGAGATTTACAGCACAAAGATATCTAGTTGATTTGAAGCAGTTCCGAGAAAGTCTAAACATAATCCCTACTTCTCCCTCCTGGCACTTTCCATGTGGGAGATCTAGCAGGATGTATATTGGTTTTGAGGACAACTCAATGGACAGTGTAGGGAGAAAAGGTCCTGGCTCCTTGAATGCTGTTCCTGGAGACACTGCGATCAATGTGGGAGATATGTCAAGATGTGTGTTTGTTTTGAGGACGGCTCTCTGGAGAGTCTTAGCAAAGAGGTCACACAGATAATCAGAGCAATTCTCAGAGACACTGAGAACAAGCTCCACAATTCCCTCCTGGCACTTTCCCTGTAGGAGATACCGCAAGACGTTTCTGTACATTGGGCACAGCGCTCTGCACGGTGTTAGCAGAGACTTTCCCGGGACAGTGAAACCCTATGTCAGAGACACTGAGAAGAAGCCCCAATGTTCCCTCCAGGCACTTTCAGTGTGGGTGCCTTCTCCACGTGGTTCCTGGTTTCACTGCGGCTCTGAAGAGAATGTTAGCAAAGAGGTAACCGGGACAGTGAAAACAGTACTCAAAGACAGGGAGAGCAAGCTCTCTCTTAGCACTTCCGATGTGGGACATACAGCGAGATGTTTGCTGCTTTTGCGTTTGGCTGTTGGGAGATTTACAGCACAAAGATATCTAGTTGATTTGAAGCAGTTCCGAGAAAGTCTAAACATAATCCCCACTTCTCCCTCCTGGCACTTTCCATGTGGGAGATATAGCAGGATGTATATTGGTTTTGAGGACAACTCAATGGACAGTGTAGGGAGAAAAGGTCCTGGCTCCTTGAATGCCGTTTCTGGAGACACTGCGATCAATGTGGGAGATATGTCAAGATGTGTGTTTGTTTTGAGGACGTCTCTCTGGAGAGTCTTAGCAAAGAGGTCACACAGATAATCAGAGCAATTCTCAGAGACACTGAGAACAAGCTCGACAATTCCCTCCTGGCACTTTCCCTGTAGGAGATACCGCAAGACTTTTCTGTACATTGGGCACAGCGCTCTGCACGGTGTTAGCAGAGACTTTCCCGGGACAGTGAAACCCTATGTCAGAGACACTGAGAAGAAGCCCCAATGTTCCCTCCAGGCACTTTCAGTGTGGGTGCCTTCTCCACGTGGTTCCTGGTTTCACTGCGGCTCTGAAGAGAATGTTAGCAAAGAGGTAACCGGGACAGTGAAAACAGTACTCAAAGACAGGGAGAGCAAGCTCTCTCTTAGCACTTTGGATGTGGGACATACAGCGAGATGTTTGCTGCTTTTGCGTTTGGCTGTTGGGAGATTTACAGCACAAAGATATCTAGTTGATTTGAAGCAGTTCCGAGAAAGTCTAAACAAAATCCCCACTTCTCCCTCCTGGCACTTTCCATGTGGGAGATATAGCAGGATGTATATTGGTTTTGAGGACAACTCAATGGACAGTGTAGGGAGAAAAGGTCCTGGCTCCTTGAATGCCGTTTCTGGAGACACTGCGATCAATGTGGGAGATATGTCAAGATGTGTGTTTGTTTTGAGGACGGCTCTCTGGAGAGTCTTAGCAAAGAGGTCACACAGATAATCAGAGCAATTCTCAGAGACACTGAGAACAAGCTCGACAATTCCCTCCTGGCACTTTCCCTGTAGGAGATACCGCAAGACGTTTCTGTACATTGGGCACAGCGCTCTGCACGGTGTTAGCAGAGACTTTCCCGGGACAGTGAAACCCTATGTCAGAGACACTGAGAAGAAGCCCCAATGTTCCCTCCAGGCACTTTCAGTGTGGGTGCCTTCTCCACGTGGTTCCTGGTTTCACTGCGGCTCTGAAGAGAATGTTAGCCAAGAGGTAACCGGGACAGTGAAAACAGTACTCAAAGACAGGGAGAGCAAGCTCTCTCTTGGCACTTTGGATGTGGGACATACAGCGAGATGTTTGCTGCTTTTGCGTTTGGCTGTTGGGAGATTTACAGCACAAAGATATCTAGTTGATTTGAAGCAGTTCCGAGAAAGTCTAAACATAATCCCCACTTCTCCCTCCTGGCACTTTCCATGTGGGAGATCTAGCAGGATGTCTATTGGTTTTGAGGACAACTCAATGGACAGTGTAGGGAGAAAAGGTCCTGGCTCCTTGAATGCCGTTCCTGGAGACACTGCGATCAATGTGGGAGATATGTCAAGATGTGTGTTTGTTTTGAGGACGTCTCTCTGGAGAGTCTTAGCAAAGAGGTCACACAGATAATCAGAGCAATTCTCAGAGACACTGAGAACAAGCTCGACAATTCCCTCCTGGCACTTTCCCTGTAGGAGATACCGCAAGACGTTTCTGTACATTGGGCACAGCGCTCTGCACGGTGTTAGCAGAGACTTTCCCGGGACAGTGAAACCCTATGTCAGAGACACTGAGAAGAAGCCCCAATGTTCCCTCCAGGCACTTTCAGTGTGGGTGCCTTCTCCACGTGGTTCCTGGTTTCACTGCGGCTCTGAAGAGAATGTTAGCAAAGAGGTAACCGGGACAGTGAAAACAGTACTCAAAGACAGGGAGAGCAAGCTCTCTCTTAGCACTTTGGATGTGGGACATACAGCGAGATGTTTGCTGCTTTTGCGTTTGGCTGTTGGGAGATTTACAGCACAAAGATATCTAGTTGATTTGAAGCAGTTCCGAGAAAGTCTAAACATAATCCCCACTTCTCCCTCCTGGCACTTTCCATGTGGGAGATCTAGCAGGATGTATATTGGTTTTGAGGACAACTCAATGGACAGTGTAGGGAGAAAAGGTCCTGGCTCCTTGAATGCCGTTCCTGGAGACACTGCGATCAATGTGGGAGATATGTCAAGATGTGTGTTTGTTTTGAGGACGGCTCTCTGGAGAGTCTTAGCAAAGAGGTCACACAGATAATCAGAGCAATTCTCAGAGACACTGAGAACAAGCTCCACAATTCCCTCCTGGCACTTTCCCTGTAGGAGATACCGCAAGACGTTTCTGTACATTGGGCACAGCGCTCTGCACGGTGTTAGCAGAGACTTTCCCGGGACAGTGAAACCCTATGTCAGAGACACTGAGAAGAAGCCCCAATGTTCCCTCCAGGCACTTTCAGTGTGGGTGCCTTCTCCACGTGGTTCCTGGTTTCACTGCGGCTCTGAAGAGAATGTTAGCAAAGAGGTAACCGGGACAGTGAAAACAGTACTCAAAGACAGGGAGAGCAAGCTCTCTCTTAGCACTTCCGATGTGGGACATACAGCGAGATGTTTGCTGCTTTTGCGTTTGGCTGTTGGGAGATTTACAGCACAAAGATATCTAGTTGATTTGAAGCAGTTCCGAGAAAGTCTAAACATAATCCCCACTTCTCCCTCCTGGCACTTTCCATGTGGGAGATCTAGCAGGATGTATATTGGTTTTGAGGACAACTCAATGGACAGTGTAGGGAGAAAAGGTCCTGGCTCCTTGAATGCCGTTCCTGGAGACACTGCGATCAATGTGGGAGATATGTCAAGATGTGTGTTTGTTTTGAGGACGGCTCTCTGGAGAGTCTTAGCAAAGAGGTCACACAGATAATCAGAGCAATTCTCAGAGACACTGAGAACAAGCTCGACAATTCCCTCCTGGCACTTTCCCTGTAGGAGATACCGCAAGACGTTTCTGTACATTGGGCACAGCGCTCTGCACGGTGTTAGCAGAGACTTTCCCGGGACAGTGAAACCCTATGTCAGAGACACTGAGAAGAAGCCCCAATGTTCCCTCCAGGCACTTTCAGTGTGGGTGCCTTCTCCACGTGGTTCCTGGTTTCACTGCGGCTCTGAAGAGAATGTTAGCAAAGAGGTAACCGGGACAGTGAAAACAGTACTCAAAGACAGGGAGAGCAAGCTCTCTCTTAGCACTTCCGATGTGGGACATACAGCGAGATGTTTGCTGCTTTTGCGTTTGGCTGTTGGGAGATTTACAGCACAAAGATATCTAGTTGATTTGAAGCAGTTCCGAGAAAGTCTAAACATAATCCCCACTTCTCCCTCCTGGCACTTTCCATGTGGGAGATCTAGCAGGATGTATATTGGTTTTGAGGACAACTCAGTGGACAGTGTAGGGAGAAAAGGTCCTGGCTCCTTGAATGCCGTTTCTGGAGACACTGCGATCAATGTGGGAGATATGTCAAGATGTGTGTTTGTTTTGAGGACGTCTCTCTGGAGAGTCTTAGCAAAGAGGTCACACAGATAATCAGAGCAATTCTCAGAGACACTGAGAACAAGCTCGACAATTCCCTCCTGGCACTTTCCCTGTAGGAGATACCGCAAGACGTTTCTGTACATTGGGCACAGCGCTCTGCACGGTGTTAGCAGAGACTTTCCCGGGACAGTGAAACCCTATGTCAGAGACACTGAGAAGAAGCCCCAATGTTCCCTCCAGGCACTTTCAGTGTGGGTGCCTTCTCCACGTGGTTCCTGGTTTCACTGCGGCTCTGAAGAGAATGTTAGCAAAGAGGTAACCGGGACAGTGAAAACAGTACTCAAAGACAGGGAGAGCAAGCTCTCTCTTAGCACTTCCGATGTGGGACATACAGCGAGATGTTTGCTGCTTTTGCGCTTGGCTGTTGGGAGATTTACAGCACAAAGATATCTAGTTGATTTGAAGCAGTTCCGAGAAAGTCTAAACATAATCCCCACTTCTCCCTCCTGGCACTTTCCATGTGGGAGATATAGCAGGATGTCTATTGGTTTTGAGGACAACTCAATGGACAGTGTAGGGAGAAAAGGTCCTGGCTCCTTGAATGCCGTTCCTGGAGACACTGCGATCAATGTGGGAGATATGTCAAGATGTGTGTTTGTTTTGAGGACGTCTCTCTGGAGAGTCTTAGCAAAGAGGTCACACAGATAATCAGAGCAATTCTCAGAGACACTGAGAACAAGCTCCACAATTCCCTCCTGGCACTTTCCCTGTAGGAGATACCGCAAGACGTTTCTGTACATTGGGCACAGCGCTCTGCACGGTGTTAGCAGAGACTTTCCCGCGACAGTGAAACCCTATGTCAGAGACACTGAGAAGAAGCCCCAATGTTCCCTCCAGGCACTTTCAGTGTGGGTGCCTTCTCCACGTGGTTCCTGGTTTCACTGCGGCTCTGAAGAGAATGTTAGCAAAGAGGTAACCGGGACAGTGAAAACAGTACTCAAAGACAGGGAGAGCAAGCTCTCTCTTAGCACTTTGGATGTGGGACATACAGCGAGATGTTTGCTGCTTTTGCGTTTGGCTGTTGGGAGATTTACAGCACAAAGATATCTAGTTGATTTGAAGCAGTTCCGAGAAAGTCTAAACATAATCCCCACTTCTCCCTCCTGGCACTTTCCATGTGGGAGATCTAGCAGGATGTATATTGGTTTTGAGGACAACTCAATGGACAGTGTAGGGAGAAAAGGTCCTGGCTCCTTGAATGCCGTTTCTGGAGACACTGCGATCAATGTGGGAGATATGTCAAGATGTGTGTTTGTTTTGAGGACGTCTCTCTGGAGAGTCTTAGCAAAGAGGTCACACAGATAATCAGAGCAATTCTCAGAGACACTGAGAACAAGCTCGACAATTCCCTCCTGGCACTTTCCCTGTAGGAGATACCGCAAGACGTTTCTGTACATTGGGCACAGCGCTCTGCACGGTGTTAGCAGAGACTTTCCCGGGAGAGTGAAACCCTATGTCAGAGACACTGAGAAGAAGCCCCAATGTTCCCTCCAGGCACTTTCAGTGTGGGTGCCTTCTCCACGTGGTTCCTGGTTTCACTGCGGCTCTGAAGAGAATGTTAGCAAAGAGGTAACCGGGACAGTGAAAACAGTACTCAAAGACAGGGAGAGCAAGCTCTCTCTTAGCACTTCCGATGTGGGACATACAGCGAGATGTTTGCTGCTTTTGCGTTTGGCTGTTGGGAGATTTACAGCACAAAGATATCTAGTTGATTTGAAGCAGTTCCGAGAAAGTCTAAACATAATCCCCACTTCTCCCTCCTGGCACTTTCCATGTGGGAGATCTAGCAGGATGTATATTGGTTTTGAGGACAACTCAATGGACAGTGTAGGGAGAAAAGGTCCTGGCTCCTTGAATGCCGTTCCTGGAGACACTGCGATCAATGTGGGAGATATGTCAAGATGTGTGTTTGTTTTGAGGACGTCTCTCTGGAGAGTCTTAGCAAAGAGGTCACACAGATAATCAGAGCAATTCTCAGAGACACTGAGAACAAGCTCGACAATTCCCTCCTGGCACTTTCCCTGTAGGAGATACCGCAAGACGTTTCTGTACATTGGGCACAGCGCTCTGCACGGTGTTAGCAGAGACTTTCCCGGGACAGTGAAACCCTATGTCAGAGACACTGAGAAGAAGCCCCAATGTTCCCTCCAGGCACTTTCAGTGTGGGTGCCTTCTCCACGTGGTTCCTGGTTTCACTGCGGCTCTGAAGAGAATGTTAGCAAAGAGGTAACCGGGACAGTGAAAACAGTACTCAAAGACAGGGAGAGCAAGCTCTCTCTTAGCACTTCCGATGTGGGACATACAGCGAGATGTTTGCTGCTTTTGCGTTTGGCTGTTGGGAGATTTACAGCACAAAGATATCTAGTTGATTTGAAGCAGTTCCGAGAAAGTCTAAACATAATCCCCACTTCTCCCTCCTGGCACTTTCCATGTGGGAGATCTAGCAGGATGTATATTGGTTTTGAGGACAACTCAATGGACAGTGTAGGGAGAAAAGGTCCTGGCTCCTTGAATGCCGTTTCTGGAGACACTGCGATCAATGTGGGAGATATGTCAAGATGTGTGTTTGTTTTGAGGACGTCTCTCTGGAGAGTCTTAGCAAAGAGGTCACACAGATAATCAGAGCAATTCTCAGAGACGCTGAGAACAAGCTCGACAATTCCCTCCTGGCACTTTCCCTGTAGGAGATACCGCAAGACGTTTCTGTACATTGGGCACAGCGCTCTGCACGGTGTTAGCAGAGACTTTCCCGGGACAGTGAAACCCTATGTCAGAGACACTGAGAAGAAGCCCCAATGTTCCCTCCAGGCACTTTCAGTGTGGGTGCCTTCTCCACGTGGTTCCTGGTTTCACTGCGGCTCTGAAGAGAATGTTAGCAAAGAGGTAACCGGGACAGTGAAAACAGTACTCAAAGACAGGGAGAGCAAGCTCTCTCTTAGCACTTTGGATGTGGGACATACAGCGAGATGTTTGCTGCTTTTGCGCTTGGCTGTTGGGAGATTTACAGCACAAAGATATCTAGTTGATTTGAAGCAGTTCCGAGAAAGTCTAAACATAATCCCCACTTCTCCCTCCTGGCACTTTCCATGTGGGAGATCTAGCAGGATGTATATTGGTTTTGAGGACAACTCAATGGACAGTGTAGGGAGAAAAGGTCCTGGCTCCTTGAATGCCGTTCCTGGAGACACTGCGATCAATGTGGGAGATATGTCAAGATGTGTGTTTGTTTTGAGGACGGCTCTCTGGAGAGTCTTAGCAAAGAGGTCACACAGATAATCAGAGCAATTCTCAGAGACACTGAGAACAAGCTCCACAATTCCCTCCTGGCACTTTCCCTGTAGGAGATACCGCAAGACGTTTCTGTACATTGGGCACAGCGCTCTGCACGGTGTTAGCAGAGACTTTCCCGGGACAGTGAAACCCTATGTCAGAGACACTGAGAAGAAGCCCCAATGTTCCCTCCAGGCACTTTCAGTGTGGGTGCCTTCTCCACGTGGTTCCTGGTTTCACTGCGGCTCTGAAGAGAATGTTAGCAAAGAGGTAACCGGGACAGTGAAAACAGTACTCAAAGACAGGGAGAGCAAGCTCTCTCTTAGCACTTCCGATGTGGGACATACAGCGAGATGTTTGCTGCTTTTGCGTTTGGCTGTTGGGAGATTTACAGCACAAAGATATCTAGTTGATTTGAAGCAGTTCCGAGAAAGTCTAAACATAATCCCCACTTCTCCCTCCTGGCACTTTCCATGTGGGAGATCTAGCAGGATGTATATTGGTTTTGAGGACAACTCAATGGACAGTGTAGGGAGAAAAGGTCCTGGCTCCTTGAATGCCGTTTCTGGAGACACTGCGATCAATGTGGGAGATATGTCAAGATGTGTGTTTGTTTTGAGGACGGCTCTCTGGAGAGTCTTAGCAAAGAGGTCACACAGATAATCAGAGCAATTCTCAGAGACACTGAGAACAAGCTCGACAATTCCCTGCTGGCACTTTCCCTGTAGGAGATACCGCAAGACGTTTCTGTACATTGGGCACAGCGCTCTGCACGGTGTTAGCAGAGACTTTCCCGGGACAGTGAAACCCTATGTCAGAGACACTGAGAAGAAGCCCCAATGTTCCCTCCAGGCACTTTCAGTGTGGGTGCCTTCTCCACGTGGTTCCTGGTTTCACTGCGGCTCTGAAGAGAATGTTAGCAAAGAGGTAACCGGGACAGTGAAAACAGTACTCAAAGACAGGGAGAGCAAGCTCTCTCTTAGCACTTCCGATGTGGGACATACAGCGAGATGTTTGCTGCTTTTGCGTTTGGTTGTTGGGAGATTTACAGCACAAAGATATCTAGTTGATTTGAAGCAGTTCCGAGAAAGTCTAAACATAATCCCCACTTCTCCCTCCTGGCACTTTCCATGTGGGAGATCTAGCAGGATGTATATTGGTTTTGAGGACAACTCAATGGACAGTGTAGGGAGAAAAGGTCCTGGCTCCTTGAATGCCGTTCCTGGAGACACTGCGATCAATGTGGGAGATATGTCAAGATGTGTGTTTGTTTTGAGGACGTCTCTCTGGAGAGTCTTAGCAAAGAGGTCACACAGATAATCAGAGCAATTCTCAGAGACACTGAGAACAAGCTCGACAATTCCCTGCTGGCACTTTCCCTGTAGGAGATACCGCAAGACGTTTCTGTACATTGGGCACAGCGCTCTGCACGGTGTTAGCAGAGACTTTCCCGGGAGAGTGAAACCCTATGTCAGAGACACTGAGAAGAAGCCCCAATGTTCCCTCCAGGCACTTTCAGTGTGGGTGCCTTCTCCACGTGGTTCCTGGTTTCACTGCGGCTCTGAAGAGAATGTTAGCAAAGAGGTAACCGGGACAGTGAAAACAGTACTCAAAGACAGGGAGAGCAAGCTCTCTCTTAGCACTTCCGATGTGGGACATACAGCGAGATGTTTGCTGCTTTTGCGTTTGGCTGTTGGGAGATTTACAGCACAAAGATATCTAGTTGATTTGAAGCAGTTCCGAGAAAGTCTAAACATAATCCCCACTTCTCCCTCCTGGCACTTTCCATGTGGGAGATCTAGCAGGATGTATATTGGTTTTGAGGACAACTCAATGGACAGTGTAGGGAGAAAAGGTCCTGGCTCCTTGAATGCCGTTTCTGGAGACACTGCCATCAATGTGGGAGATATGTCAAGATGTGTGTTTGTTTTGAGGACGTCTCTCTGGAGAGTCTTAGCAAAGAGGTCACACAGATAATCAGAGCAATTCTCAGAGACACTGAGAACAAGCTCCACAATTCCCTCCTGGCACTTTCCCTGTAGGAGATACCGCAAGACGTTTCTGTATATTGGGCACAGCGCTCTGCACGGTGTTAGCAGAGACTTTCCCGGGACAGTGAAACCCTATGTCAGAGACACTGAGAAGAAGCCCCAATGTTCCCTCCAGGCACTTTCAGTGTGGGTGCCTTCTCCACGTGGTTCCTGGTTTCACTGCGGCTCTGAAGAGAATGTTAGCAAAGAGGTAACCGGGACAGTGAAAACAGTACTCAAAGACAGGGAGAGCAAGCTCTCTCTTAGCACTTCCGATGTGGGACATACAGCGAGATGTTTGCTGCTTTTGCGTTTGGCTGTTGGGAGATTTACAGCACAAAGATATCTAGTTGATTTGAAGCAGTTCCGAGAAAGTCTAAACATAATCCCCACTTCTCCCTCCTGGCACTTTCCATGTGGGAGATCTAGCAGGATGTATATTGGTTTTGAGGACAACTCAATGGACAGTGTAGGGAGAAAAGGTCCTGGCTCCTTGAATGCCGTTCCTGGAGACACTGCGATCAATGTGGGAGATATGTCAAGATGTGTGTTTGTTTTGAGGACGTCTCTCTGGAGAGTCTTAGCAAAGAGGTCACACAGATAATCAGAGCAATTCTCAGAGACACTGAGAACAAGCTCGACAATTCCCTGCTGGCACTTTCCCTGTAGGAGATACCGCAAGACGTTTCTGTACATTGGGCACAGCGCTCTGCACGGTGTTAGCAGAGACTTTCCCGGGACAGTGAAACCCTATGTCAGAGACACTGAGAAGAAGCCCCAATGTTCCCTCCAGGCACTTTCAGTGTGGGTGCCTTCTCCACGTGGTTCCTGGTTTCACTGCGGCTCTGAAGAGAATGTTAGCAAAGAGGTAACCGGGACAGTGAAAACAGTACTCAAAGACAGGGAGAGCAAGCTCTCTCTTAGCACTTCCGATGTGGGACATACAGCGAGATGTTTGCTGCTTTTGCGTTTGGCTGTTGGGAGATTTACAGCACAAAGATATCTAGTTGATTTGAAGCAGTTCCGAGAAAGTCTAAACATAATCCCCACTTCTCCCTCCTGGCACTTTCCATGTGGGAGATCTAGCAGGATGTATATTGGTTTTGAGGACAACTCAATGGACAGTGTAGGGAGAAAAGGTCCTGGCTCCTTGAATGCCGTTCCTGGAGACACTGCGATCAATGTGGGAGATATGTCAAGATGTGTGTTTGTTTTGAGGACGGCTCTCTGGAGAGTCTTAGCAAAGAGGTCACACAGATAATCAGAGCAATTCTCAGAGACACTGAGAACAAGCTCGACAATTCCCTGCTGGCACTTTCCCTGTAGGAGATACCGCAAGACGTTTCTGTACATTGGGCACAGCGCTCTGCACGGTGTTAGCAGAGACTTTCCCGGGACAGTGAAACCCTATGTCAGAGACACTGAGAAGAAGCCCCAATGTTCCCTCCAGGCACTTTCAGTGTGGGTGCCTTCTCCACGTGGTTCCTGGTTTCACTGCGGCTCTGAAGAGAATGTTAGCAAAGAGGTAACCGGGACAGTGAAAACAGTACTCAAAGACAGGGAGAGCAAGCTCTCTCTTAGCACTTCCGATGTGGGACATACAGCGAGATGTTTGCTGCTTTTGCGTTTGGCTGTTGGGAGATTTACAGCACAAAGATATCTAGTTGATTTGAAGCAGTTCCGAGAAAGTCTAAACATAATCCCCACTTCTCCCTCCTGGCACTTTCCATGTGGGAGATATAGCAGGATGTATATTGGTTTTGAGGACAACTCAATGGACAGTGTAGGGAGAAAAGGTCCTGGCTCCTTGAATGCCGTTCCTGGAGACACTGCGATCAATGTGGGAGATATGTCAAGATGTGTGTTTGTTTTGAGGACGGCTCTCTGGAGAGTCTTAGCAAAGAGGTCACACAGATAATCAGAGCAATTCTCAGAGACACTGAGAACAAGCTCGACAATTCCCTCCTGGCACTTTCCCTGTAGGAGATACCGCAAGACGTTTCTGTATGTTGGGCACAGCGCTCTGCACGGTGTTAGCAGAGACTTTCCCGGGACAGTGAAACCCTATGTCAGAGACACTGAGAAGAAGCCCCAATGTTCCCTCCAGGCACTTTCAGTGTGGGTGCCTTCTCCACGTGGTTCCTGGTTTCACTGCGGCTCTGAAGAGAATGTTAGCAAAGAGGTAACCGGGACAGTGAAAACAGTACTCAAAGACAGGGAGAGCAAGCTCTCTCTTAGCACTTCCGATGTGGGACATACAGCGAGATGTTTGCTGCTTTTGCGTTTGGCTGTTGGGAGATTTACAGCACAAAGATATCTAGTTGATTTGAAGCAGTTCCGAGAAAGTCTAAACATAATCCCCACTTCTCCCTCCTGGCACTTTCCATGTGGGAGATCTAGCAGGATGTATATTGGTTTTGAGGACAACTCAATGGACAGTGTAGGGAGAAAAGGTCCTGGCTCCTTGAATGCCGTTCCTGGAGACACTGCGATCAATGTGGGAGATATGTCAAGATGTGTGTTTGTTTTGAGGACGGCTCTCTGGAGAGTCTTAGCAAAGAGGTCACACAGATAATCAGAGCAATTCTCAGAGACACTGAGAACAAGCTCGACAATTCCCTGCTGGCACTTTCCCTGTAGGAGATACCGCAAGACGTTTCTGTACATTGGGCACAGCGCTCTGCACGGTGTTAGCAGAGACTTTCCCGGGACAGTGAAACCCTATGTCAGAGACACTGAGAAGAAGCCCCAATGTTCCCTCCAGGCACTTTCAGTGTGGGTGCCTTCTCCACGTGGTTCCTGGTTTCACTGCGGCTCTGAAGAGAATGTTAGCAAAGAGGTAACCGGGACAGTGAAAACAGTACTCAAAGACAGGGAGAGCAAGCTCTCTCTTAGCACTTCCGATGTGGGACATACAGCGAGATGTTTGCTGCTTTTGCGTTTGGCTGTTGGGAGATTTACAGCACAAAGATATCTAGTTGATTTGAAGCAGTTCCGAGAAAGTCTAAACATAATCCCCACTTCTCCCTCCTGGCACTTTCCATGTGGGAGATATAGCAGGATGTATATTGGTTTTGAGGACAACTCAATGGACAGTGTAGGGAGAAAAGGTCCTGGCTCCTTGAATGCCGTTCCTGGAGACACTGCGATCAATGTGGGAGATATGTCAAGATGTGTGTTTGTTTTGAGGACGGCTCTCTGGAGAGTCTTAGCAAAGAGGTCACACAGATAATCAGAGCAATTCTCAGAGACACTGAGAACAAGCTCGACAATTCCCTCCTGGCACTTTCCCTGTAGGAGATACCGCAAGACGTTTCTGTATGTTGGGCACAGCGCTCTGCACGGTGTTAGCAGAGACTTTCCCGGGACAGTGAAACCCTATGTCAGAGACACTGAGAAGAAGCCCCAATGTTCCCTCCAGGCACTTTCAGTGTGGGTGCCTTCTCCACGTGGTTCCTGGTTTCACTGCGGCTCTGAAGAGAATGTTAGCAAAGAGGTAACCGGGACAGTGAAAACAGTACTCAAAGACAGGGAGAGCAAGCTCTCTCTTAGCACTTCCGATGTGGGACATACAGCGAGATGTTTGCTGCTTTTGCGTTTGGCTGTTGGGAGATTTACAGCACAAAGATATCTAGTTGATTTGAAGCAGTTCCGAGAAAGTCTAAACATAATCCCCACTTCTCCCTCCTGGCACTTTCCATGTGGGAGATCTAGCAGGATGTATATTGGTTTTGAGGACAACTCAATGGACAGTGTAGGGAGAAAAGGTCCTGGCTCCTTGAATGCCGTTTCTGGAGACACTGCGATCAATGTGGGAGATATGTCAAGATGTGTGTTTGTTTTGAGGACGTCTCTCTGGAGAGTCTTAGCAAAGAGGTCACACAGATAATCAGAGCAATTCTCAGAGACACTGAGAACAAGCTCGACAATTCCCTGCTGGCACTTTCCCTGTAGGAGATACCGCAAGACGTTTCTGTACATTGGGCACAGCGCTCTGCACGGTGTTAGCAGAGACTTTCCCGGGACAGTGAAACCCTATGTCAGAGACACTGAGAAGAAGCCCCAATGTTCCCTCCAGGCACTTTCAGTGTGGGTGCCTTCTCCACGTGGTTCCTGGTTTCACTGCGGCTCTGAAGAGAATGTTAGCAAAGAGGTAACCGGGACAGTGAAAACAGTACTCAAAGACAGGGAGAGCAAGCTCTCTCTTAGCACTTCCGATGTGGGACATACAGCGAGATGTTTGCTGCTTTTGCGTTTGGCTGTTGGGAGATTTACAGCACAAAGATATCTAGTTGATTTGAAGCAGTTCCGAGAAAGTCTAAACATAATCCCCACTTCTCCCTCCTGGCACTTTCCATGTGGGAGATATAGCAGGATGTATATTGGTTTTGAGGACAACTCAATGGACAGTGTAGGGAGAAAAGGTCCTGGCTCCTTGAATGCCGTTCCTGGAGACACTGCGATCAATGTGGGAGATATGTCAAGATGTGTGTTTGTTTTGAGGACGGCTCTCTGGAGAGTCTTAGCAAAGAGGTCACACAGATAATCAGAGCAATTCTCAGAGACACTGAGAACAAGCTCGACAATTCCCTCCTGGCACTTTCCCTGTAGGAGATACCGCAAGACGTTTCTGTATGTTGGGCACAGCGCTCTGCACGGTGTTAGCAGAGACTTTCCCGGGACAGTGAAACCCTATGTCAGAGACACTGAGAAGAAGCCCCAATGTTCCCTCCAGGCACTTTCAGTGTGGGTGCCTTCTCCACGTGGTTCCTGGTTTCACTGCGGCTCTGAAGAGAATGTTAGCAAAGAGGTAACCGGGACAGTGAAAACAGTACTCAAAGACAGGGAGAGCAAGCTCTCTCTTAGCACTTCCGATGTGGGACATACAGCGAGATGTTTGCTGCTTTTGCGTTTGGCTGTTGGGAGATTTACAGCACAAAGATATCTAGTTGATTTGAAGCAGTTCCGAGAAAGTCTAAACATAATCCCCACTTCTCCCTCCTGGCACTTTCCATGTGGGAGATCTAGCAGGATGTATATTGGTTTTGAGGACAACTCAATGGACAGTGTAGGGAGAAAAGTTCCTGGCTCCTTGAATGCCGTTTCTGGAGACACTGCCATCAATGTGGGAGATATGTCAAGATGTGTGTTTGTTTTGAGGACGGCTCTCTGGAGAGTCTTAGCAAAGAGGTCACACAGATAATCAGAGCAATTCTCAGAGACACTGAGAACAAGCTCGACAATTCCCTGCTGGCACTTTCCCTGTAGGAGATACCGCAAGACGTTTCTGTACATTGGGCACAGCGCTCTGCACGGTGTTAGCAGAGACTTTCCCGGGACAGTGAAACCCTATGTCAGAGACACTGAGAAGAAGCCCCAATGTTCCCTCCAGGCACTTTCAGTGTGGGTGCCTTCTCCACGTGGTTCCTGGTTTCACTGCGGCTCTGAAGAGAATGTTAGCAAAGAGGTAACCGGGACAGTGAAAACAGTACTCAAAGACAGGGAGAGCAAGCTCTCTCTTAGCACTTCCGATGTGGGACATACAGCGAGATGTTTGCTGCTTTTGCGTTTGGCTGTTGGGAGATTTACAGCACAAAGATATCTAGTTGATTTGAAGCAGTTCCGAGAAAGTCTAAACATAATCCCCACTTCTCCCTCCTGGCACTTTCCATGTGGGAGATCTAGCAGGATGTATATTGGTTTTGAGGACAACTCAATGGACAGTGTAGGGAGAAAAGGTCCTGGCTCCTTGAATGCCGTTCCTGGAGACACTGCGATCAATGTGGGAGATATGTCAAGATGTGTGTTTGTTTTGAGGACGGCTCTCTGGAGAGTCTTAGCAAAGAGGTCACACAGATAATCAGAGCAATTCTCAGAGACACTGAGAACAAGCTCGACAATTCCCTCCTGGCACTTTCCCTGTAGGAGATACCGCAAGACGTTTCTGTACATTGGGCACAGCGCTCTGCACGGTGTTAGCAGAGACTTTCCCGGGACAGTGAAACCCTATGTCAGAGACACTGAGAAGAAGCCCCAATGTTCCCTCCAGGCACTTTCAGTGTGGGTGCCTTCTCCACGTGGTTCCTGGTTTCACTGCGGCTCTGAAGAGAATGTTAGCAAAGAGGTAACCGGGACAGTGAAAACAGTACTCAAAGACAGGGAGAGCAAGCTCTCTCTTAGCACTTCCGATGTGGGACATACAGCGAGATGTTTGCTGCTTTTGCGTTTGGCTGTTGGGAGATTTACAGCACAAAGATATCTAGTTGATTTGAAGCAGTTCCGAGAAAGTCTAAACATAATCCCCACTTCTCCCTCCTGGCACTTTCCATGTGGGAGATCTAGCAGGATGTATATTGGTTTTGAGGACAACTCAATGGACAGTGTAGGGAGAAAAGGTCCTGGCTCCTTGAATGCCGTTTCTGGAGACACTGCGATCAATGTGGGAGATATGTCAAGATGTGTGTTTGTTTTGAGGACGTCTCTCTGGAGAGTCTTAGCAAAGAGGTCACACAGATAATCAGAGCAATTCTCAGAGACACTGAGAACAAGCTCGACAATTCCCTCCTGGCACTTTCCCTGTAGGAGATACCGCAAGACGTTTCTGTACATTGGGCACAGCGCTCTGCACGGTGTTAGCAGAGACTTTCCCGGGACAGTGAAACCCTATGTCAGAGACACTGAGAAGAAGCCCCAATGTTCCCTCCAGGCACTTTCAGTGTGGGTGCCTTCTCCACGTGGTTCCTGGTTTCACTGCGGCTCTGAAGAGAATGTTAGCAAAGAGGTAACCGGGACAGTGAAAACAGTACTCAAAGACAGGGAGAGCAAGCTCTCTCTTAGCACTTCCGATGTGGGACATACAGCGAGATGTTTGCTGCTTTTGCGTTTGGCTGTTGGGAGATTTACAGCACAAAGATATCTAGTTGATTTGAAGCAGTTCCGAGAAAGTCTAAACATAATCCCCACTTCTCCCTCCTGGCACTTTCCATGTGGGAGATCTAGCAGGATGTATATTGGTTTTGAGGACAACTCAATGGACAGTGTAGGGAGAAAAGGTCCTGGCTCCTTGAATGCCGTTCCTGGAGACACTGCGATCAATGTGGGAGATATGTCAAGATGTGTGTTTGTTTTGAGGACGGCTCTCTGGAGAGTCTTAGCAAAGAGGTCACACAGATAATCAGAGCAATTCTCAGAGACACTGAGAACAAGCTCGACAATTCCCTCCTGGCACTTTCCCTGTAGGAGATACCGCAAGACGTTTCTGTACATTGGGCACAGTGCTCTGCACGGTGTTAGCAGAGACTTTCCCGGGACAGTGAAACCCTATGTCAGAGACACTGAGAAGAAGCCCCAATGTTCCCTCCAGGCACTTTCAGTGTGGGTGCCTTCTCCACGTGGTTCCTGGTTTCACTGCGGCTCTGAAGAGAATGTTAGCAAAGAGGTAACCGGGACAGTGAAAACAGTACTCAAAGACAGGGAGAGCAAGCTCTCTCTTAGCACTTCCGATGTGGGACATACAGCGAGATGTTTGCTGCTTTTGCGTTTGGCTGTTGGGAGATTTACAGCACAAAGATATCTAGTTGATTTGAAGCAGTTCCGAGAAAGTCTAAACATAATCCCCACTTCTCCCTCCTGGCACTTTCCATGTGGGAGATCTAGCAGGATGTATATTGGTTTTGAGGACAACTCAATGGACAGTGTAGGGAGAAAAGGTCCTGGCTCCTTGAATGCCGTTCCTGGAGACACTGCGATCAATGTGGGAGATATGTCAAGATGTGTGTTTGTTTTGAGGACGGCTCTCTGGAGAGTCTTAGCAAAGAGGTCACACAGATAATCAGAGCAATTCTCAGAGACACTGAGAACAAGCTCGACAATTCCCTCCTGGCACTTTCCCTGTAGGAGATACCGCAAGACGTTTCTGTACATTGGGCACAGCGCTCTGCACGGTGTTAGCAGAGACTTTCCCGGGACAGTGAAACCCTATGTCAGAGACACTGAGAAGAAGCCCCAATGTTCCCTCCAGGCACTTTCAGTGTGGGTGCCTTCTCCACGTGGTTCCTGGTTTCACTGCGGCTCTGAAGAGAATGTTAGCAAAGAGGTAACCGGGACAGTGAAAACAGTACTCAAAGACAGGGAGAGCAAGCTCTCTCTTAGCACTTTGGATGTGGGACATACAGCGAGATGTTTGCTGCTTTGGCGTTTGGCTGTTGGGAGATTTACAGCACAAAGATATCTAGTTGATTTGAAGCAGTTCCGAGAAAGTCTAAACATAATCCCCACTTCTCCCTCCTGGCACTTTCCATGTGGGAGATATAGCAGGATGTATATTGGTTTTGAGGACAACTCAATGGACAGTGTAGGGAGAAAAGGTCCTGGCTCCTTGAATGCCGTTTCTGGAGACACTGCCATCAATGTGGGAGATATGTCAAGATGTGTGTTTGTTTTGAGGACGGCTCTCTGGAGAGTCTTAGCAAAGAGGTCACACAGATAATCAGAGCAATTCTCAGAGACACTGAGAACAAGCTCGACAATTCCCTCCTGGCACTTTCCCTGTAGGAGATACCGCAAGACGTTTCTGTACATTGGGCACAGCGCTCTGCACGGTGTTAGCAGAGACTTTCCCGGGACAGTGAAACCCTATGTCAGAGACACTGAGAAGAAGCCCCAATGTTCCCTCCAGGCACTTTCAGTGTGGGTGCCTTCTCCACGTGGTTCCTGGTTTCACTGCGGCTCTGAAGAGAATGTTAGCAAAGAGGTAACCGGGACAGTGAAAACAGTACTCAAAGACAGGGAGAGCAAGCTCTCTCTTAGCACTTCCGATGTGGGACATACAGCGAGATGTTTGCTGCTTTTGCGTTTGGCTGTTGGGAGATTTACAGCACAAAGATATCTAGTTGATTTGAAGCAGTTCCGAGAAAGTCTAAACATAATCCCCACTTCTCCCTCCTGGCACTTTCCATGTGGGAGATCTAGCAGGATGTATATTGGTTTTGAGGACAACTCAATGGACAGTGTAGGGAGAAAAGGTCCTGGCTCCTTGAATGCCGTTCCTGGAGACACTGCGATCAATGTGGGAGATATGTCAAGATGTGTGTTTGTTTTGAGGACGGCTCTCTGGAGAGTCTTAGCAAAGAGGTCACACAGATAATCAGAGCAATTCTCAGAGACACTGAGAACAAGCTCGACAATTCCCTCCTGGCACTTTCCCTGTAGGAGATACCGCAAGACGTTTCTGTACATTGGGCACAGCGCTCTGCACGGTGTTAGCAGAGACTTTCCCGGGACAGTGAAACCCTATGTCAGAGACACTGAGAAGAAGCCCCAATGTTCCCTCCAGGCACTTTCAGTGTGGGTGCCTTCTCCACGTGGTTCCTGGTTTCACTGCGGCTCTGAAGAGAATGTTAGCAAAGAGGTAACCGGGACAGTGAAAACAGTACTCAAAGACAGGGAGAGCAAGCTCTCTCTTAGCACTTCCGATGTGGGACATACAGCGAGATGTTTGCTGCTTTTGCGTTTGGCTGTTGGGAGATTTACAGCACAAAGATATCTAGTTGATTTGAAGCAGTTCCGAGAAAGTCTAAACATAATCCCCACTTCTCCCTCCTGGCACTTTCCATGTGGGAGATATAGCAGGATGTATATTGGTTTTGAGGACAACTCAATGGACAGTGTAGGGAGAAAAGGTCCTGGCTCCTTGAATGCCGTTTCTGGAGACACTGCGATCAATGTGGGAGATATGTCAAGATGTGTGTTTGTTTTGAGGACGTCTCTCTGGAGAGTCTTAGCAAAGAGGTCACACAGATAATCAGAGCAATTCTCAGAGACACTGAGAACAAGCTCCACAATTCCCTCCTGGCACTTTCCCTGTAGGAGATACCGCAAGACGTTTCTGTACATTGGGCACAGCGCTCTGCACGGTGTTAGCAGAGACTTTCCCGGGACAGTGAAACCCTATGTCAGAGACACTGAGAAGAAGCCCCAATGTTCCCTCCAGGCACTTTCAGTGTGGGTGCCTTCTCCACGTGGTTCCTGCTTTCACTGCGGCTCTGAAGAGAATGTTAGCAAAGAGGTAACCGGGACAGTGAAAACAGTACTCAAAGACAGGGAGAGCAAGCTCTCTCTTAGCACTTCCGATGTGGGACATACAGCGAGATGTTTGCTGCTTTTGCGCTTGGCTGTTGGGAGATTTACAGCACAAAGATATCTAGTTGATTTGAAGCAGTTCCGAGAAAGTCTAAACATAATCCCCACTTCTCCCTCCTGGCACTTTCCATGTGGGAGATATAGCAGGATGTATATTGGTTTTGAGGACAACTCAATGGACAGTGTAGGGAGAAAAGGTCCTGGCTCCTTGAATGCCGTTCCTGGAGACACTGCGATCAATGTGGGAGATATGTCAAGATGTGTGTTTGTTTTGAGGACGGCTCTCTGGAGAGTCTTAGCAAAGAGGTCACACAGATAATCAGAGCAATTCTCAGAGACACTGAGAACAAGCTCGACAATTCCCTCCTGGCACTTTCCCTGTAGGAGATACCGCAAGACGTTTCTGTACATTGGGCACAGCGCTCTGCACGGTGTTAGCAGAGACTTTCCCGGGACAGTGAAACCCTATGTCAGAGACACTGAGAAGAAGCCCCAATGTTCCCTCCAGGCACTTTCAGTGTGGGTGCCTTCTCCACGTGGTTCCTGGTTTCACTGCGGCTCTGAAGAGAATGTTAGCAAAGAGGTAACCGGGACAGTGAAAACAGTACTCAAAGACAGGGAGAGCAAGCTCTCTCTTAGCACTTCCGATGTGGGACATACAGCGAGATGTTTGCTGCTTTTGCGTTTGGCTGTTGGGAGATTTACAGCACAAAGATATCTAGTTGATTTGAAGCAGTTCCGAGAAAGTCTAAACATAATCCCCACTTCTCCCTCCTGGCACTTTCCATGTGGGAGATCTAGCAGGATGTATATTGGTTTTGAGGACAACTCAATGGACAGTGTAGGGAGAAAAGGTCCTGGCTCCTTGAATGCCGTTTCTGGAGACACTGCGATCAATGTGGGAGATATGTCAAGATGTGTGTTTGTTTTGAGGACGTCTCTCTGGAGAGTCTTAGCAAAGAGGTCACACAGATAATCAGAGCAATTCTCAGAGACACTGAGAACAAGCTCGACAATTCCCTGCTGGCACTTTCCCTGTAGGAGATACCGCAAGACGTTTCTGTACATTGGGCACAGCGCTCTGCACGGTGTTAGCAGAGACTTTCCCGGGACAGTGAAACCCTATGTCAGAGACACTGAGAAGAAGCCCCAATGTTCCCTCCAGGCACTTTCAGTGTGGGTGCCTTCTCCACGTGGTTCCTGGTTTCACTGCGGCTCTGAAGAGAATGTTAGCAAAGAGGTAACCGGGACAGTGAAAACAGTACTCAAAGACAGGGAGAGCAAGCTCTCTCTTAGCACTTTGGATGTGGGACATACAGCGAGATGTTTGCTGCTTTTGCGTTTGGCTGTTGGGAGATTTACAGCACAAAGGTATCTAGTTGATTTGAAGCAGTTCCGAGAAAGTCTAAACATAATCCCCACTTCTCCCTCCTGGCACTTTCCATGTGGGAGATCTAGCAGGATGTATATTGGTTTTGAGGACAACTCAATGGACAGTGTAGGGAGAAAAGGTCCTGGCTCCTTGAATGCCATTCCTGGAGACACTGCGATCAATGTGGGAGATATGTCAAGATGTGTGTTTGTTTTGAGGACGGCTCTCTGGAGAGTCTTAGCAAAGAGGTCACACAGATAATCAGAGCAATTCTCAGAGACACTGAGAACAAGCTCGACAATTCCCTGCTGGCACTTTCCCTGTAGGAGATACCGCAAGACGTTTCTGTACATTGGGCACAGCGCTCTGCACGGTGTTAGCAGAGACTTTCCCGGGACAGTGAAACCCTATGTCAGAGACACTGAGAAGAAGCCCCAATGTTCCCTCCAGGCACTTTCAGTGTGGGTGCCTTCTCCACGTGGTTCCTGGTTTCACTGCGGCTCTGAAGAGAATGTTAGCAAAGAGGTAACCGGGACAGTGAAAACAGTACTCAAAGACAGGGAGAGCAAGCTCTCTCTTAGCACTTCCGATGTGGGACATACAGCGAGATGTTTGCTGCTTTTGCGTTTGGCTGTTGGGAGATTTACAGCACAAAGATATCTAGTTGATTTGAAGCAGTTCCGAGAAAGTCTAAACATAATCCCCACTTCTCCCTCCTGGCACTTTCCATGTGGGAGATCTAGCAGGATGTATATTGGTTTTGAGGACAACTCAATGGACAGTGTAGGGAGAAAAGGTCCTGGCTCCTTGAATGCCGTTCCTGGAGACACTGCGATCAATGTGGGAGATATGTCAAGATGTGTGTTTGTTTTGAGGACGGCTCTCTGGAGAGTCTTAGCAAAGAGGTCACACAGATAATCAGAGCAATTCTCAGAGACACTGAGAACAAGCTCGACAATTCCCTCCTGGCACTTTCCCTGTAGGAGATACCGCAAGACGTTTCTGTATGTTGGGCACAGCGCTCTGCACGGTGTTAGCAGAGACTTTCCCGGGACAGTGAAACCCTATGTCAGAGACACTGAGAAGAAGCCCCAATGTTCCCTCCAGGCACTTTCAGTGTGGGTGCCTTCTCCACGTGGTTCCTGGTTTCACTGCGGCTCTGAAGAGAATGTTAGCAAAGAGGTAACCGGGACAGTGAAAACAGTACTCAAAGACAGGGAGAGCAAGCTCTCTCTTAGCACTTTGGATGTGGGACATACAGCGAGATGTTTGCTGCTTTTGCGTTTGGCTGTTGGGAGATTTACAGCACAAAGATATCTAGTTGATTTGAAGCAGTTCCGAGAAAGTCTAAACATAATCCCCACTTCTCCCTCCTGGCACTTTCCATGTGGGAGATCTAGCAGGATGTATATTGGTTTTGAGGACAACTCAATGGACAGTGTAGGGAGAAAAGTTCCTGGCTCCTTGAATGCCGTTTCTGGAGACACTGCGATCAATGTGGGAGATATGTCAAGATGTGTGTTTGTTTTGAGGACGGCTCTCTGGAGAGTCTTAGCAAAGAGGTCACACAGATAATCAGAGCAATTCTCAGAGACACTGAGAACAAGCTCGACAATTCCCTGCTGGCACTTTCCCTGTAGGAGATACCGCAAGACGTTTCTGTACATTGGGCACAGCGCTCTGCACGGTGTTAGCAGAGACTTTCCCGGGACAGTGAAACCCTATGTCAGAGACACTGAGAAGAAGCCCCAATGTTCCCTCCAGGCACTTTCAGTGTGGGTGCCTTCTCCACGTGGTTCCTGGTTTCACTGCGGCTCTGAAGAGAATGTTAGCAAAGAGGTAACCGGGACAGTGAAAACAGTACTCAAAGACAGGGAGAGCAAGCTCTCTCTTAGCACTTTGGATGTGGGACATACAGCGAGATGTTTGCTGCTTTTGCGTTTGGCTGTTGGGAGATTTACAGCACAAAGATATCTAGTTGATTTGAAGCAGTTCCGAGAAAGTCTAAACATAATCCCCACTTCTCCCTCCTGGCACTTTCCATGTGGGAGATCTAGCAGGATGTATATTGGTTTTGAGGACAACTCAATGGACAGTGTAGGGAGAAAAGGTCCTGGCTCCTTGAATGCCGTTTCTGGAGACACTGCGATCAATGTGGGAGATATGTCAAGATGTGTGTTTGTTTTGAGGACGGCTCTCTGGAGAGTCTTAGCAAAGAGGTCACACAGATAATCAGAGCAATTCTCAGAGACACTGAGAACAAGCTCGACAATTCCCTCCTGGCACTTTCCCTGTAGGAGATACCGCAAGATGTTTCTGTACATTGGGCACAGCGCTCTGCACGGTGTTAGCAGAGACTTTCCCGGGACAGTGAAACCCTATGTCAGAGACACTGAGAAGAAGCCCCAATGTTCCCTCCAGGCACTTTCAGTGTGGGTGCCTTCTCCACGTGGTTCCTGGTTTCACTGCGGCTCTGAAGAGAATGTTAGCAAAGAGGTAACCGGGACAGTGAAAACAGTACTCAAAGACAGGGAGAGCAAGCTCTCTCTTAGCACTTCCGATGTGGGACATACAGCGAGATGTTTGCTGCTTTTGCGTTTGGCTGTTGGGAGATTTACAGCACAAAGATATCTAGTTGATTTGAAGCAGTTCCGAGAAAGTCTAAACATAATCCCCACTTCTCCCTCCTGGCACTTTCCATGTGGGAGATCTAGCAGGATGTATATTGGTTTTGAGGACAACTCAATGGACAGTGTAGGGAGAAAAGGTCCTGGCTCCTTGAATGCCGTTCCTGGAGACACTGCGATCAATGTGGGAGATATGTCAAGATGTGTGTTTGTTTTGAGGACGGCTCTCTGGAGAGTCTTAGCAAAGAGGTCACACAGATAATCAGAGCAATTCTCAGAGACACTGAGAACAAGCTCGACAATTCCCTCCTGGCACTTTCCCTGTAGGAGATACCGCAAGACGTTTCTGTACATTGGGCACAGCGCTCTGCACGGTGTTAGCAGAGACTTTCCCGGGACAGTGAAACCCTATGTCAGAGACACTGAGAAGAAGCCCCAATGTTCCCTCCAGGCACTTTCAGTGTGGGTGCCTTCTCCACGTGGTTCCTGGTTTCACTGCGGCTCTGAAGAGAATGTTAGCAAAGAGGTAACCGGGACAGTGAAAACAGTACTCAAAGACAGGGAGAGCAAGCTCTCTCTTAGCACTTTGGATGTGGGACATACAGCGAGATGTTTGCTGCTTTTGCGCTTGGCTGTTGGGAGATTTACAGCACAAAGATATCTAGTTGATTTGAAGCAGTTCCGAGAAAGTCTAAACATAATCCCCACTTCTCCCTCCTGGCACTTTCCATGTGGGAGATATAGCAGGATGTCTATTGGTTTTGAGGACAACTCAATGGACAGTGTAGGGAGAAAAGGTCCTGGCTCCTTGAATGCCGTTCCTGGAGACACTGCGATCAATGTGGGAGATATGTCAAGATGTGTGTTTGTTTTGAGGACGGCTCTCTGGAGAGTCTTAGCAAAGAGGTCACACAGATAATCAGAGCAATTCTCAGAGACACTGAGAACAAGCTCGACAATTCCCTCCTGGCACTTTCCCTGTAGGAGATACCGCAAGACTTTTCTGTACATTGGGCACAGCGCTCTGCACGGTGTTAGCAGAGACTTTCCCGGGACAGTGAAACCCTATGTCAGAGACACTGAGAAGAAGCCCCAATGTTCCCTCCAGGCACTTTCAGTGTGGGTGCCTTCTCCACGTGGTTCCTGGTTTCACTGCGGCTCTGAAGAGAATGTTAGCAAAGAGGTAACCGGGACAGTGAAAACAGTACTCAAAGACAGGGAGAGCAAGCTCTCTCTTAGCAGTTTGGATGTGGGACATACAGCGAGATGTTTGCTGCTTTTGCGTTTGGCTGTTGGGAGATTTACAGCACAAAGATATCTAGTTGATTTGAAGCAGTTCCGAGAAAGTCTAAACATAATCCCCACTTCTCCCTCCTGGCACTTTCCATGTGGGAGATCTAGCAGGATGTATATTGGTTTTGAGGACAACTCAATGGACAGTGTAGGGAGAAAAGGTCCTGGCTCCTTGAATGCCGTTTCTGGAGACACTGCGATCAATGTGGGAGATATGTCAAGATGTGTGTTTGTTTTGAGGACGTCTCTCTGGAGAGTCTTAGCAAAGAGGTCACACAGATAATCAGAGCAATTCTCAGAGACACTGAGAACAAGCTCGACAATTCCCTCCTGGCACTTTCCCTGTAGGAGATACCGCAAGACGTTTCTGTACATTGGGCACAGCGCTCTGCACGGTGTTAGCAGAGACTTTCCCGGGACAGTGAAACCCTATGTCAGAGACACTGAGAAGAAGCCCCAATGTTCCCTCCAGGCACTTTCAGTGTGGGTGCCTTCTCCACGTGGTTCCTGGTTTCACTGCGGCTCTGAAGAGAATGTTAGCAAAGAGGTAACCGGGACAGTGAAAACAGTACTCAAAGACAGGGAGAGCAAGCTCTCTCTTAGCACTTTGGATGTGGGACATACAGCGAGATGTTTGCTGCTTTTGCGTTTGGCTGTTGGGAGATTTACAGCACAAAGATATCTAGTTGATTTGAAGCAGTTCCGAGAAAGTCTAAACATAATCCCCACTTCTCCCTCCTGGCACTTTCCATGTGGGAGATCTAGCAGGATGTATATTGGTTTTGAGGACAACTCAATGGACAGTGTAGGGAGAAAAGGTCCTGGCTCCTTGAATGCCGTTCCTGGAGACACTGCGATCAATGTGGGAGATATGTCAAGATGTGTGTTTGTTTTGAGGACGTCTCTCTGGAGAGTCTTAGCAAAGAGGTCACAGGGATAATCAGAGCAATTCTCAGAGACACTGAGAACAAGCTCGACAATTCCCTCCTGGCACTTTCCCTGTAGGAGATACCGCAAGACGTTTCTGTACATTGGGCACAGCGCTCTGCACGGTGTTAGCAGAGACTTTCCCGGGACAGTGAAACCCTATGTCAGAGACACTGAGAAGAAGCCCCAATGTTCCCTCCAGGCACTTTCAGTGTGGGTGCCTTCTCCACGTGGTTCCTGGTTTCACTGCGGCTCTGAAGAGAATGCTAGCAAAGAGGTAACCGGGACAGTGAAAACAGTACTCAAAGACAGGGAGAGCAAGCTCTCTCTTAGCACTTCCGATGTGGGACATACAGCGAGATGTTTGCTGCTTTTGCGTTTGGCTGTTGGGAGATTTACAGCACAAAGATATCTAGTTGATTTGAAGCAGTTCCGAGAAAGTCTAAACATAATCCCCACTTCTCCCTCCTGGCACTTTCCATGTGGGAGATCTAGCAGGATGTATATTGGTTTTGAGGACAACTCAATGGACAGTGTAGGGAGAAAAGGTCCTGGCTCCTTGAATGCCGTTTCTGGAGACACTGCGATCAATGTGGGAGATATGTCAAGATGTGTGTTTGTTTTGAGGACGTCTCTCTGGAGAGTCTTAGCAAAGAGGTCACACAGATAATCAGAGCAATTCTCAGAGACACTGAGAACAAGCTCGACAATTCCCTCCTGGCACTTTCCCTGTAGGAGATACCGCAAGACTTTTCTGTACATTGGGCACAGCGCTCTGCACGGTGTTAGCAGAGACTTTCCCGCGACAGTGAAACCCTATGTCAGAGACACTGAGAAGAAGCCCCAATGTTCCCTCCAGGCACTTTCAGTGTGGGTGCCTTCTCCACGTGGTTCCTGGTTTCACTGCGGCTCTGAAGAGAATGTTAGCAAAGAGGTAACCGGGACAGTGAAAACAGTACTCAAAGACAGGGAGAGCAAGCTCTCTCTTAGCACTTCCGATGTGGGACATACAGCGAGATGTTTGCTGCTTTTGCGTTTGGCTGTTGGGAGATTTACAGCACAAAGATATCTAGTTGATTTGAAGCAGTTCCGAGAAAGTCTAAACATAATCCCCACTTCTCCCTCCTGGCACTTTCCATGTGGGAGATCTAGCAGGATGTATATTGGTTTTGAGGACAACTCAATGGACAGTGTAGGGAGAAAAGGTCCTGGCTCCTTGAATGCCGTTCCTGGAGACACTGCGATCAATGTGGGAGATATGTCAAGATGTGTGTTTGTTTTGAGGACGGCTCTCTGGAGAGTCTTAGCAAAGAGGTCACACAGATAATCAGAGCAATTCTCAGAGACACTGAGAACAAGCTCGACAATTCCCTCCTGGCACTTTCCCTGTAGGAGATACCGCAAGACGTTTCTGTACATTGGGCACAGCGCTCTGCACGGTGTTAGCAGAGACTTTCCCGGGACAGTGAAACCCTATGTCAGAGACACTGAGAAGAAGCCCCAATGTTCCCTCCAGGCACTTTCAGTGTGGGTGCCTTCTCCACGTGGTTCCTGGTTTCACTGCGGCTCTGAAGAGAATGTTAGCAAAGAGGTAACCGGGACAGTGAAAACAGTACTCAAAGACAGGGAGAGCAAGCTCTCTCTTAGCACTTCCGATGTGGGACATACAGCGAGATGTTTGCTGCTTTTGCGTTTGGCTGTTGGGAGATTTACAGCACAAAGATATCTAGTTGATTTGAAGCAGTTCCGAGAAAGTCTAAACATAATCCCCACTTCTCCCTCCTGGCACTTTCCATGTGGGAGATATAGCAGGATGTCTATTGGTTTTGAGGACAACTCAATGGACAGTGTAGGGAGAAAAGGTCCTGGCTCCTTGAATGCCGTTCCTGGAGACACTGCGATCAATGTGGGAGATATGTCAAGATGTGTGTTTGTTTTGAGGACGTCTCTCTGGAGAGTCTTAGCAAAGAGGTCACACAGATAATCAGAGCAATTCTCAGAGACACTGAGAACAAGCTCCACAATTCCCTCCTGGCACTTTCCCTGTAGGAGATACCGCAAGACGTTTCTGTACATTGGGCACAGCGCTCTGCACGGTGTTAGCAGAGACTTTCCCGGGACAGTGAAACCCTATGTCAGAGACACTGAGAAGAAGCCCCAATGTTCCCTCCAGGCACTTTCAGTGTGGGTGCCTTCTCCACGTGGTTCCTGGTTTCACTGCGGCTCTGAAGAGAATGTTAGCAAAGAGGTAACCGGGACAGTGAAAACAGTACTCAAAGACAGGGAGAGCAAGCTCTCTCTTAGCACTTTGGATGTGGGACATACAGCGAGATGTTTGCTGCTTTTGCGTTTGGCTGTTGGGAGATTTACAGCACAAAGATATCTAGTTGATTTGAAGCAGTTCCGAGAAAGTCTAAACATAATCCCCACTTCTCCCTCCTGGCACTTTCCATGTGGGAGATCTAGCAGGATGTATATTGGTTTTGAGGACAACTCAATGGACAGTGTAGGGAGAAAAGGTCCTGGCTCCTTGAATGCCGTTTCTGGAGACACTGCGATCAATGTGGGAGATATGTCAAGATGTGTGTTTGTTTTGAGGACGGCTCTCTGGAGAGTCTTAGCAAAGAGGTCACACAGATAATCAGAGCAATTCTCAGAGACACTGAGAACAAGCTCGACAATTCCCTCCTGGCACTTTCCCTGTAGGAGATACCGCAAGACGTTTCTGTACATTGGGCACAGCGCTCTGCACGGTGTTAGCAGAGACTTTCCCGGGACAGTGAAACCCTATGTCAGAGACACTGAGAAGAAGCCCCAATGTTCCCTCCAGGCACTTTCAGTGTGGGTGCCTTCTCCACGTGGTTCCTGGTTTCACTGCGGCTCTGAAGAGAATGTTAGCAAAGAGGTAACCGGGACAGTGAAAACAGTACTCAAAGACAGGGAGAGCAAGCTCTCTCTTAGCACTTTGGATGTGGGACATACAGCGAGATGTTTGCTGCTTTTGCGTTTGGCTGTTGGGAGATTTACAGCACAAAGATATCTAGTTGATTTGAAGCAGTTCCGAGAAAGTCTAAACATAATCCCCACTTCTCCCTCCTGGCACTTTCCATGTGGGAGATCTAGCAGGATGTATATTGGTTTTGAGGACAACTCAATGGACAGTGTAGGGAGAAAAGGTCCTGGCTCCTTGAATGCCGTTCCTGGAGACACTGCGATCAATGTGGGAGATATGTCAAGATGTGTGTTTGTTTTGAGGACGTCTCTCTGGAGAGTCTTAGCAAAGAGGTCACAGGGATAATCAGAGCAATTCTCAGAGACACTGAGAACAAGCTCGACAATTCCCTCCTGGCACTTTCCCTGTAGGAGATACCGCAAGACGTTTCTGTACATTGGGCACAGCGCTCTGCACGGTGTTAGCAGAGACTTTCCCGGGACAGTGAAACCCTATGTCAGAGACACTGAGAAGAAGCCCCAATGTTCCCTCCAGGCACTTTCAGTGTGGGTGCCTTCTCCACGTGGTTCCTGGTTTCACTGCGGCTCTGAAGAGAATGCTAGCAAAGAGGTAACCGGGACAGTGAAAACAGTACTCAAAGACAGGGAGAGCAAGCTCTCTCTTAGCACTTTGGATGTGGGACATACAGCGAGATGTTTGCTGCTTTTGCGTTTGGCTGTTGGGAGATTTACAGCACAAAGATATCTAGTTGATTTGAAGCAGTTCCGAGAAAGTCTAAACATAATCCCCACTTCTCCCTCCTGGCACTTTCCATGTGGGAGATCTAGCAGGATGTATATTGGTTTTGAGGACAACTCAATGGACAGTGTAGGGAGAAAAGGTCCTGGCTCCTTGAATGCCGTTTCTGGAGACACTGCGATCAATGTGGGAGATATGTCAAGATGTGTGTTTGTTTTGAGGACGTCTCTCTGGAGAGTCTTAGCAAAGAGGTCACACAGATAATCAGAGCAATTCTCAGAGACACTGAGAACAAGCTCGACAATTCCCTCCTGGCACTTTCCCTGTAGGAGATACCGCAAGACTTTTCTGTACATTGGGCACAGCGCTCTGCACGGTGTTAGCAGAGACTTTCCCGGGACAGTGAAACCCTATGTCAGAGACACTGAGAAGAAGCCCCAATGTTCCCTCCAGGCACTTTCAGTGTGGGTGCCTTCTCCACGTGGTTCCTGGTTTCACTGCGGCTCTGAAGAGAATGTTAGCAAAGAGGTAACCGGGACAGTGAAAACAGTACTCAAAGACAGGGAGAGCAAGCTCTCTCTTAGCACTTCCGATGTGGGACATACAGCGAGATGTTTGCTGCTTTTGCGTTTGGCTGTTGGGAGATTTACAGCACAAAGATATCTAGTTGATTTGAAGCAGTTCCGAGAAAGTCTAAACATAATCCCCACTTCTCCCTCCTGGCACTTTCCATGTGGGAGATCTAGCAGGATGTATATTGGTTTTGAGGACAACTCAATGGACAGTGTAGGGAGAAAAGGTCCTGGCTCCTTGAATGCCGTTCCTGGAGACACTGCGATCAATGTGGGAGATATGTCAAGATGTGTGTTTGTTTTGAGGACGGCTCTCTGGAGAGTCTTAGCAAAGAGGTCACACAGATAATCAGAGCAATTCTCAGAGACACTGAGAACAAGCTCGACAATTCCCTCCTGGCACTTTCCCTGTAGGAGATACCGCAAGACGTTTCTGTACATTGGGCACAGCGCTCTGCACGGTGTTAGCAGAGACTTTCCCGGGACAGTGAAACCCTATGTCAGAGACACTGAGAAGAAGCCCCAATGTTCCCTCCAGGCACTTTCAGTGTGGGTGCCTTCTCCACGTGGTTCCTGGTTTCACTGCGGCTCTGAAGAGAATGTTAGCAAAGAGGTAACCGGGACAGTGAAAACAGTACTCAAAGACAGGGAGAGCAAGCTCTCTCTTAGCACTTTGGATGTGGGACATACAGCGAGATGTTTGCTGCTTTTGCGTTTGGCTGTTGGGAGATTTACAGCACAAAGATATCTAGTTGATTTGAAGCAGTTCCGAGAAAGTCTAAACATAATCCCCACTTCTCCCTCCTGGCACTTTCCATGTGGGAGATATAGCAGGATGTCTATTGGTTTTGAGGACAACTCAATGGACAGTGTAGGGAGAAAAGGTCCTGGCTCCTTGAATGCCGTTCCTGGAGACACTGCGATCAATGTGGGAGATATGTCAAGATGTGTGTTTGTTTTGAGGACGTCTCTCTGGAGAGTCTTAGCAAAGAGGTCACACAGATAATCAGAGCAATTCTCAGAGACACTGAGAACAAGCTCGACAATTCCCTCCTGGCACTTTCCCTGTAGGAGATACCGCAAGACGTTTCTGTACATTGGGCACAGCGCTCTGCACGGTGTTAGCAGAGACTTTCCCGGGACAGTGAAACCCTATGTCAGAGACACTGAGAAGAAGCCCCAATGTTCCCTCCAGGCACTTTCAGTGTGGGTGCCTTCTCCACGTGGTTCCTGGTTTCACTGCGGCTCTGAAGAGAATGTTAGCAAAGAGGTAACCGGGACAGTGAAAACAGTACTCAAAGACAGGGAGAGCAAGCTCTCTCTTAGCACTTCCGATGTGGGACATACAGCGAGATGTTTGCTGCTTTTGCATTTGGCTGTTGGGAGATTTACAGCACAAAGATATCTAGTTGATTTGAAGCAGTTCCGAGAAAGTCTAAACATAATCCCCACTTCTCCCTCCTGGCACTTTCCATGTGGGAGATCTAGCAGGATGTATATTGGTTTTGAGGACAACTCAATGGACAGTGTAGGGAGAAAAGGTCCTGGCTCCTTGAATGCCGTTTCTGGAGACACTGCGATCAATGTGGGAGATATGTCAAGATGTGTGTTTGTTTTGAGGACGGCTCTCTGGAGAGTCTTAGCAAAGAGGTCACACAGATAATCAGAGCAATTCTCAGAGACACTGAGAACAAGCTCGACAATTCCCTCCTGGCACTTTCCCTGTAGGAGATACCGCAAGACGTTTCTGTACATTGGGCACAGCGCTCTGCACGGTGTTAGCAGAGACTTTCCCGGGACAGTGAAACCCTATGTCAGAGACACTGAGAAGAAGCCCCAATGTTCCCTCCAGGCACTTTCAGTGTGGGTGCCTTCTCCACGTGGTTCCTGGTTTCACTGCGGCTCTGAAGAGAATGTTAGCAAAGAGGTAACCGGGACAGTGAAAACAGTACTCAAAGACAGGGAGAGCAAGCTCTCTCTTAGCACTTCCGATGTGGGACATACAGCGAGATGTTTGCTGCTTTTGCGTTTGGCTGTTGGGAGATTTACAGCACAAAGATATCTAGTTGATTTGAAGCAGTTCCGAGAAAGTCTAAACATAATCCCCACTTCTCCCTCCTGGCACTTTCCATGTGGGAGATCTAGCAGGATGTATATTGGTTTTGAGGACAACTCAATGGACAGTGTAGGGAGAAAAGGTCCTGGCTCCTTGAATGCCGTTCCTGGAGACACTGCGATCAATGTGGGAGATATGTCAAGATGTGTGTTTGTTTTGAGGACGTCTCTCTGGAGAGTCTTAGCAAAGAGGTCACACAGATAATCAGAGCAATTCTCAGAGACACTGAGAACAAGCTCGACAATTCCCTCCTGGCACTTTCCCTGTAGGAGATACCGCAAGACGTTTCTGTATATTGGGCACAGCGCTCTGCACGGTGTTAGCAGAGACTTTCCCGGGACAGTGAAACCCTATGTCAGAGACACTGAGAAGAAGCCCCAATGTTCCCTCCAGGCACTTTCAGTGTGGGTGCCTTCTCCACGTGGTTCCTGGTTTCACTGCGGCTCTGAAGAGAATGCTAGCAAAGAGGTAACCGGGACAGTGAAAACAGTACTCAAAGACAGGGAGAGCAAGCTCTCTCTTAGCACTTCCGATGTGGGACATACAGCGAGATGTTTGCTGCTTTTGCGCTTGGCTGTTGGGAGATTTACAGCACAAAGATATCTAGTTGATTTGAAGCAGTTCCGAGAAAGTCTAAACATAATCCCCACTTCTCCCTCCTGGCACTTTCCATGTGGGAGATCTAGCAGGATGTATATTGGTTTTGAGGACAACTCAATGGACAGTGTAGGGAGAAAAGGTCCTGGCTCCTTGAATGCCGTTTCTGGAGACACTGCGATCAATGTGGGAGATATGTCAAGATGTGTGTTTGTTTTGAGGACGGCTCTCTGGAGAGTCTTAGCAAAGAGGTCACACAGATAATCAGAGCAATTCTCAGAGACACTGAGAACAAGCTCCACAATTCCCTCCTGGCACTTTCCCTGTAGGAGATACCGCAAGACGTTTCTGTACATTGGGCACAGCGCTCTGCACGGTGTTAGCAGAGACTTTCCCGGGACAGTGAAACCCTATGTCAGAGACACTGAGAAGAAGCCCCAATGTTCCCTCCAGGCACTTTCAGTGTGGGTGCCTTCTCCACGTGGTTCCTGGTTTCACTGCGGCTCTGAAGAGAATGTTAGCAAAGAGGTAACCGGGACAGTGAAAACAGTACTCAAAGACAGGGAGAGCAAGCTCTCTCTTGGCACTTTGGATGTGGGACATACAGCGAGATGTTTGCTGCTTTTGCGTTTGGCTGTTGGGAGATTTACAGCACAAAGATATCTAGTTGATTTGAAGCAGTTCCGAGAAAGTCTAAACATAATCCCCACTTCTCCCTCCTGGCACTTTCCATGTGGGAGATCTAGCAGGATGTATATTGGTTTTGAGGACAACTCAATGGACAGTGTAGGGAGAAAAGGTCCTGGCTCCTTGAATGCCGTTTCTGGAGACACTGCGATCAATGTGGGAGATATGTCAAGATGTGTGTTTGTTTTGAGGACGTCTCTCTGGAGAGTCTTAGCAAAGAGGTCACACAGATAATCAGAGCAATTCTCAGAGACACTGAGAACAAGCTCGACAATTCCCTCCTGGCACTTTCCCTGTAGGAGATACCGCAAGACTTTTCTGTACATTGGGCACAGCGCTCTGCACGGTGTTAGCAGAGACTTTCCCGGGACAGTGAAACCCTATGTCAGAGACACTGAGAAGAAGCCCCAATGTTCCCTCCAGGCACTTTCAGTGTGGGTGCCTTCTCCACGTGGTTCCTGGTTTCACTGCGGCTCTGAAGAGAATGTTAGCAAAGAGGTAACCGGGACAGTGAAAACAGTACTCAAAGACAGGGAGAGCAAGCTCTCTCTTAGCACTTTGGATGTGGGACATACAGCGAGATGTTTGCTGCTTTTGCGTTTGGCTGTTGGGAGATTTACAGCACAAAGATATCTAGTTGATTTGAAGCAGTTCCGAGAAAGTCTAAACATAATCCCCACTTCTCCCTCCTGGCACTTTCCATGTGGGAGATCTAGCAGGATGTATATTGGTTTTGAGGACAACTCAATGGACAGTGTAGGGAGAAAAGGTCCTGGCTCCTTGAATGCCGTTTCTGGAGACACTGCGATCAATGTGGGAGATATGTCAAGATGTGTGTTTGTTTTGAGGACGTCTCTCTGGAGAGTCTTAGCAAAGAGGTCACACAGATAATCAGAGCAATTCTCAGAGACACTGAGAACAAGCTCGACAATTCCCTCCTGGCACTTTCCCTGTAGGAGATACCGCAAGACTTTTCTGTACATTGGGCACAGCGCTCTGCACGGTGTTAGCAGAGACTTTCCCGGGACAGTGAAACCCTATGTCAGAGACACTGAGAAGAAGCCCCAATGTTCCCTCCAGGCACTTTCAGTGTGGGTGCCTTCTCCACGTGGTTCCTGGTTTCACTGCGGCTCTGAAGAGAATGTTAGCAAAGAGGTAACCGGGACAGTGAAAACAGTACTCAAAGACAGGGAGAGCAAGCTCTCTCTTAGCACTTTGGATGTGGGACATACAGCGAGATGTTTGCTGCTTTTGCGTTTGGCTGTTGGGAGATTTACAGCACAAAGATATCTAGTTGATTTGAAGCAGTTCCGAGAAAGTCTAAACATAATCCCCACTTCTCCCTCCTGGCACTTTCCATGTGGGAGATCTAGCAGGATGTATATTGGTTTTGAGGACAACTCAATGGACAGTGTAGGGAGAAAAGGTCCTGGCTCCTTGAATGCCGTTTCTGGAGACACTGCGATCAATGTGGGAGATATGTCAAGATGTGTGTTTGTTTTGAGGACGGCTCTCTGGAGAGTCTTATCAAAGAGGTCACACAGATAACCAGAGCAATTCTCAGAGACACTGAGAACAAGCTCGACAATTCCCTCCTGGCACTTTCCCTGTAGGAGATACCGCAAGACGTTTCTGTACATTGGGCACAGCGCTCTGCACGGTGTTAGCAGAGACTTTCCCGGGACAGTGAAACCCTATGTCAGAGACACTGAGAAGAAGCCCCAATGTTCCCTCCAGGCACTTTCAGTGTGGGTGCCTTCTCCACGTGGTTCCTGGTTTCACTGCGGCTCTGAAGAGAATGTTAGCAAAGAGGTAACCGGGACAGTGAAAACAGTACTCAAAGACAGGGAGAGCAAGCTCTCTCTTAGCACTTCCGATGTGGGACATACAGCGAGATGTTTGCTGCTTTTGCGCTTGGCTGTTGGGAGATTTACAGCACAAAGATATCTAGTTGATTTGAAGCAGTTCCGAGAAAGTCTAAACATAATCCCCACTTCTCCCTCCTGGCACTTTCCATGTGGGAGATATAGCAGGATGTATATTGGTTTTGAGGACAACTCAATGGACAGTGTAGGGAGAAAAGGTCCTGGCTCCTTGAATGCCGTTCCTGGAGACACTGCGATCAATGTGGGAGATATGTCAAGATGTGTGTTTGTTTTGAGGACGGCTCTCTGGAGAGTCTTAGCAAAGAGGTCACACAGATAATCAGAGCAATTCTCAGAGACACTGAGAACAAGCTCGACAATTCCCTCCTGGCACTTTCCCTGTAGGAGATACCGCAAGACGTTTCTGTACATTGGGCACAGCGCTCTGCACGGTGTTAGCAGAGACTTTCCCGCGACAGTGAAACCCTATGTCAGAGACACTGAGAAGAAGCCCCAATGTTCCCTCCAGGCACTTTCAGTGTGGGTGCCTTCTCCACGTGGTTCCTGGTTTCACTGCGGCTCTGAAGAGAATGTTAGCAAAGAGGTAACCGGGACAGTGAAAACAGTACTCAAAGACAGGGAGAGCAAGCTCTCTCTTAGCACTTTGGATGTGGGACATACAGCGAGATGTTTGCTGCTTTTGCGTTTGGCTGTTGGGAGATTTACAGCACAAAGATATCTAGTTGATTTGAAGCAGTTCCGAGAAAGTCTAAACATAATCCCCACTTCTCCCTCCTGGCACTTTCCATGTGGGAGATCTAGCAGGATGTATATTGGTTTTGAGGACAACTCAATGGACAGTGTAGGGAGAAAAGGTCCTGGCTCCTTGAATGCCGTTTCTGGAGACACTGCGATCAATGTGGGAGATATGTCAAGATGTGTGTTTGTTTTGAGGACGTCTCTCTGGAGAGTCTTAGCAAAGAGGTCACACAGATAATCAGAGCAATTCTCAGAAACACTGAGAACAAGCTCGACAATTCCCTGCTGGCACTTTCCCTGTAGGAGATACCGCAAGACGTTTCTGTACATTGGGCACAGCGCTCTGCAAGGTGTTAGCAGAGACTTTCCCGGGACAGTGAAACCCTATGTCAGAGACACTGAGAAGAAGCCCCAATGTTCCCTCCAGGCACTTTCAGTGTGGGTGCCTTCTCCACGTGGTTCCTGGTTTCACTGCGGCTCTGAAGAGAATGTTAGCAAAGAGGTAACCGGGACAGTGAAAACAGTACTCAAAGACAGGGAGAGCAAGCTCTCTCTTAGCACTTCCGATGTGGGACATACAGCGAGATGTTTGCTGCTTTTGCGTTTGGCTGTTGGGAGATTTACAGCACAAAGATATCTAGTTGATTTGAAGCAGTTCCGAGAAAGTCTAAACATAATCCCCACTTCTCCCTCCTGGCACTTTCCATGTGGGAGATCTAGCAGGATGTATATTGGTTTTGAGGACAACTCAATGGACAGTGTAGGGAGAAAAGGTCCTGGCTCCTTGAATGCCGTTCCTGGAGACACTGCGATCAATGTGGGAGATATGTCAAGATGTGTGTTTGTTTTGAGGACGGCTCTCTGGAGAGTCTTAGCAAAGAGGTCACACAGATAATCAGAGCAATTCTCAGAGACACTGAGAACAAGCTCCACAATTCCCTCCTGGCACTTTCCCTGTAGGAGATATCGCAAGACGTTTCTGTACATTGGGCACAGCGCTCTGCACGGTGTTAGCAGAGACTTTCCCGGGACAGTGAAACCCTATGTCAGAGACACTGAGAAGAAGCCCCAATGTTCCCTCCAGGCACTTTCAGTGTGGGTGCCTTCTCCACGTGGTTCCTGGTTTCACTGCGGCTCTGAAGAGAATGTTAGCAAAGAGGTAACCGGGACAGTGAAAACAGTACTCAAAGACAGGGAGAGCAAGCTCTCTCTTAGCACTTCCGATGTGGGACATACAGCGAGATGTTTGCTGCTTTTGCGTTTGGCTGTTGGGAGATTTACAGCACAAAGATATCTAGTTGATTTGAAGCAGTTCCGAGAAAGTCTAAACATAATCCCCACTTCTCCCTCCTGGCACTTTCCATGTGGGAGATCTAGCAGGATGTATATTGGTTTTGAGGACAACTCAATGGACAGTGTAGGGAGAAAAGGTCCTGGCTCCTTGAATGCCGTTCCTGGAGACACTGCGATCAATGTGGGAGATATGTCAAGATGTGTGTTTGTTTTGAGGACGGCTCTCTGGAGAGTCTTAGCAAAGAGGTCACACAGATAATCAGAGCAATTCTCAGAGACACTGAGAACAAGCTCGACAATTCCCTCCTGGCACTTTCCCTGTAGGAGATACCGCAAGACGTTTCTGTATGTTGGGCACAGCGCTCTGCACGGTGTTAGCAGAGACTTTCCCGGGACAGTGAAACCCTATGTCAGAGACACTGAGAAGAAGCCCCAATGTTCCCTCCAGGCACTTTCAGTGTGGGTGCCTTCTCCACGTGGTTCCTGGTTTCACTGCGGCTCTGAAGAGAATGTTAGCAAAGAGGTAACCGGGACAGTGAAAACAGTACTCAAAGACAGGGAGAGCAAGCTCTCTCTTAGCACTTTGGATGTGGGACATACAGCGAGATGTTTGCTGCTTTTGCGTTTGGCTGTTGGGAGATTTACAGCACAAAGATATCTAGTTGATTTGAAGCAGTTCCGAGAAAGTCTAAACATAATCCCCACTTCTCCCTCCTGGCACTTTCCATGTGGGAGATATAGCAGGATGTATATTGGTTTTGAGGACAACTCAATGGACAGTGTAGGGAGAAAAGGTCCTGGCTCCTTGAATGCCGTTTCTGGAGACACTGCGATCAATGTGGGAGATATGTCAAGATGTGTGTTTGTTTTGAGGACGGCTCTCTGGAGAGTCTTAGCAAAGAGGTCACACAGATAATCAGAGCAATTCTCAGAGACACTGAGAACAAGCTCGACAATTCCCTCCTGGCACTTTCCCTGTAGGAGATACCGCAAGACGTTTCTGTACATTGGGCACAGCGCTCTGCACGGTGTTAGCAGAGACTTTCCCGGGACAGTGAAACCCTATGTCAGAGACACTGAGAAGAAGCCCCAATGTTCCCTCCAGGCACTTTCAGTGTGGGTGCCTTCTCCACGTGGTTCCTGGTTTCACTGCGGCTCTGAAGAGAATGTTAGCAAAGAGGTAACCGGGACAGTGAAAACAGTACTCAAAGACAGGGAGAGCAAGCTCTCTCTTAGCACTTCCGATGTGGGACATACAGCGAGATGTTTGCTGCTTTTGCGTTTGGCTGTTGGGAGATTTACAGCACAAAGATATCTAGTTGATTTGAAGCAGTTCCGAGAAAGTCTAAACATAATCCCCACTTCTCCCTCCTGGCACTTTCCATGTGGGAGATCTAGCAGGATGTATATTGGTTTTGAGGACAACTCAATGGACAGTGTAGGGAGAAAAGGTCCTGGCTCCTTGAATGCCGTTTCTGGAGACACTGCGATCAATGTGGGAGATATGTCAAGATGTGTGTTTGTTTTGAGGACGGCTCTCTGGAGAGTCTTAGCAAAGAGGTCACACAGATAATCAGAGCAATTCTCAGAGACACTGAGAACAAGCTCGACAATTCCCTCCTGGCACTTTCCCTGTAGGAGATACCGCAAGATGTTTCTGTACATTGGGCACAGCGCTCTGCACGGTGTTAGCAGAGACTTTCCCGGGACAGTGAAACCCTATGTCAGAGACACTGAGAAGAAGCCCCAATGTTCCCTCCAGGCACTTTCAGTGTGGGTGCCTTCTCCACGTGGTTCCTGGTTTCACTGCGGCTCTGAAGAGAATGTTAGCAAAGAGGTAACCGGGACAGTGAAAACAGTACTCAAAGACAGGGAGAGCAAGCTCTCTCTTAGCACTTCCGATGTGGGACATACAGCGAGATGTTTGCTGCTTTTGCGTTTGGCTGTTGGGAGATTTACAGCACAAAGATATCTAGTTGATTTGAAGCAGTTCCGAGAAAGTCTAAACATAATCCCCACTTCTCCCTCCTGGCACTTTCCATGTGGGAGATCTAGCAGGATGTATATTGGTTTTGAGGACAACTCAATGGACAGTGTAGGGAGAAAAGGTCCTGGCTCCTTGAATGCCGTTCCTGGAGACACTGCGATCAATGTGGGAGATATGTCAAGATGTGTGTTTGTTTTGAGGACGGCTCTCTGGAGAGTCTTAGCAAAGAGGTCACACAGATAATCAGAGCAATTCTCAGAGACACTGAGAACAAGCTCGACAATTCCCTCCTGGCACTTTCCCTGTAGGAGATACCGCAAGACGTTTCTGTACATTGGGCACAGCGCTCTGCACGGTGTTAGCAGAGACTTTCCCGGGACAGTGAAACCCTATGTCAGAGACACTGAGAAGAAGCCCCAATGTTCCCTCCAGGCACTTTCAGTGTGGGTGCCTTCTCCACGTGGTTCCTGGTTTCACTGCGGCTCTGAAGAGAATGTTAGCAAAGAGGTAACCGGGACAGTGAAAACAGTACTCAAAGACAGGGAGAGCAAGCTCTCTCTTAGCACTTCCGATGTGGGACATACAGCGAGATGTTTGCTGCTTTTGCGTTTGGCTGTTGGGAGATTTACAGCACAAAGATATCTAGTTGATTTGAAGCAGTTCCGAGAAAGTCTAAACATAATCCCCACTTCTCCCTCCTGGCACTTTCCATGTGGGAGATATAGCAGGATGTCTATTGGTTTTGAGGACAACTCAATGGACAGTGTAGGGAGAAAAGGTCCTGGCTCCTTGAATGCCGTTCCTGGAGACACTGCGATCAATGTGGGAGATATGTCAAGATGTGTGTTTGTTTTGAGGACGTCTCTCTGGAGAGTCTTAGCAAAGAGGTCACACAGATAATCAGAGCAATTCTCAGAGACACTGAGAACAAGCTCGACAATTCCCTCCTGGCACTTTCCCTGTAGGAGATACCGCAAGACGTTTCTGTACGTTGGGCACAGCGCTCTGCACGGTGTTAGCAGAGACTTTCCCGGGACAGTGAAACCCTATGTCAGAGACACTGAGAAGAAGCCCCAATGTTCCCTCCAGGCACTTTCAGTGTGGGTGCCTTCTCCACGTGGTTCCTGGTTTCACTGCGGCTCTGAAGAGAATGTTAGCAAAGAGGTAACCGGGACAGTGAAAACAGTACTCAAAGACAGGGAGAGCAAGCTCTCTCTTAGCAGTTTGGATGTGGGACATACAGCGAGATGTTTGCTGCTTTTGCGTTTGGCTGTTGGGAGATTTACAGCACAAAGATATCTAGTTGATTTGAAGCAGTTCCGAGAAAGTCTAAACATAATCCCCACTTCTCCCTCCTGGCACTTTCCATGTGGGAGATCTAGCAGGATGTATATTGGTTTTGAGGACAACTCAATGGACAGTGTAGGGAGAAAAGGTCCTGGCTCCTTGAATGCCGTTTCTGGAGACACTGCGATCAATGTGGGAGATATGTCAAGATGTGTGTTTGTTTTGAGGACGGCTCTCTGGAGAGTCTTAGCAAAGAGGTCACACAGATAATCAGAGCAATTCTCAGAGACACTGAGAACAAGCTCGACAATTCCCTCCTGGCACTTTCCCTGTAGGAGATACCGCAAGACGTTTCTGTACATTGGGCACAGCGCTCTGCACGGTGTTAGCAGAGACTTTCCCGGGACAGTGAAACCCTATGTCAGAGACACTGAGAAGAAGCCCCAATGTTCCCTCCAGGCACTTTCAGTGTGGGTGCCTTCTCCACGTGGTTCCTGGTTTCACTGCGGCTCTGAAGAGAATGTTAGCAAAGAGGTAACCGGGACAGTGAAAACAGTACTCAAAGACAGGGAGAGCAAGCTCTCTCTTAGCACTTTGGATGTGGGACATACAGCGAGATGTTTGCTGCTTTTGCGTTTGGCTGTTGGGAGATTTACAGCACAAAGATATCTAGTTGATTTGAAGCAGTTCCGAGAAAGTCTAAACATAATCCCCACTTCTCCCTCCTGGCACTTTCCATGTGGGAGATCTAGCAGGATGTATATTGGTTTTGAGGACAACTCAATGGACAGTGTAGGGAGAAAAGGTCCTGGCTCCTTGAATGCCGTTCCTGGAGACACTGCGATCAATGTGGGAGATATGTCAAGATGTGTGTTTGTTTTGAGGACGTCTCTCTGGAGAGTCTTAGCAAAGAGGTCACAGGGATAATCAGAGCAATTCTCAGAGACACTGAGAACAAGCTCGACAATTCCCTCCTGGCACTTTCCCTGTAGGAGATACCGCAAGACGTTTCTGTACATTGGGCACAGCGCTCTGCACGGTGTTAGCAGAGACTTTCCCGGGACAGTGAAACCCTATGTCAGAGACACTGAGAAGAAGCCCCAATGTTCCCTCCAGGCACTTTCAGTGTGGGAGCCTTCTCCACGTGGTTCCTGGTTTCACTGCGGCTCTGAAGAGAATGCTAGCAAAGAGGTAACCGGGACAGTGAAAACAGTACTCAAAGACAGGGAGAGCAAGCTCTCTCTTAGCACTTCCGATGTGGGACATACAGCGAGATGTTTGCTGCTTTTGCGTTTGGCTGTTGGGAGATTTACAGCACAAAGATATCTAGTTGATTTGAAGCAGTTCCGAGAAAGTCTAAACATAATCCCCACTTCTCCCTCCTGGCACTTTCCATGTGGGAGATCTAGCAGGATGTCTATTGGTTTTGAGGACAACTCAATGGACAGTGTAGGGAGAAAAGGTCCTGGCTCCTTGAATGCCGTTCCTGGAGACACTGCGATCAATGTGGGAGATATGTCAAGATGTGTGTTTGTTTTGAGGACGTCTCTCTGGAGAGTCTTAGCAAAGAGGTCACACAGATAATCAGAGCAATTCTCAGAGACACTGAGAACAAGCTCGACAATTCCCTCCTGGCACTTTCCCTGTAGGAGATACCGCAAGACGTTTCTGTACGTTGGGCACAGCGCTCTGCACGGTGTTAGCAGAGACTTTCCCGGGACAGTGAAACCCTATGTCAGAGACACTGAGAAGAAGCCCCAATGTTCCCTCCAGGCACTTTCAGTGTGGGTGCCTTCTCCACGTGGTTCCTGGTTTCACTGCGGCTCTGAAGAGAATGTTAGCAAAGAGGTAACCGGGACAGTGAAAACAGTACTCAAAGACAGGGAGAGCAAGCTCTCTCTTAGCAGTTTGGATGTGGGACATACAGCGAGATGTTTGCTGCTTTTGCGTTTGGCTGTTGGGAGATTTACAGCACAAAGATATCTAGTTGATTTGAAGCAGTTCCGAGAAAGTCTAAACATAATCCCCACTTCTCCCTCCTGGCACTTTCCATGTGGGAGATCTAGCAGGATGTATATTGGTTTTGAGGACAACTCAATGGACAGTGTAGGGAGAAAAGGTCCTGGCTCCTTGAATGCCGTTTCTGGAGACACTGCGATCAATGTGGGAGATATGTCAAGATGTGTGTTTGTTTTGAGGACGTCTCTCTGGAGAGTCTTAGCAAAGAGGTCACACAGATAATCAGAGCAATTCTCAGAGACACTGAGAACAAGCTCGACAATTCCCTCCTGGCACTTTCCCTGTAGGAGATACCGCAAGACGTTTCTGTACATTGGGCACAGCGCTCTGCACGGTGTTAGCAGAGACTTTCCTGGGACAGTGAAACCCTATGTCAGAGACACTGAGAAGAAGCCCCAATGTTCCCTCCAGGCACTTTCAGTGTGGGTGCCTTCTCCACGTGGTTCCTGGTTTCACTGCGGCTCTGAAGAGAATGTTAGCAAAGAGGTAACCGGGACAGTGAAAACAGTACTCAAAGACAGGGAGAGCAAGCTCTCTCTTAGCACTTTGGATGTGGGACATACAGCGAGATGTTTGCTGCTTTTGCGTTTGGCTGTTGGGAGATTTACAGCACAAAGATATCTAGTTGATTTGAAGCAGTTCCGAGAAAGTCTAAACATAATCCCCACTTCTCCCTCCTGGCACTTTCCATGTGGGAGATCTAGCAGGATGTATATTGGTTTTGAGGACAACTCAATGGACAGTGTAGGGAGAAAAGGTCCTGGCTCCTTGAATGCCGTTCCTGGAGACACTGCGATCAATGTGGGAGATATGTCAAGATGTGTGTTTGTTTTGAGGACGTCTCTCTGGAGAGTCTTAGCAAAGAGGTCACAGGGATAATCAGAGCAATTCTCAGAGACACTGAGAACAAGCTCGACAATTCCCTCCTGGCACTTTCCCTGTAGGAGATACCGCAAGACGTTTCTGTACATTGGGCACAGCGCTCTGCACGGTGTTAGCAGAGACTTTCCCGGGACAGTGAAACCCTATGTCAGAGACACTGAGAAGAAGCCCCAATGTTCCCTCCAGGCACTTTCAGTGTGGGAGCCTTCTCCACGTGGTTCCTGGTTTCACTGCGGCTCTGAAGAGAATGCTAGCAAAGAGGTAACCGGGACAGTGAAAACAGTACTCAAAGACAGGGAGAGCAAGCTCTCTCTTAGCACTTCCGATGTGGGACATACAGCGAGATGTTTGCTGCTTTTGCGTTTGGCTGTTGGGAGATTTACAGCACAAAGATATCTAGTTGATTTGAAGCAGTTCCGAGAAAGTCTAAACATAATCCCCACTTCTCCCTCCTGGCACTTTCCATGTGGGAGATCTAGCAGGATGTATATTGGTTTTGAGGACAACTCAATGGACAGTGTAGGGAGAAAAGGTCCTGGCTCCTTGAATGCCGTTTCTGGAGACACTGCGATCAATGTGGGAGATATGTCAAGATGTGTGTTTGTTTTGAGGACGTCTCTCTGGAGAGTCTTAGCAAAGAGGTCACACAGATAATCAGAGCAATTCTCAGAGACACTGAGAACAAGCTCGACAATTCCCTCCTGGCACTTTCCCTGTAGGAGATACCGCAAGACGTTTCTGTACATTGGGCACAGCGCTCTGCACGGTGTTAGCAGAGACTTTCCCGGGACAGTGAAACCCTATGTCAGAGACACTGAGAAGAAGCCCCAATGTTCCCTCCAGGCACTTTCAGTGTGGGTGCCTTCTCCACGTGGTTCCTGGTTTCACTGCGGCTCTGAAGAGAATGTTAGCAAAGAGGTAACCGGGACAGTGAAAACAGTACTCAAAGACAGGGAGAGCAAGCTCTCTCTTAGCACTTCCGATGTGGGACATACAGCGAGATGTTTGCTGCTTTTGCGTTTGGCTGTTGGGAGATTTACAGCACAAAGATATCTAGTTGATTTGAAGCAGTTCCGAGAAAGTCTAAACATAATCCCCACTTCTCCCTCCTGGCACTTTCCATGTGGGAGATCTAGCAGGATGTATATTGGTTTTGAGGACAACTCAATGGACAGTGTAGGGAGAAAAGGTCCTGGCTCCTTGAATGCCGTTCCTGGAGACACTGCGATCAATGTGGGAGATATGTCAAGATGTGTGTTTGTTTTGAGGACGGCTCTCTGGAGAGTCTTAGCAAAGAGGTCACAGGGATAATCAGAGCAATTCTCAGAGACACTGAGAACAAGCTCGACAATTCCCTCCTGGCACTTTCCCTGTAGGAGATACCGCAAGACGTTTCTGTACATTGGGCACAGCGCTCTGCACGGTGTTAGCAGAGACTTTCCCGGGACAGTGAAACCCTATGTCAGAGACACTGAGAAGAAGCCCCAATGTTCCCTCCAGGCACTTTCAGTGTGGGAGCCTTCTCCACGTGGTTCCTGGTTTCACTGCGGCTCTGAAGAGAATGCTAGCAAAGAGGTAACCGGGACAGTGAAAACAGTACTCAAAGACAGGGAGAGCAAGCTCTCTCTTAGCACTTCCGATGTGGGACATACAGCGAGATGTTTGCTGCTTTTGCGTTTGGCTGTTGGGAGATTTACAGCACAAAGATATCTAGTTGATTTGAAGCAGTTCCGAGAAAGTCTAAACATAATCCCCACTTCTCCCTCCTGGCACTTTCCATGTGGGAGATCTAGCAGGATGTATATTGGTTTTGAGGACAACTCAATGGACAGTGTAGGGAGAAAAGGTCCTGGCTCCTTGAATGCCGTTTCTGGAGACACTGCGATCAATGTGGGAGATATGTCAAGATGTGTGTTTGTTTTGAGGACGTCTCTCTGGAGAGTCTTAGCAAAGAGGTCACACAGATAATCAGAGCAATTCTCAGAGACACTGAGAACAAGCTCGACAATTCCCTCCTGGCACTTTCCCTGTAGGAGATACCGCAAGACTTTTCTGTACATTGGGCACAGCGCTCTGCACGGTGTTAGCAGAGACTTTCCCGGGACAGTGAAACCCTATGTCAGAGACACTGAGAAGAAGCCCCAATGTTCCCTCCAGGCACTTTCAGTGTGGGTGCCTTCTCCACGTGGTTCCTGCTTTCACTGCGGCTCTGAAGAGAATGTTAGCAAAGAGGTAACCGGGACAGTGAAAACAGTACTCAAAGACAGGGAGAGCAAGCTCTCTCTTAGCACTTCCGATGTGGGACATACAGCGAGATGTTTGCTGCTTTTGCGTTTGGCTGTTGGGAGATTTACAGCACAAAGATATCTAGTTGATTTGAAGCAGTTCCGAGAAAGTCTAAACATAATCCCCACTTCTCCCTCCTGGCACTTTCCATGTGGGAGATCTAGCAGGATGTATATTGGTTTTGAGGACAACTCAATGGACAGTGTAGGGAGAAAAGGTCCTGGCTCCTTGAATGCCGTTCCTGGAGACACTGCGATCAATGTGGGAGATATGTCAAGATGTGTGTTTGTTTTGAGGACGGCTCTCTGGAGAGTCTTAGCAAAGAGGTCACACAGATAATCAGAGCAATTCTCAGAGACACTGAGAACAAGCTCCACAATTCCCTCCTGGCACTTTCCCTGTAGGAGATACCGCAAGACGTTTCTGTACATTGGGCACAGCGCTCTGCACGGTGTTAGCAGAGACTTTCCCGGGACAGTGAAACCCTATGTCAGAGACACTGAGAAGAAGCCCCAATGTTCCCTCCAGGCACTTTCAGTGTGGGTGCCTTCTCCACGTGGTTCCTGGTTTCACTGCGGCTCTGAAGAGAATGTTAGCAAAGAGGTAACCGGGACAGTGAAAACAGTACTCAAAGACAGGGAGAGCAAGCTCTCTCTTAGCACTTCCGATGTGGGACATACAGCGAGATGTTTGCTGCTTTTGCGTTTGGCTGTTGGGAGATTTACAGCACAAAGATATCTAGTTGATTTGAAGCAGTTCCGAGAAAGTCTAAACATAATCCCCACTTCTCCCTCCTGGCACTTTCCATGTGGGAGATATAGCAGGATGTCTATTGGTTTTGAGGACAACTCAATGGACAGTGTAGGGAGAAAAGGTCCTGGCTCCTTGAATGCCGTTCCTGGAGACACTGCGATCAATGTGGGAGATATGTCAAGATGTGTGTTTGTTTTGAGGACGTCTCTCTGGAGAGTCTTAGCAAAGAGGTCACACAGATAATCAGAGCAATTCTCAGAGACACTGAGAACAAGCTCGACAATTCCCTCCTGGCACTTTCCCTGTAGGAGATACCGCAAGACGTTTCTGTACATTGGGCACAGCGCTCTGCACGGTGTTAGCAGAGACTTTCCCGGGACAGTGAAACCCTATGTCAGAGACACTGAGAAGAAGCCCCAATGTTCCCTCCAGGCACTTTCAGTGTGGGTGCCTTCTCCACGTGGTTCCTGGTTTCACTGCGGCTCTGAAGAGAATGTTAGCAAAGAGGTAACCGGGACAGTGAAAACAGTACTCAAAGACAGGGAGAGCAAGCTCTCTCTTAGCACTTTGGATGTGGGACATACAGCGAGATGTTTGCTGCTTTTGCGTTTGGCTGTTGGGAGATTTACAGCACAAAGATATCTAGTTGATTTGAAGCAGTTCCGAGAAAGTCTAAACATAATCCCCACTTCTCCCTCCTGGCACTTTCCATGTGGGAGATCTAGCAGGATGTATATTGGTTTTGAGGACAACTCAATGGACAGTGTAGGGAGAAAAGGTCCTGGCTCCTTGAATGCCGTTTCTGGAGACACTGCGATCAATGTGGGAGATATGTCAAGATGTGTGTTTGTTTTGAGGACGGCTCTCTGGAGAGTCTTAGCAAAGAGGTCACACAGATAATCAGAGCAATTCTCAGAGACACTGAGAACAAGCTCGACAATTCCCTCCTGGCACTTTCCCTGTAGGAGATACCGCAAGACGTTTCTGTACATTGGGCACAGCGCTCTGCACGGTGTTAGCAGAGACTTTCCCGGGACAGTGAAACCCTATGTCAGAGACACTGAGAAGAAGCCCCAATGTTCCCTCCAGGCACTTTCAGTGTGGGTGCCTTCTCCACGTGGTTCCTGGTTTCACTGCGGCTCTGAAGAGAATGTTAGCAAAGAGGTAACCGGGACAGTGAAAACAGTACTCAAAGACAGGGAGAGCAAGCTCTCTCTTAGCACTTTGGATGTGGGACATACAGCGAGATGTTTGCTGCTTTTGCGTTTGGCTGTTGGGAGATTTACAGCACAAAGATATCTAGTTGATTTGAAGCAGTTCCGAGAAAGTCTAAACATAATCCCCACTTCTCCCTCCTGGCACTTTCCATGTGGGAGATCTAGCAGGATGTATATTGGTTTTGAGGACAACTCAATGGACAGTGTAGGGAGAAAAGGTCCTGGCTCCTTGAATGCCGTTCCTGGAGACGCTGCGATCAATGTGGGAGATATGTCAAGATGTGTGTTTGTTTTGAGGACGTCTCTCTGGAGAGTCTTAGCAAAGAGGTCACACAGATAATCAGAGCAATTCTCAGAGACACTGAGAACAAGCTCGACAATTCCCTCCTGGCACTTTCCCTGTAGGAGATACCGCAAGACGTTTCTGTACATTGGGCACAGCGCTCTGCACGGTGTTAGCAGAGACTTTCCCGGGACAGTGAAACCCTATGTCAGAGACACTGAGAAGAAGCCCCAATGTTCCCTCCAGGCACTTTCAGTGTGGGTGCCTTCTCCACGTGGTTCCTGGTTTCACTGCGGCTCTGAAGAGAATGCTAGCAAAGAGGTAACCGGGACAGTGAAAACAGTACTCAAAGACAGGGAGAGCAAGCTCTCTCTTAGCACTTCCGATGTGGGACATACAGCGAGATGTTTGCTGCTTTTGCGTTTGGCTGTTGGGAGATTTACAGCACAAAGATATCTAGTTGATTTGAAGCAGTTCCGAGAAAGTCTAAACATAATCCCCACTTCTCCCTCCTGGCACTTTCCATGTGGGAGATCTAGCAGGATGTATATTGGTTTTGAGGACAACTCAATGGACAGTGTAGGGAGAAAAGGTCCTGGCTCCTTGAATGCCGTTTCTGGAGACACTGCGATCAATGTGGGAGATATGTCAAGATGTGTGTTTGTTTTGAGGACGTCTCTCTGGAGAGTCTTAGCAAAGAGGTCACACAGATAATCAGAGCAATTCTCAGAGACACTGAGAACAAGCTCGACAATTCCCTCCTGGCACTTTCCCTGTAGGAGATACCGCAAGACTTTTCTGTACATTGGGCACAGCGCTCTGCACGGTGTTAGCAGAGACTTTCCCGGGACAGTGAAACCCTATGTCAGAGACACTGAGAAGAAGCCCCAATGTTCCCTCCAGGCACTTTCAGTGTGGGTGCCTTCTCCACGTGGTTCCTGCTTTCACTGCGGCTCTGAAGAGAATGTTAGCAAAGAGGTAACCGGGACAGTGAAAACAGTACTCAAAGACAGGGAGAGCAAGCTCTCTCTTAGCACTTCCGATGTGGGACATACAGCGAGATGTTTGCTGCTTTTGCGTTTGGCTGTTGGGAGATTTACAGCACAAAGATATCTAGTTGATTTGAAGCAGTTCCGAGAAAGTCTAAACATAATCCCCACTTCTCCCTCCTGGCACTTTCCATGTGGGAGATCTAGCAGGATGTATATTGGTTTTGAGGACAACTCAATGGACAGTGTAGGGAGAAAAGGTCCTGGCTCCTTGAATGCCGTTCCTGGAGACACTGCGATCAATGTGGGAGATATGTCAAGATGTGTGTTTGTTTTGAGGACGTCTCTCTGGAGAGTCTTAGCAAAGAGGTCACACAGATAATCAGAGCAATTCTCAGAGACACTGAGAACAAGCTCGACAATTCCCTCCTGGCACTTTCCCTGTAGGAGATACCGCAAGACGTTTCTGTACATTGGGCACAGCGCTCTGCACGGTGTTAGCAGAGACTTTCCCGGGACAGTGAAACCCTATGTCAGAGACACTGAGAAGAAGCCCCAATGTTCCCTCCAGGCACTTTCAGTGTGGGTGCCTTCTCCACGTGGTTCCTGGTTTCACTGCGGCTCTGAAGAGAATGTTAGCAAAGAGGTAACCGGGACAGTGAAAACAGTACTCAAAGACAGGGAGAGCAAGCTCTCTCTTAGCACTTCCGATGTGGGACATACAGCGAGATGTTTGCTGCTTTTGCGTTTGGCTGTTGGGAGATTTACAGCACAAAGATATCTAGTTGATTTGAAGCAGTTCCGAGAAAGTCTAAACATAATCCCCACTTCTCCCTCCTGGCACTTTCCATGTGGGAGATATAGCAGGATGTCTATTGGTTTTGAGGACAACTCAATGGACAGTGTAGGGAGAAAAGGTCCTGGCTCCTTGAATGCCGTTCCTGGAGACACTGCGATCAATGTGGGAGATATGTCAAGATGTGTGTTTGTTTTGAGGACGTCTCTCTGGAGAGTCTTAGCAAAGAGGTCACACAGATAATCAGAGCAATTCTCAGAGACACTGAGAACAAGCTCCACAATTCCCTCCTGGCACTTTCCCTGTAGGAGATACCGCAAGACGTTTCTGTACATTGGGCACAGCGCTCTGCAGGGTGTTAGCAGAGACTTTCCCGGGACAGTGAAACCCTATGTCAGAGACACTGAGAAGAAGCCCCAATGTTCCCTCCAGGCACTTTCAGTGTGGGTGCCTTCTCCACGTGGTTCCTGGTTTCACTGCGGCTCTGAAGAGAATGTTAGCAAAGAGGTAACCGGGACAGTGAAAACAGTACTCAAAGACAGGGAGAGCAAGCTCTCTCTTAGCACTTCCGATGTGGGACATACAGCGAGATGTTTGCTGCTTTTGCATTTGGCTGTTGGGAGATTTACAGCACAAAGATATCTAGTTGATTTGAAGCAGTTCCGAGAAAGTCTAAACATAATCCCCACTTCTCCCTCCTGGCACTTTCCATGTGGGAGATCTAGCAGGATGTATATTGGTTTTGAGGACAACTCAATGGACAGTGTAGGGAGAAAAGGTCCTGGCTCCTTGAATGCCGTTTCTGGAGACACTGCGATCAATGTGGGAGATATGTCAAGATGTGTGTTTGTTTTGAGGACGGCTCTCTGGAGAGTCTTAGCAAAGAGGTCACACAGATAATCAGAGCAATTCTCAGAGACACTGAGAACAAGCTCCACAATTCCCTCCTGGCACTTTCCCTGTAGGAGATACCGCAAGACGTTTCTGTACATTGGGCACAGCGCTCTGCACGGTGTTAGCAGAGACTTTCCCGGGACAGTGAAACCCTATGTCAGAGACACTGAGAAGAAGCCCCAATGTTCCCTCCAGGCACTTTCAGTGTGGGTGCCTTCTCCACGTGGTTCCTGGTTTCACTGCGGCTCTGAAGAGAATGTTAGCAAAGAGGTAACCGGGACAGTGAAAACAGTACTCAAAGACAGGGAGAGCAAGCTCTCTCTTAGCACTTTGGATGTGGGACATACAGCGAGATGTTTGCTGCTTTTGCGTTTGGCTGTTGGGAGATTTACAGCACAAAGATATCTAGTTGATTTGAAGCAGTTCCGAGAAAGTCTAAACATAATCCCCACTTCTCCCTCCTGGCACTTTCCATGTGGGAGATCTAGCAGGATGTATATTGGTTTTGAGGACAACTCAATGGACAGTGTAGGGAGAAAAGGTCCTGGCTCCTTGAATGCCGTTCCTGGAGACACTGCGATCAATGTGGGAGATATGTCAAGATGTGTGTTTGTTTTGAGGACGTCTCTCTGGAGAGTCTTAGCAAAGAGGTCACACAGATAATCAGAGCAATTCTCAGAGACACTGAGAACAAGCTCGACAATTCCCTCCTGGCACTTTCCCTGTAGGAGATACCGCAAGACGTTTCTGTACATTGGGCACAGCGCTCTGCACGGTGTTAGCAGAGACTTTCCCGGGACAGTGAAACCCTATGTCAGAGACACTGAGAAGAAGCCCCAATGTTCCCTCCAGGCACTTTCAGTGTGGGTGCCTTCTCCACGTGGTTCCTGGTTTCACTGCGGCTCTGAAGAGAATGCTAGCAAAGAGGTAACCGGGACAGTGAAAACAGTACTCAAAGACAGGGAGAGCAAGCTCTCTCTTAGCACTTCCGATGTGGGACATACAGCGAGATGTTTGCTGCTTTTGCGCTTGGCTGTTGGGAGATTTACAGCACAAAGATATCTAGTTGATTTGAAGCAGTTCCGAGAAAGTCTAAACATAATCCCCACTTCTCCCTCCTGGCACTTTCCATGTGGGAGATCTAGCAGGATGTATATTGGTTTTGAGGACAACTCAATGGACAGTGTAGGGAGAAAAGGTCCTGGCTCCTTGAATGCCGTTTCTGGAGACACTGCGATCAATGTGGGAGATATGTCAAGATGTGTGTTTGTTTTGAGGACGGCTCTCTGGAGAGTCTTAGCAAAGAGGTCACACAGATAATCAGAGCAATTCTCAGAGACACTGAGAACAAGCTCCACAATTCCCTCCTGGCACTTTCCCTGTAGGAGATACCGCAAGACGTTTCTGTACATTGGGCACAGCGCTCTGCAGGGTGTTAGCAGAGACTTTCCCGGGACAGTGAAACCCTATGTCAGAGACACTGAGAAGAAGCCCCAATGTTCCCTCCAGGCACTTTCAGTGTGGGTGCCTTCTCCACGTGGTTCCTGGTTTCACTGCGGCTCTGAAGAGAATGTTATCAAAGAGGTAACCGGGACAGTGAAAACAGTACTCAAAGACAGGGAGAGCAAGCTCTCTCTTAGCACTTTGGATGTGGGACATACAGCGAGATGTTTGCTGCTTTTGCGTTTGGCTGTTGGGAGATTTACAGCACAAAGATATCTAGTTGATTTGAAGCAGTTCCGAGAAAGTCTAAACATAATCCCCACTTCTCCCTCCTGGCACTTTCCATGTGGGAGATCTAGCAGGATGTATATTGGTTTTGAGGACAACTCAATGGACAGTGTAGGGAGAAAAGGTCCTGGCTCCTTGAATGCCGTTCCTGGAGACACTGCGATCAATGTGGGAGATATGTCAAGATGTGTGTTTGTTTTGAGGACGTCTCTCTGGAGAGTCTTAGCAAAGAGGTCACAGGGATAATCAGAGCAATTCTCAGAGACACTGAGAACAAGCTCGACAATTCCCTCCTGGCACTTTCCCTGTAGGAGATACCGCAAGACGTTTCTGTACATTGGGCACAGCGCTCTGCACGGTGTTAGCAGAGACTTTCCCGGGACAGTGAAACCCTATGTCAGAGACACTGAGAAGAAGCCCCAATGTTCCCTCCAGGCACTTTCAGTGTGGGTGCCTTCTCCACGTGGTTCCTGGTTTCACTGCGGCTCTGAAGAGAATGCTAGCAAAGAGGTAACCGGGACAGTGAAAACAGTACTCAAAGACAGGGAGAGCAAGCTCTCTCTTAGCACTTCCGATGTGGGACATACAGCGAGATGTTTGCTGCTTTTGCGTTTGGCTGTTGGGAGATTTACAGCACAAAGATATCTAGTTGATTTGAAGCAGTTCCGAGAAAGTCTAAACATAATCCCCACTTCTCCCTCCTGGCACTTTCCATGTGGGAGATCTAGCAGGATGTATATTGGTTTTGAGGACAACTCAATGGACAGTGTAGGGAGAAAAGGTCCTGGCTCCTTGAATGCCGTTCCTGGAGACACTGCGATCAATGTGGGAGATATGTCAAGATGTGTGTTTGTTTTGAGGACGGCTCTCTGGAGAGTCTTAGCAAAGAGGTCACAGGGATAATCAGAGCAATTCTCAGAGACACTGAGAACAAGCTCGACAATTCCCTCCTGGCACTTTCCCTGTAGGAGATACCGCAAGACGTTTCTGTACATTGGGCACAGCGCTCTGCACGGTGTTAGCAGAGACTTTCCCGGGACAGTGAAACCCTATGTCAGAGACACTGAGAAGAAGCCCCAATGTTCCCTCCAGGCACTTTCAGTGTGGGTGCCTTCTCCACGTGGTTCCTGGTTTCACTGCGGCTCTGAAGAGAATGCTAGCAAAGAGGTAACCGGGACAGTGAAAACAGTACTCAAAGACAGGGAGAGCAAGCTCTCTCTTAGCACTTCCGATGTGGGACATACAGCGAGATGTTTGCTGCTTTTGCGCTTGGCTGTTGGGAGATTTACAGCACAAAGATATCTAGTTGATTTGAAGCAGTTCCGAGAAAGTCTAAACATAATCCCCACTTCTCCCTCCTGGCACTTTCCATGTGGGAGATCTAGCAGGATGTATATTGGTTTTGAGGACAACTCAATGGACAGTGTAGGGAGAAAAGGTCCTGGCTCCTTGAATGCCGTTTCTGGAGACACTGCGATCAATGTGGGAGATATGTCAAGATGTGTGTTTGTTTTGAGGACGGCTCTCTGGAGAGTCTTAGCAAAGAGGTCACACAGATAATCAGAGCAATTCTCAGAGACACTGAGAACAAGCTCGACAATTCCCTCCTGGCACTTTCCCTGTAGGAGATACCGCAAGACGTTTCTGTACATTGGGCACAGCGCTCTGCACGGTGTTAGCAGAGACTTTCCCGGGACAGTGAAACCCTATGTCAGAGACACTGAGAAGAAGCCCCAATGTTCCCTCCAGGCACTTTCAGTGTGGGTGCCTTCTCCACGTGGTTCCTGCTTTCACTGCGGCTCTGAAGAGAATGTTAGCAAAGAGGTAACCGGGACAGTGAAAACAGTACTCAAAGACAGGGAGAGCAAGCTCTCTCTTAGCACTTTGGATGTGGGACATACAGCGAGATGTTTGCTGCTTTTGCATTTGGCTGTTGGGAGATTTACAGCACAAAGATATCTAGTTGATTTGAAGCAGTTCCGAGAAAGTCTAAACATAATCCCCACTTCTCCCTCCTGGCACTTTCCATGTGGGAGATCTAGCAGGATGTATATTGGTTTTGAGGACAACTCAATGGACAGTGTAGGGAGAAAAGGTCCTGGCTCCTTGAATGCCGTTTCTGGAGACACTGCGATCAATGTGGGAGATATGTCAAGATGTGTGTTTGTTTTGAGGACGGCTCTCTGGAGAGTCTTAGCAAAGAGGTCACAGGGATAATCAGAGCAATTCTCAGAGACACTGAGAACAAGCTCGACAATTCCCTCCTGGCACTTTCCCTGTAGGAGATACCGCAAGACGTTTCTGTACATTGGGCACAGCGCTCTGCACGGTGTTAGCAGAGACTTTCCCGGGACAGTGAAACCCTATGTCAGAGACACTGAGAAGAAGCCCCAATGTTCCCTCCAGGCACTTTCAGTGTGGGTGCCTTCTCCACGTGGTTCCTGGTTTCACTGCGGCTCTGAAGAGAATGCTAGCAAAGAGGTAACCGGGACAGTGAAAACAGTACTCAAAGACAGGGAGAGCAAGCTCTCTCTTAGCACTTCCGATGTGGGACATACAGCGAGATGTTTGCTGCTTTTGCGCTTGGCTGTTGGGAGATTTACAGCACAAAGATATCTAGTTGATTTGAAGCAGTTCCGAGAAAGTCTAAACATAATCCCCACTTCTCCCTCCTGGCACTTTCCATGTGGGAGATCTAGCAGGATGTATATTGGTTTTGAGGACAACTCAATGGACAGTGTAGGGAGAAAAGGTCCTGGCTCCTTGAATGCCGTTTCTGGAGACACTGCGATCAATGTGGGAGATATGTCAAGATGTGTGTTTGTTTTGAGGACGGCTCTCTGGAGAGTCTTAGCAAAGAGGTCACACAGATAATCAGAGCAATTCTCAGAGACACTGAGAACAAGCTCCACAATTCCCTCCTGGCACTTTCCCTGTAGGAGATACCGCAAGACGTTTCTGTACATTGGGCACAGCGCTCTGCACGGTGTTAGCAGAGACTTTCCCGGGACAGTGAAACCCTATGTCAGAGACACTGAGAAGAAGCCCCAATGTTCCCTCCAGGCACTTTCAGTGTGGGTGCCTTCTCCACGTGGTTCCTGGTTTCACTGCGGCTCTGAAGAGAATGTTAGCAAAGAGGTAACCGGGACAGTGAAAACAGTACTCAAAGACAGGGAGAGCAAGCTCTCTCTTAGCACTTTGGATGTGGGACATACAGCGAGATGTTTGCTGCTTTTGCGCTTGGCTGTTGGGAGATTTACAGCACAAAGATATCTAGTTGATTTGAAGCAGTTCCGAGAAAGTCTAAACATAATCCCCACTTCTCCCTCCTGGCACTTTCCATGTGGGAGATCTAGCAGGATGTATATTGGTTTTGAGGACAACTCAATGGACAGTGTAGGGAGAAAAGGTCCTGGCTCCTTGAATGCCGTTTCTGGAGACACTGCGATCAATGTGGGAGATATGTCAAGATGTGTGTTTGTTTTGAGGACGTCTCTCTGGAGAGTCTTAGCAAAGAGGTCACACAGATAATCAGAGCAATTCTCAGAGACACTGAGAACAAGCTCGACAATTCCCTCCTGGCACTTTCCCTGTAGGAGATACCGCAAGACTTTTCTGTACATTGGGCACAGCGCTCTGCACGGTGTTAGCAGAGACTTTCCCGGGACAGTGAAACCCTATGTCAGAGACACTGAGAAGAAGCCCCAATGTTCCCTCCAGGCACTTTCAGTGTGGGTGCCTTCTCCACGTGGTTCCTGGTTTCACTGCGGCTCTGAAGAGAATGTTAGCAAAGAGGTAACCGGGACAGTGAAAACAGTACTCAAAGACAGGGAGAGCAAGCTCTCTCTTAGCACTTTGCATGTGGGACATACAGCGAGATGTTTGCTGCTTTTGCGTTTGGCTGTTGGGAGATTTACAGCACAAAGATATCTAGTTGATTTGAAGCAGTTCCGAGAAAGTCTAAACATAATCCCCACTTCTCCCTCCTGGCACTTTCCATGTGGGAGATCTAGCAGGATGTATATTGGTTTTGAGGACAACTCAATGGACAGTGTAGGGAGAAAAGGTCCTGGCTCCTTGAATGCCGTTTCTGGAGACACTGCGATCAATGTGGGAGATATGTCAAGATGTGTGTTTGTTTTGAGGACGGCTCTCTGGAGAGTCTTAGCAAAGAGGTCACACAGATAACCAGAGCAATTCTCAGAGACACTGAGAACAAGCTCGACAATTCCCTCCTGGCACTTTCCCTGTAGGAGATACCGCAAGACGTTTCTGTACATTGGGCACAGCGCTCTGCACGGTGTTAGCAGAGACTTTCCCGGGACAGTGAAACCCTATGTCAGAGACACTGAGAAGAAGCCCCAATGTTCCCTCCAGGCACTTTCAGTGTGGGTGCCTTCTCCACGTGGTTCCTGGTTTCACTGCGGCTCTGAAGAGAATGTTAGCAAAGAGGTAACCGGGACAGTGAAAACAGTACTCAAAGACAGGGAGAGCAAGCTCTCTCTTAGCACTTCCGATGTGGGACATACAGCGAGATGTTTGCTGCTTTTGCGTTTGGCTGTTGGGAGATTTACAGCACAAAGATATCTAGTTGATTTGAAGCAGTTCCGAGAAAGTCTAAACATAATCCCCACTTCTCCCTCCTGGCACTTTCCATGTGGGAGATCTAGCAGGATGTATATTGGTTTTGAGGACAACTCAATGGACAGTGTAGGGAGAAAAGGTCCTGGCTCCTTGAATGCCGTTCCTGGAGACACTGCGATCAATGTGGGAGATATGTCAAGATGTGTGTTTGTTTTGAGGACGGCTCTCTGGAGAGTCTTAGCAAAGAGGTCACACAGATAATCAGAGCAATTCTCAGAGACACTGAGAACAAGCTCGACAATTCCCTCCTGGCACTTTCCCTGTAGGAGATACCGCAAGACGTTTCTGTACATTGGGCACAGCGCTCTGCACGGTGTTAGCAGAGACTTTCCCGGGACAGTGAAACCCTATGTCAGAGACACTGAGAAGAAGCCCCAATGTTCCCTCCAGGCACTTTCAGTGTGGGTGCCTTCTCCACGTGGTTCCTGGTTTCACTGCGGCTCTGAAGAGAATGTTAGCAAAGAGGTAACCGGGACAGTGAAAACAGTACTCAAAGACAGGGAGAGCAAGCTCTCTCTTAGCACTTTGGATGTGGGACATACAGCGAGATGTTTGCTGCTTTTGCATTTGGCTGTTGGGAGATTTACAGCACAAAGATATCTAGTTGATTTGAAGCAGTTCCGAGAAAGTCTAAACATAATCCCCACTTCTCCCTCCTGGCACTTTCCATGTGGGAGATCTAGCAGGATGTATATTGGTTTTGAGGACAACTCAATGGACAGTGTAGGGAGAAAAGGTCCTGGCTCCTTGAATGCCGTTTCTGGAGACACTGCGATCAATGTGGGAGATATGTCAAGATGTGTGTTTGTTTTGAGGACGGCTCTCTGGAGAGTCTTAGCAAAGAGGTCACAGGGATAATCAGAGCAATTCTCAGAGACACTGAGAACAAGCTCCACAATTCCCTCCTGGCACTTTCCCTGTAGGAGATACCGCAAGACGTTTCTGTATGTTGGGCACAGCGCTCTGCACGGTGTTAGCAGAGACTTTCCCGGGACAGTGAAACCCTATGTCAGAGACACTGAGAAGAAGCCCCAATGTTCCCTCCAGGCACTTTCAGTGTGGGTGCCTTCTCCACGTGGTTCCTGGTTTCACTGCGGCTCTGAAGAGAATGTTAGCAAAGAGGTAACCGGGACAGTGAAAACAGTACTCAAAGACAGGGAGAGCAAGCTCTCTCTTAGCACTTCCGATGTGGGACATACAGCGAGATGTTTGCTGCTTTTGCGCTTGGCTGTTGGGAGATTTACAGCACAAAGATATCTAGTTGATTTGAAGCAGTTCCGAGAAAGTCTAAACATAATCCCCACTTCTCCCTCCTGGCACTTTCCATGTGGGAGATATAGCAGGATGTATATTGGTTTTGAGGACAACTCAATGGACAGTGTAGGGAGAAAAGGTCCTGGCTCCTTGAATGCCGTTTCTGGAGACACTGCGATCAATGTGGGAGATATGTCAAGATGTGTGTTTGTTTTGAGGACGGCTCTCTGGAGAGTCTTAGCAAAGAGGTCACACAGATAATCAGAGCAATTCTCAGAGACACTGAGAACAAGCTCGACAATTCCCTCCTGGCACTTTCCCTGTAGGAGATACCGCAAGACGTTTCTGTACATTGGGCACAGCGCTCTGCACGGTGTTAGCAGAGACTTTCCCGGGACAGTGAAACCCTATGTCAGAGACACTGAGAAGAAGCCCCAATGTTCCCTCCAGGCACTTTCAGTGTGGGTGCCTTCTCCACGTGGTTCCTGGTTTCACTGCGGCTCTGAAGAGAATGTTAGCAAAGAGGTAACCGGGACAGTGAAAACAGTACTCAAAGACAGGGAGAGCAAGCTCTCTCTTAGCAGTTTGGATGTGGGACATACAGCGAGATGTTTGCTGCTTTTGCGTTTGGCTGTTGGGAGATTTACAGCACAAAGATATCTAGTTGATTTGAAGCAGTTCCGAGAAAGTCTAAACATAATCCCCACTTCTCCCTCCTGGCACTTTCCATGTGGGAGATCTAGCAGGATGTATATTGGTTTTGAGGACAACTCAATGGACAGTGTAGGGAGAAAAGGTCCTGGCTCCTTGAATGCCGTTCCTGGAGACACTGCGATCAATGTGGGAGATATGTCAAGATGTGTGTTTGTTTTGAGGACGGCTCTCTGGAGAGTCTTAGCAAAGAGGTCACACAGATAATCAGAGCAATTCTCAGAGACACTGAGAACAAGCTCGACAATTCCCTCCTGGCACTTTCCCTGTAGGAGATACCGCAAGACGTTTCTGTACATTGGGCACAGCGCTCTGCACGGTGTTAGCAGAGACTTTCCCGGGACAGTGAAACCCTATGTCAGAGACACTGAGATGAAGCCCCAGTGTTCCCTCCAGGCACTTTCAGTGTGGGTGCCTTCTCCACGTGGTTCCTGGTTTCACTGCGGCTCTGAAGAGAATGTTAGCAAAGAGGTAACCGGGACAGTGAAAACAGTACTCAAAGACAGGGAGAGCAAGCTCTCTCTTAGCACTTCCGATGTGGGACATACAGCGAGATGTTTGCTGCTTTTGCGCTTGGCTGTTGGGAGATTTACAGCACAAAGATATCTAGTTGATTTGAAGCAGTTCCGAGAAAGTCTAAACATAATCCCCACTTCTCCCTCCTGGCACTTTCCATGTGGGAGATCTAGCAGGATGTATATTGGTTTTGAGGACAACTCAATGGACAGTGTAGGGAGAAAAGGTCCTGGCTCCTTGAATGCCGTTTCTGGAGACACTGCGATCAATGTGGGAGATATGTCAAGATGTGTGTTTGTTTTGAGGACGGCTCTCTGGAGAGTCTTAGCAAAGAGGTCACACAGATAATCAGAGCAATTCTCAGAGACACTGAGAACAAGCTCGACAATTCCCTCCTGGCACTTTCCCTGTAGGAGATACCGCAAGACGTTTCTGTACATTGGGCACAGCGCTCTGCACGGTGTTAGCAGAGACTTTCCCGGGACAGTGAAACCCTATGTCAGAGACACTGAGAAGAAGCCCCAATGTTCCCTCCAGGCACTTTCAGTGTGGGTGCCTTCTCCACGTGGTTCCTGGTTTCACTGCGGCTCTGAAGAGAATGTTAGCAAAGAGGTAACCGGGACAGTGAAAACAGTACTCAAAGACAGGGAGAGCAAGCTCTCTCTTGGCACTTTGGATGTGGGACATACAGCGAGATGTTTGCTGCTTTTGCGTTTGGCTGTTGGGAGATTTACAGCACAAAGATATCTAGTTGATTTGAAGCAGTTCCGAGAAAGTCTAAACATAATCCCCACTTCTCCCTCCTGGCACTTTCCATGTGGGAGATCTAGCAGGATGTATATTGGTTTTGAGGACAACTCAATGGACAGTGTAGGGAGAAAAGGTCCTGGCTCCTTGAATGCCGTTTCTGGAGACACTGCGATCAATGTGGGAGATATGTCAAGATGTGTGTTTGTTTTGAGGACGGCTCTCTGGAGAGTCTTAGCAAAGAGGTCACACAGATAATCAGAGCAATTCTCAGAGACACTGAGAACAAGCTCGACAATTCCCTCCTGGCACTTTCCCTGTAGGAGATACCGCAAGACGTTTCTGTACATTGGGCACAGCGCTCTGCACGGTGTTAGCAGAGACTTTCCCGGGACAGTGAAACCCTATGTCAGAGACACTGAGAAGAAGCCCCAATGTTCCCTCCAGGCACTTTCAGTGTGGGTGCCTTCTCCACGTGGTTCCTGGTTTCACTGCGGCTCTGAAGAGAATGTTAGCAAAGAGGTAACCGGGACAGTGAAAACAGTACTCAAAGACAGGGAGAGCAAGCTCTCTCTTAGCACTTTGGATGTGGGACATACAGCGAGATGTTTGCTGCTTTTGCGTTTGGCTGTTGGGAGATTTACAGCACAAAGATATCTAGTTGATTTGAAGCAGTTCCGAGAAAGTCTAAACATAATCCCCACTTCTCCCTCCTGGCACTTTCCATGTGGGAGATCTAGCAGGATGTATATTGGTTTTGAGGACAACTCAATGGACAGTGTAGGGAGAAAAGGTCCTGGCTCCTTGAATGCCGTTTCTGGAGACACTGCGATCAATGTGGGAGATATGTCAAGATGTGTGTTTGTTTTGAGGACGGCTCTCTGGAGAGTCTTAGCAAAGAGGTCACACAGATAACCAGAGCAATTCTCAGAGACACTGAGAACAAGCTCGACAATTCCCTCCTGGCACTTTCCCTGTAGGAGATACCGCAAGACGTTTCTGTACATTGGGCACAGCGCTCTGCACGGTGTTAGCAGAGACTTTCCCGGGACAGTGAAACCCTATGTCAGAGACACTGAGAAGAAGCCCCAATGTTCCCTCCAGGCACTTTCAGTGTGGGTGCCTTCTCCACGTGGTTCCTGGTTTCACTGCGGCTCTGAAGAGAATGTTAGCAAAGAGGTAACCGGGACAGTGAAAACAGTACTCAAAGACAGGGAGAGCAAGCTCTCTCTTAGCACTTTGGATGTGGGACATACAGCGAGATGTTTGCTGCTTTTGCGTTTGGCTGTTGGGAGATTTACAGCACAAAGATATCTAGTTGATTTGAAGCAGTTCCGAGAAAGTCTAAACATAATCCCCACTTCTCCCTCCTGGCACTTTCCATGTGGGAGATCTAGCAGGATGTATATTGGTTTTGAGGACAACTCAATGGACAGTGTAGGGAGAAAAGGTCCTGGCTCCTTGAATGCCGTTCCTGGAGACACTGCGATCAATGTGGGAGATATGTCAAGATGTGTGTTTGTTTTGAGGACGGCTCTCTGGAGAGTCTTAGCAAAGAGGTCACACAGATAATCAGAGCAATTCTCAGAGACACTGAGAACAAGCTCGACAATTCCCTCCTGGCACTTTCCCTGTAGGAGATACCGCAAGACGTTTCTGTACATTGGGCACAGCGCTCTGCACGGTGTTAGCAGAGACTTTCCCGGGACAGTGAAACCCTATGTCAGAGACACTGAGAAGAAGCCCCAATGTTCCCTCCAGGCACTTTCAGTGTGGGTGCCTTCTCCACGTGGTTCCTGGTTTCACTGCGGCTCTGAAGAGAATGTTAGCAAAGAGGTAACCGGGACAGTGAAAACAGTACTCAAAGACAGGGAGAGCAAGCTCTCTCTTAGCACTTCCGATGTGGGACATACAGCGAGATGTTTGCTGCTTTTGCGTTTGGCTGTTGGGAGATTTACAGCACAAAGATATCTAGTTGATTTGAAGCAGTTCCGAGAAAGTCTAAACATAATCCCCACTTCTCCCTCCTGGCACTTTCCATGTGGGAGATCTAGCAGGATGTATATTGGTTTTGAGGACAACTCAATGGACAGTGTAGGGAGAAAAGGTCCTGGCTCCTTGAATGCCGTTTCTGGAGACACTGCGATCAATGTGGGAGATATGTCAAGATGTGTGTTTGTTTTGAGGACGTCTCTCTGGAGAGTCTTAGCAAAGAGGTCACACAGATAATCAGAGCAATTCTCAGAGACACTGAGAACAAGCTCGACAATTCCCTCCTGGCACTTTCCCTGTAGGAGATACCGCAAGACGTTTCTGTATGTTGGGCACAGCGCTCTGCACGGTGTTAGCAGAGACTTTCCCGGGACAGTGAAACCCTATGTCAGAGACACTGAGAAGAAGACCCAATGTTCCCTCCAGGCACTTTCAGTGTGGGTGCCTTCTCCACGTGGTTCCTGCTTTCACTGCGGCTCTGAAGAGAATGTTAGCAAAGAGGTAACCGGGACAGTGAAAACAGTACTCAAAGACAGGGAGAGCAAGCTCTCTCTTAGCACTTCCGATGTGGGACATACAGCGAGATGTTTGCTGCTTTTGCGCTTGGCTGTTGGGAGATTTACAGCACAAAGATATCTAGTTGATTTGAAGCAGTTCCGAGAAAGTCTAAACATAATCCCCACTTCTCCCTCCTGGCACTTTCCATGTGGGAGATATAGCAGGATGTATATTGGTTTTGAGGACAACTCAATGGACAGTGTAGGGAGAAAAGGTCCTGGCTCCTTGAATGCCGTTTCTGGAGACACTGCGATCAATGTGGGAGATATGTCAAGATGTGTGTTTGTTTTGAGGACGGCTCTCTGGAGAGTCTTAGCAAAGAGGTCACACAGATAATCAGAGCAATTCTCAGAGACACTGAGAACAAGCTCGACAATTCCCTCCTGGCACTTTCCCTGTAGGAGATACCGCAAGACGTTTCTGTACATTGGGCACAGCGCTCTGCACGGTGTTAGCAGAGACTTTCCCGGGACAGTGAAACCCTATGTCAGAGACACTGAGAAGAAGCCCCAATGTTCCCTCCAGGCACTTTCAGTGTGGGTGCCTTCTCCACGTGGTTCCTGGTTTCACTGCGGCTCTGAAGAGAATGTTAGCAAAGAGGTAACCGGGACAGTGAAAACAGTACTCAAAGACAGGGAGAGCAAGCTCTCTCTTAGCACTTCCGATGTGGGACATACAGCGAGATGTTTGCTGCTTTTGCGTTTGGCTGTTGGGAGATTTACAGCACAAAGATATCTAGTTGATTTGAAGCAGTTCCGAGAAAGTCTAAACATAATCCCCACTTCTCCCTCCTGGCACTTTCCATGTGGGAGATCTAGCAGGATGTATATTGGTTTTGAGGACAACTCAATGGACAGTGTAGGGAGAAAAGGTCCTGGCTCCTTGAATGCCGTTCCTGGAGACACTGCGATCAATGTGGGAGATATGTCAAGATGTGTGTTTGTTTTGAGGACGTCTCTCTGGAGAGTCTTAGCAAAGAGGTCACACAGATAATCAGAGCAATTCTCAGAGACACTGAGAACAAGCTCGACAATTCCCTCCTGGCACTTTCCCTGTAGGAGATACCGCAAGACGTTTCTGTACATTGGGCACAGCGCTCTGCACGGTGTTAGCAGAGACTTTCCCGGGACAGTGAAACCCTATGTCAGAGACACTGAGAAGAAGCCCCAATGTTCCCTCCAGGCACTTTCAGTGTGGGTGCCTTCTCCACGTGGTTCCTGGTTTCACTGCGGCTCTGAAGAGAATGCTAGCAAAGAGGTAACCGGGACAGTGAAAACAGTACTCAAAGACAGGGAGAGCAAGCTCTCTCTTAGCACTTCCGATGTGGGACATACAGCGAGATGTTTGCTGCTTTTGCGCTTGGCTGTTGGGAGATTTACAGCACAAAGATATCTAGTTGATTTGAAGCAGTTCCGAGAAAGTCTAAACATAATCCCCACTTCTCCCTCCTGGCACTTTCCATGTGGGAGATCTAGCAGGATGTATATTGGTTTTGAGGACAACTCAATGGACAGTGTAGGGAGAAAAGGTCCTGGCTCCTTGAATGCCGTTTCTGGAGACACTGCGATCAATGTGGGAGATATGTCAAGATGTGTGTTTGTTTTGAGGACGGCTCTCTGGAGAGTCTTAGCAAAGAGGTCACACAGATAATCAGAGCAATTCTCAGAGACACTGAGAACAAGCTCGACAATTCCCTCCTGGCACTTTCCCTGTAGGAGATACCGCAAGACGTTTCTGTACATTGGGCACAGCGCTCTGCACGGTGTTAGCAGAGACTTTCCCGGGACAGTGAAACCCTATGTCAGAGACACTGAGAAGAAGCCCCAATGTTCCCTCCAGGCACTTTCAGTGTGGGTGCCTTCTCCACGTGGTTCCTGGTTTCACTGCGGCTCTGAAGAGAATGTTAGCAAAGAGGTAACCGGGACAGTGAAAACAGTACTCAAAGACAGGGAGAGCAAGCTCTCTCTTAGCACTTTGGATGTGGGACATACAGCGAGATGTTTGCTGCTTTTGCGTTTGGCTGTTGGGAGATTTACAGCACAAAGATATCTAGTTGATTTGAAGCAGTTCCGAGAAAGTCTAAACATAATCCCCACTTCTCCCTCCTGGCACTTTCCATGTGGGAGATCTAGCAGGATGTATATTGGTTTTGAGGACAACTCAATGGACAGTGTAGGGAGAAAAGGTCCTGGCTCCTTGAATGCCGTTTCTGGAGACACTGCGATCAATGTGGGAGATATGTCAAGATGTGTGTTTGTTTTGAGGACGGCTCTCTGGAGAGTCTTAGCAAAGAGGTCACACAGATAATCAGAGCAATTCTCAGAGACACTGAGAACAAGCTCGACAATTCCCTCCTGGCACTTTCCCTGTAGGAGATACCGCAAGACGTTTCTGTACATTGGGCACAGCGCTCTGCACGGTGTTAGCAGAGACTTTCCCGGGACAGTGAAACCCTATGTCAGAGACACTGAGAAGAAGCCCCAATGTTCCCTCCAGGCACTTTCAGTGTGGGTGCCTTCTCCACGTGGTTCCTGGTTTCACTGCGGCTCTGAAGAGAATGTTAGCAAAGAGGTAACCGGGACAGTGAAAACAGTACTCAAAGACAGGGAGAGCAAGCTCTCTCTTAGCACTTCCGATGTGGGACATACAGCGAGATGTTTGCTGCTTTTGCGTTTGGCTGTTGGGAGATTTACAGCACAAAGATATCTAGTTGATTTGAAGCAGTTCCGAGAAAGTCTAAACATAATCCCCACTTCTCCCTCCTGGCACTTTCCATGTGGGAGATCTAGCAGGATGTATATTGGTTTTGAGGACAACTCAATGGACAGTGTAGGGAGAAAAGGTCCTGGCTCCTTGAATGCCGTTTCTGGAGACACTGCGATCAATGTGGGAGATATGTCAAGATGTGTGTTTGTTTTGAGGACGTCTCTCTGGAGAGTCTTAGCAAAGAGGTCACACAGATAATCAGAGCAATTCTCAGAGACACTGAGAACAAGCTCGACAATTCCCTCCTGGCACTTTCCCTGTAGGAGATACCGCAAGACGTTTCTGTATGTTGGGCACAGCGCTCTGCACGGTGTTAGCAGAGACTTTCCCGGGACAGTGAAACCCTATGTCAGAGACACTGAGAAGAAGCCCCAATGTTCCCTCCAGGCACTTTCAGTGTGGGTGCCTTCTCCACGTGGTTCCTGGTTTCACTGCGGCTCTGAAGAGAATGTTAGCAAAGAGGTAACCGGGACAGTGAAAACAGTACTCAAAGACAGGGAGAGCAAGCTCTCTCTTAGCACTTCCGATGTGGGACATACAGCGAGATGTTTGCTGCTTTTGCGCTTGGCTGTTGGGAGATTTACAGCACAAAGATATCTAGTTGATTTGAAGCAGTTCCGAGAAAGTCTAAACATAATCCCCACTTCTCCCTCCTGGCACTTTCCATGTGGGAGATCTAGCAGGATGTATATTGGTTTTGAGGACAACTCAATGGACAGTGTAGGGAGAAAAGGTCCTGGCTCCTTGAATGCCGTTTCTGGAGACACTGCGATCAATGTGGGAGATATGTCAAGATGTGTGTTTGTTTTGAGGACGGCTCTCTGGAGAGTCTTAGCAAAGAGGTCACACAGATAATCAGAGCAATTCTCAGAGACACTGAGAACAAGCTCGACAATTCCCTCCTGGCACTTTCCCTGTAGGAGATACCGCAAGACGTTTCTGTACATTGGGCACAGCGCTCTGCACGGTGTTAGCAGAGACTTTCCCGGGACAGTGAAACCCTATGTCAGAGACACTGAGAAGAAGCCCCAATGTTCCCTCCAGGCACTTTCAGTGTGGGTGCCTTCTCCACGTGGTTCCTGGTTTCACTGCGGCTCTGAAGAGAATGTTAGCAAAGAGGTAACCGGGACAGTGAAAACAGTACTCAAAGACAGGGAGAGCAAGCTCTCTCTTAGCAGTTTGGATGTGGGACATACAGCGAGATGTTTGCTGCTTTTGCGTTTGGCTGTTGGGAGATTTACAGCACAAAGATATCTAGTTGATTTGAAGCAGTTCCGAGAAAGTCTAAACATAATCCCCACTTCTCCCTCCTGGCACTTTCCATGTGGGAGATCTAGCAGGATGTATATTGGTTTTGAGGACAACTCAATGGACAGTGTAGGGAGAAAAGGTCCTGGCTCCTTGAATGCCGTTCCTGGAGACACTGCGATCAATGTGGGAGATATGTCAAGATGTGTGTTTGTTTTGAGGACGGCTCTCTGGAGAGTCTTAGCAAAGAGGTCACACAGATAATCAGAGCAATTCTCAGAGACACTGAGAACAAGCTCCACAATTCCCTCCTGGCACTTTCCCTGTAGGAGATACCGCAAGACGTTTCTGTACATTGGGCACAGCGCTCTGCACGGTGTTAGCAGAGACTTTCCCGGGACAGTGAAACCCTATGTCAGAGACACTGAGAAGAAGCCCCAGTGTTCCCTCCAGGCACTTTCAGTGTGGGTGCCTTCTCCACGTGGTTCCTGGTTTCACTGCGGCTCTGAAGAGAATGTTAGCAAAGAGGTAACCGGGACAGTGAAAACAGTACTCAAAGACAGGGAGAGCAAGCTCTCTCTTAGCACTTCCGATGTGGGACATACAGCGAGATGTTTGCTGCTTTTGCGCTTGGCTGTTGGGAGATTTACAGCACAAAGATATCTAGTTGATTTGAAGCAGTTCCGAGAAAGTCTAAACATAATCCCCACTTCTCCCTCCTGGCACTTTCCATGTGGGAGATCTAGCAGGATGTATATTGGTTTTGAGGACAACTCAATGGACAGTGTAGGGAGAAAAGGTCCTGGCTCCTTGAATGCCGTTTCTGGAGACACTGCGATCAATGTGGGAGATATGTCAAGATGTGTGTTTGTTTTGAGGACGTCTCTCTGGAGAGTCTTAGCAAAGAGGTCACACAGATAATCAGAGCAATTCTCAGAGACACTGAGAACAAGCTCGACAATTCCCTCCTGGCACTTTCCCTGTAGGAGATACCGCAAGACGTTTCTGTACATTGGGCACAGCGCTCTGCACGGTGTTAGCAGAGACTTTCCCGGGACAGTGAAACCCTATGTCAGAGACACTGAGAAGAAGCCCCAATGTTCCCTCCAGGCACTTTCAGTGTGGGTGCCTTCTCCACGTGGTTCCTGGTTTCACTGCGGCTCTGAAGAGAATGTTAGCAAAGAGGTAACCGGGACAGTGAAAACAGTACTCAAAGACAGGGAGAGCAAGCTCTCTCTTAGCACTTTGGATGTGGGACATACAGCGAGATGTTTGCTGCTTTTGCGTTTGGCTGTTGGGAGATTTACAGCACAAAGATATCTAGTTGATTTGAAGCAGTTCCGAGAAAGTCTAAACATAATCCCCACTTCTCCCTCCTGGCACTTTCCATGTGGGAGATCTAGCAGGATGTATATTGGTTTTGAGGACAACTCAATGGACAGTGTAGGGAGAAAAGGTCCTGGCTCCTTGAATGCCGTTTCTGGAGACACTGCGATCAATGTGGGAGATATGTCAAGATGTGTGTTTGTTTTGAGGACGTCTCTCTGGAGAGTCTTAGCAAAGAGGTCACACAGATAATCAGAGCAATTCTCAGAGACACTGAGAACAAGCTCGACAATTCCCTCCTGGCACTTTCCCTGTAGGAGATACCGCAAGACGTTTCTGTACATTGGGCACAGCGCTCTGCACGGTGTTAGCAGAGACTTTCCCGGGACAGTGAAACCCTATGTCAGAGACACTGAGAAGAAGCCCCAATGTTCCCTCCAGGCACTTTCAGTGTGGGTGCCTTCTCCACGTGGTTCCTGGTTTCACTGCGGCTCTGAAGAGAATGTTAGCAAAGAGGTAACCGGGACAGTGAAAACAGTACTCAAAGACAGGGAGAGCAAGCTCTCTCTTAGCACTTCCGATGTGGGACATACAGCGAGATGTTTGCTGCTTTTGCGCTTGGCTGTTGGGAGATTTACAGCACAAAGATATCTAGTTGATTTGAAGCAGTTCCGAGAAAGTCTAAACATAATCCCCACTTCTCCCTCCTGGCACTTTCCATGTGGGAGATATAGCAGGATGTATATTGGTTTTGAGGACAACTCAATGGACAGTGTAGGGAGAAAAGGTCCTGGCTCCTTGAATGCCGTTTCTGGAGACACTGCGATCAATGTGGGAGATATGTCAAGATGTGTGTTTGTTTTGAGGACGGCTCTCTGGAGAGTCTTAGCAAAGAGGTCACACAGATAATCAGAGCAATTCTCAGAGACACTGAGAACAAGCTCCACAATTCCCTCCTGGCACTTTCCCTGTAGGAGATACCGCAAGACGTTTCTGTACATTGGGCACAGCGCTCTGCACGGTGTTAGCAGAGACTTTCCCGGGACAGTGAAACCCTATGTCAGAGACACTGAGAAGAAGCCCCAATGTTCCCTCCAGGCACTTTCAGTGTGGGTGCCTTCTCCACGTGGTTCCTGGTTTCACTGCGGCTCTGAAGAGAATGTTAGCAAAGAGGTAACCGGGACAGTGAAAACAGTACTCAAAGACAGGGAGAGCAAGCTCTCTCTTAGCACTTCCGATGTGGGACATACAGCGAGATGTTTGCTGCTTTTGCGCTTGGCTGTTGGGAGATTTACAGCACAAAGATATCTAGTTGATTTGAAGCAGTTCCGAGAAAGTCTAAACATAATCCCCACTTCTCCCTCCTGGCACTTTCCATGTGGGAGATATAGCAGGATGTATATTGGTTTTGAGGACAACTCAATGGACAGTGTAGGGAGAAAAGGTCCTGGCTCCTTGAATGCCGTTTCTGGAGACACTGCGATCAATGTGGGAGATATGTCAAGATGTGTGTTTGTTTTGAGGACGGCTCTCTGGAGAGTCTTAGCAAAGAGGTCACACAGATAATCAGAGCAATTCTCAGAGACACTGAGAACAAGCTCGACAATTCCCTCCTGGCACTTTCCCTGTAGGAGATACCGCAAGACGTTTCTGTACATTGGGCACAGCGCTCTGCACGGTGTTAGCAGAGACTTTCCCGGGACAGTGAAACCCTATGTCAGAGACACTGAGAAGAAGCCCCAGTGTTCCCTCCAGGCACTTTCAGTGTGGGTGCCTTCTCCACGTGGTTCCTGGTTTCACTGCGGCTCTGAAGAGAATGTTAGCAAAGAGGTAACCGGGACAGTGAAAACAGTACTCAAAGACAGGGAGAGCAAGCTCTCTCTTAGCACTTCCGATGTGGGACATACAGCGAGATGTTTGCTGCTTTTGCGTTTGGCTGTTGGGAGATTTACAGCACAAAGATATCTAGTTGATTTGAAGCAGTTCCGAGAAAGTCTAAACATAATCCCCACTTCTCCCTCCTGGCACTTTCCATGTGGGAGATCTAGCAGGATGTATATTGGTTTTGAGGACAACTCAATGGACAGTGTAGGGAGAAAAGGTCCTGGCTCCTTGAATGCCGTTTCTGGAGACACTGCGATCAATGTGGGAGATATGTCAAGATGTGTGTTTGTTTTGAGGACGGCTCTCTGGAGAGTCTTAGCAAAGAGGTCACACAGATAATCAGAGCAATTCTCAGAGACACTGAGAACAAGCTCGACAATTCCCTCCTGGCACTTTCCCTGTAGGAGATACCGCAAGACGTTTCTGTACATTGGGCACAGCGCTCTGCACGGTGTTAGCAGAGACTTTCCCGGGACAGTGAAACCCTATGTCAGAGACACTGAGAAGAAGCCCCAATGTTCCCTCCAGGCACTTTCAGTGTGGGTGCCTTCTCCACGTGGTTCCTGGTTTCACTGCGGCTCTGAAGAGAATGTTAGCAAAGAGGTAACCGGGACAGTGAAAACAGTACTCAAAGACAGGGAGAGCAAGCTCTCTCTTAGCACTTTGGATGTGGGACATACAGCGAGATGTTTGCTGCTTTTGCGTTTGGCTGTTGGGAGATTTACAGCACAAAGATATCTAGTTGATTTGAAGCAGTTCCGAGAAAGTCTAAACATAATCCCCACTTCTCCCTCCTGGCACTTTCCATGTGGGAGATCTAGCAGGATGTATATTGGTTTTGAGGACAACTCAATGGACAGTGTAGGGAGAAAAGGTCCTGGCTCCTTGAATGCCGTTTCTGGAGACACTGCGATCAATGTGGGAGATATGTCAAGATGTGTGTTTGTTTTGAGGACGGCTCTCTGGAGAGTCTTAGCAAAGAGGTCACACAGATAATCAGAGCAATTCTCAGAGACACTGAGAACAAGCTCCACAATTCCCTCCTGGCACTTTCCCTGTAGGAGATACCGCAAGACGTTTCTGTACATTGGGCACAGCGCTCTGCACGGTGTTAGCAGAGACTTTCCCGGGACAGTGAAACCCTATGTCAGAGACACTGAGAAGAAGCCCCAATGTTCCCTCCAGGCACTTTCAGTGTGGGTGCCTTCTCCACGTGGTTCCTGGTTTCACTGCGGCTCTGAAGAGAATGTTAGCAAAGAGGTAACCGGGACAGTGAAAACAGTACTCAAAGACAGGGAGAGCAAGCTCTCTCTTAGCACTTTGGATGTGGGACATACAGCGAGATGTTTGCTGCTTTTGCGTTTGGCTGTTGGGAGATTTACAGCACAAAGATATCTAGTTGATTTGAAGCAGTTCCGAGAAAGTCTAAACATAATCCCCACTTCTCCCTCCTGGCACTTTCCATGTGGGAGATCTAGCAGGATGTATATTGGTTTTGAGGACAACTCAATGGACAGTGTAGGGAGAAAAGGTCCTGGCTCCTTGAATGCCGTTTCTGGAGACACTGCGATCAATGTGGGAGATATGTCAAGATGTGTGTTTGTTTTGAGGACGTCTCTCTGGAGAGTCTTAGCAAAGAGGTCACAGCGATAATCAGAGCAATTCTCAGAGACACTGAGAACAAGCTCGACAATTCCCTCCTGGCACTTTCCCTGTAGGAGATACCGCAAGACGTTTCTGTACATTGGGCACAGCGCTCTGCACGGTGTTAGCAGAGACTTTCCCGGGACAGTGAAACCCTATGTCAGAGACACTGAGAAGAAGCCCCAATGTTCCCTCCAGGCACTTTCAGTGTGGGTGCCTTCTCCACGTGGTTCCTGGTTTCACTGCGGCTCTGAAGAGAATGTTAGCAAAGAGGTAACCGGGACAGTGAAAACAGTACTCAAAGACAGGGAGAGCAAGCTCTCTCTTAGCACTTCCGATGTGGGACATACAGCGAGATGTTTGCTGCTTTTGCGCTTGGCTGTTGGGAGATTTACAGCACAAAGATATCTAGTTGATTTGAAGCAGTTCCGAGAAAGTCTAAACATAATCCCCACTTCTCCCTCCTGGCACTTTCCATGTGGGAGATCTAGCAGGATGTATATTGGTTTTGAGGACAACTCAATGGACAGTGTAGGGAGAAAAGGTCCTGGCTCCTTGAATGCCGTTTCTGGAGACACTGCGATCAATGTGGGAGATATGTCAAGATGTGTGTTTGTTTTGAGGACGGCTCTCTGGAGAGTCTTAGCAAAGAGGTCACACAGATAATCAGAGCAATTCTCAGAGACACTGAGAACAAGCTCGACAATTCCCTCCTGGCACTTTCCCTGTAGGAGATACCGCAAGACGTTTCTGTACATTGGGCACAGCGCTCTGCACGGTGTTAGCAGAGACTTTCCCGGGACAGTGAAACCCTATGTCAGAGACACTGAGAAGAAGCCCCAATGTTCCCTCCAGGCACTTTCAGTGTGGGTGCCTTCTCCACGTGGTTCCTGGTTTCACTGCGGCTCTGAAGAGAATGTTAGCAAAGAGGTAACCGGGACAGTGAAAACAGTACTCAAAGACAGGGAGAGCAAGCTCTCTCTTAGCACTTCCGATGTGGGACATACAGCGAGATGTTTGCTGCTTTTGCGTTTGGCTGTTGGGAGATTTACAGCACAAAGATATCTAGTTGATTTGAAGCAGTTCCGAGAAAGTCTAAACATAATCCCCACTTCTCCCTCCTGGCACTTTCCATGTGGGAGATCTAGCAGGATGTATATTGGTTTTGAGGACAACTCAATGGACAGTGTAGGGAGAAAAGGTCCTGGCTCCTTGAATGCCGTTTCTGGAGACACTGCGATCAATGTGGGAGATATGTCAAGATGTGTGTTTGTTTTGAGGACGGCTCTCTGGAGAGTCTTAGCAAAGAGGTCACACAGATAATCAGAGCAATTCTCAGAGACACTGAGAACAAGCTCGACAATTCCCTCCTGGCACTTTCCCTGTAGGAGATACCGCAAGACGTTTCTGTACATTGGGCACAGCGCTCTGCACGGTGTTAGCAGAGACTTTCCCGGGACAGTGAAACCCTATGTCAGAGACACTGAGAAGAAGCCCCAATGTTCCCTCCAGGCACTTTCAGTGTGGGTGCCTTCTCCACGTGGTTCCTGGTTTCACTGCGGCTCTGAAGAGAATGTTAGCAAAGAGGTAACCGGGACAGTGAAAACAGTACTCAAAGACAGGGAGAGCAAGCTCTCTCTTAGCACTTTGGATGTGGGACATACAGCGAGATGTTTGCTGCTTTTGCGTTTGGCTGTTGGGAGATTTACAGCACAAAGATATCTAGTTGATTTGAAGCAGTTCCGAGAAAGTCTAAACATAATCCCCACTTCTCCCTCCTGGCACTTTCCATGTGGGAGATCTAGCAGGATGTATATTGGTTTTGAGGACAACTCAATGGACAGTGTAGGGAGAAAAGGTCCTGGCTCCTTGAATGCCGTTCCTGGAGACACTGCGATCAATGTGGGAGATATGTCAAGATGTGTGTTTGTTTTGAGGACGGCTCTCTGGAGAGTCTTAGCAAAGAGGTCACACAGATAATCAGAGCAATTCTCAGAGACACTGAGAACAAGCTCCACAATTCCCTCCTGGCACTTTCCCTGTAGGAGATACCGCAAGACGTTTCTGTACATTGGGCACAGCGCTCTGCACGGTGTTAGCAGAGACTTTCCCGGGACAGTGAAACCCTATGTCAGAGACACTGAGAAGAAGCCCCAATGTTCCCTCCAGGCACTTTCAGTGTGGGTGCCTTCTCCACGTGGTTCCTGGTTTCACTGCGGCTCTGAAGAGAATGTTAGCAAAGAGGTAACCGGGACAGTGAAAACAGTACTCAAAGACAGGGAGAGCAAGCTCTCTCTTAGCACTTTGGATGTGGGACATACAGCGAGATGTTTGCTGCTTTTGCGTTTGGCTGTTGGGAGATTTACAGCACAAAGATATCTAGTTGATTTGAAGCAGTTCCGAGAAAGTCTAAACATAATCCCCACTTCTCCCTCCTGGCACTTTCCACGTGGGAGATACAGCAGGATGTATATTGGTTTTGAGGACAACTCAATGGACAGTGTAGGGAGAAAAGGTCCTGGCTCCTTGAATGCCGTTTCTGGAGACACTGCGATCAATGTGGGAGATATGTCAAGATGTGTGTTTGTTTTGAGGACGTCTCTCTGGAGAGTCTTAGCAAAGAGGTCACACAGATAATCAGAGCAATTCTCAGAGACACTGAGAACAAGCTCGACAATTCCCTCCTGGCACTTTCCCTGTAGGAGATACCGCAAGACGTTTCTGTACATTGGGCACAGCGCTCTGCACGGTGTTAGCAGAGACTTTCCCGGGACAGTGAAACCCTATGTCAGAGACACTGAGAAGAAGCCCCAATGTTCCCTCCAGGCACTTTCAGTGTGGGTGCCTTCTCCACGTGGTTCCTGGTTTCACTGCGGCTCTGAAGAGAATGTTAGCAAAGAGGTAACCGGGACAGTGAAAACAGTACTCAAAGACAGGGAGAGCAAGCTCTCTCTTAGCACTTTGGATGTGGGACATACAGCGAGATGTTTGCTGCTTTTGCGTTTGGCTGTTGGGAGATTTACAGCACAAAGATATCTAGTTGATTTGAAGCAGTTCCGAGAAAGTCTAAACATAATCCCCACTTCTCCCTCCTGGCACTTTCCACGTGGGAGATACAGCAGGATGTATATTGGTTTTGAGGACAACTCAATGGACAGTGTAGGGAGAAAAGGTCCTGGCTCCTTGAATGCCGTTTCTGGAGACACTGCGATCAATGTGGGAGATATGTCAAGATGTGTGTTTGTTTTGAGGACGTCTCTCTGGAGAGTCTTAGCAAAGAGGTCACACAGATAATCAGAGCAATTCTCAGAGACACTGAGAACAAGCTCGACAATTCCCTCCTGGCACTTTCCCTGTAGGAGATACCGCAAGACGTTTCTGTACATTGGGCACAGCGCTCTGCACGGTGTTAGCAGAGACTTTCCCGGGACAGTGAAACCCTATGTCAGAGACACTGAGAAGAAGCCCCAATGTTCCCTCCAGGCACTTTCAGTGTGGGTGCCTTCTCCACGTGGTTCCTGGTTTCACTGCGGCTCTGAAGAGAATGTTAGCAAAGAGGTAACCGGGACAGTGAAAACAGTACTCAAAGACAGGGAGAGCAAGCTCTCTCTTGGCACTTTGGATGTGGGACATGCAGCGAGATGTTTGCTGCTTTTGCGTTTGGCTGTTGGGAGATTTACAGCACAAAGATATCTAGTTGATTTGAAGCAGTTCCGAGAAAGTCTAAACATAATCCCCACTTCTCCCTCCTGGCACTTTCCATGTGGGAGATATAGCAGGATGTATATTGGTTTTGAGGACAACTCAATGGACAGTGTAGGGAGAAAAGGTCCTGGCTCCTTGAATGCCGTTTCTGGAGACACTGCGATCAATGTGGGAGATATGTCAAGATGTGTGTTTGTTTTGAGGACGTCTCTCTGGAGAGTCTTAGCAAAGAGGTCACAGGGATAATCAGAGCAATTCTCAGAGACACTGAGAACAAGCTCGACAATTCCCTCCTGGCACTTTCCCTGTAGGAGATACCGCAAGACGTTTCTGTACATTGGGCACAGCGCTCTGCACGGTGTTAGCAGAGACTTTCCCGGGACAGTGAAACCCTATGTCAGAGACACTGAGAAGAAGCCCCAATGTTCCCTCCAGGCACTTTCAGTGTGGGTGCCTTCTCCACGTGGTTCCTGGTTTCACTGCGGCTCTGAAGAGAATGTTAGCAAAGAGGTAACCGGGACAGTGAAAACAGTACTCAAAGACAGGGAGAGCAAGCTCTCTCTTGGCACTTTGGATGTGGGACATACAGCGAGATGTTTGCTGCTTTTGCGTTTGGCTGTTGGGAGATTTACAGCACAAAGATATCTAGTTGATTTGAAGCAGTTCCGAGAAAGTCTAAACATAATCCCCACTTCTCCCTCCTGGCACTTTCCATGTGGGAGATCTAGCAGGATGTATATTGGTTTTGAGGACAACTCAATGGACAGTGTAGGGAGAAAAGGTCCTGGCTCCTTGAATGCCGTTCCTGGAGACACTGCGATCAATGTGGGAGATATGTCAAGATGTGTGTTTGTTTTGAGGACGTCTCTCTGGAGAGTCTTAGCAAAGAGGTCACACAGATAATCAGAGCAATTCTCAGAGACACTGAGAACAAGCTCGACAATTCCCTCCTGGCACTTTCCCTGTAGGAGATACCGCAAGACGTTTCTGTACATTGGGCACAGCGCTCTGCACGGTGTTAGCAGAGACTTTCCCGGGACAGTGAAACCCTATGTCAGAGACACTGAGAAGAAGCCCCAATGTTCCCTCCAGGCACTTTCAGTGTGGGTGCCTTCTCCACGTGGTTCCTGGTTTCACTGCGGCTCTGAAGAGAATGTTAGCAAAGAGGTAACCGGGACAGTGAAAACAGTACTCAAAGACAGGGAGAGCAAGCTCTCTCTTAGCACTTTGGATGTGGGACATACAGCGAGATGTTTGCTGCTTTTGCGTTTGGCTGTTGGGAGATTTACAGCACAAAGATATCTAGTTGATTTGAAGCAGTTCCGAGAAAGTCTAAACATAATCCCCACTTCTCCCTCCTGGCACTTTCCATGTGGGAGATCTAGCAGGATGTATATTGGTTTTGAGGACAACTCAATGGACAGTGTAGGGAGAAAAGGTCCTGGCTCCTTGAATGCCGTTCCTGGAGACACTGCGATCAATGTGGGAGATATGTCAAGATGTGTGTTTGTTTTGAGGACGGCTCTCTGGAGAGTCTTAGCAAAGAGGTCACACAGATAATCAGAGCAATTCTCAGAGACACTGAGAACAAGCTCGACAATTCCCTCCTGGCACTTTCCCTGTAGGAGATACCGCAAGACGTTTCTGTACATTGGGCACAGCGCTCTGCACGGTGTTAGCAGAGACTTTCCCGGGACAGTGAAACCCTATGTCAGAGACACTGAGAAGAAGCCCCAATGTTCCCTCCAGGCACTTTCAGTGTGGGTGCCTTCTCCACGTGGTTCCTGGTTTCACTGCGGCTCTGAAGAGAATGTTAGCAAAGAGGTAACCGGGACAGTGAAAACAGTACTCAAAGACAGGGAGAGCAAGCTCTCTCTTAGCACTTTGGATGTGGGACATACAGCGAGATGTTTGCTGCTTTTGCGTTTGGCTGTTGGGAGATTTACAGCACAAAGATATCTAGTTGATTTGAAGCAGTTCCGAGAAAGTCTAAACATAATCCCCACTTCTCCCTCCTGGCACTTTCCATGTGGGAGATATAGCAGGATGTATATTGGTTTTGAGGACAACTCAATGGACAGTGTAGGGAGAAAAGGTCCTGGCTCCTTGAATGCCGTTTCTGGAGACACTGCGATCAATGTGGGAGATATGTCAAGATGTGTGTTTGTTTTGAGGACGGCTCTCTGGAGAGTCTTAGCAAAGAGGTCACACAGATAATCAGAGCAATTCTCAGAGACACTGAGAACAAGCTCGACAATTCCCTCCTGGCACTTTCCCTGTAGGAGATACCGCAAGACTTTTCTGTACATTGGGCACAGCGCTCTGCACGGTGTTAGCAGAGACTTTCCCGGGACAGTGAAACCCTATGTCAGAGACACTGAGAAGAAGCCCCAATGTTCCCTCCAGGCACTTTCAGTGTGGGTGCCTTCTCCACGTGGTTCCTGGTTTCACTGCAGCTCTGAAGAGAATGTTAGCAAAGAGGTAACCGGGACAGTGAAAACAGTACTCAAAGACAGGGAGAGCAAGCTCTCTCTTAGCACTTTGGATGTGGGACATACAGCGAGATGTTTGCTGCTTTTGCGTTTGGCTGTTGGGAGATTTACAGCACAAAGATATCTAGTTGATTTGAAGCAGTTCCGAGAAAGTCTAAACATAATCCCCACTTCTCCCTCCTGGCACTTTCCATGTGGGAGATCTAGCAGGATGTATATTGGTTTTGAGGACAACTCAATGGACAGTGTAGGGAGAAAAGGTCCTGGCTCCTTGAATGCCGTTTCTGGAGACACTGCGATCAATGTGGGAGATATGTCAAGATGTGTGTTTGTTTTGAGGACGGCTCTCTGGAGAGTCTTAGCAAAGAGGTCACACAGATAATCAGAGCAATTCTCAGAGACACTGAGAACAAGCTCGACAATTCCCTCCTGGCACTTTCCCTGTAGGAGATACCGCAAGACGTTTCTGTACATTGGGCACAGCGCTCTGCACGGTGTTAGCAGAGACTTTCCCGGGACAGTGAAACCCTATGTCAGAGACACTGAGAAGAAGCCCCAATGTTCCCTCCAGGCACTTTCAGTGTGGGTGCCTTCTCCACGTGGTTCCTGGTTTCACTGCGGCTCTGAAGAGAATGTTAGCAAAGAGGTAAACGGGACAGTGAAAACAGTACTCAAAGACAGGGAGAGCAAGCTCTCTCTTAGCACTTCCGATGTGGGACATACAGCGAGATGTTTGCTGCTTTTGCGTTTGGCTGTTGGGAGATTTACAGCACAAAGATATCTAGTTGATTTGAAGCAGTTCCGAGAAAGTCTAAACATAATCCCCACTTCTCCCTCCTGGCACTTTCCATGTGGGAGATCTAGCAGGATGTATATTGGTTTTGAGGACAACTCAATGGACAGTGTAGGGAGAAAAGGTCCTGGCTCCTTGAATGCCGTTTCTGGAGACACTGCGATCAATGTGGGAGATATGTCAAGTTGTGTGTTTGTTTTGAGGACGTCTCTCTGGAGAGTCTTAGCAAAGAGGTCACACAGATAATCAGAGCAATTCTCAGAGACACTGAGAACAAGCTCGACAATTCCCTCCTGGCACTTTCCCTGTAGGAGATACCGCAAGACGTTTCTGTACATTGGGCACAGCGCTCTGCACGGTGTTAGCAGAGACTTTCCCGGGACAGTGAAACCCTATGTCAGAGACACTGAGAAGAAGCCCCAATGTTCCCTCCAGGCACTTTCAGTGTGGGTGCCTTCTCCACGTGGTTCCTGGTTTCACTGCGGCTCTGAAGAGAATGTTAGCAAAGAGGTAACCGGGACAGTGAAAACAGTACTCAAAGACAGGGAGAGCAAGCTCTCTCTTAGCACTTTGGATGTGGGACATACAGCGAGATGTTTGCTGCTTTTGCGCTTGGCTGTTGGGAGATTTACAGCACAAAGATATCTAGTTGATTTGAAGCAGTTCCGAGAAAGTCTAAACATAATCCCCACTTCTCCCTCCTGGCACTTTCCATGTGGGAGATATAGCAGGATGTATATTGGTTTTGAGGACAACTCAATGGACAGTGTAGGGAGAAAAGGTCCTGGCTCCTTGAATGCCGTTCCTGGAGACACTGCGATCAATGTGGGAGATATGTCAAGATGTGTGTTTGTTTTGAGGACGTCTCTCTGGAGAGTCTTAGCAAAGAGGTCACACAGATAATCAGAGCAATTCTCAGAGACACTGAGAACAAGCTCGACAATTCCCTCCTGGCACTTTCCCTGTAGGAGATACCGCAAGACGTTTCTGTACATTGGGCACAGCGCTCTGCACGGTGTTAGCAGAGACTTTCCCGGGACAGTGAAACCCTATGTCAGAGACACTGAGAAGAAGCCCCAATGTTCCCTCCAGGCACTTTCAGTGTGGGTGCCTTCTCCACGTGGTTCCTGGTTTCACTGCGGCTCTGAAGAGAATGTTAGCAAAGAGGTAACCGGGACAGTGAAAACAGTACTCAAAGACAGGGAGAGCAAGCTCTCTCTTAGCACTTCCGATGTGGGACATACAGCGAGATGTTTGCTGCTTTTGCGTTTGGCTGTTGGGAGATTTACAGCACAAAGATATCTAGTTGATTTGAAGCAGTTCTGAGAAAGTCTAAACATAATCCCCACTTCTCCCTCCTGGCACTTTCCATGTGGGAGATCTAGCAGGATGTATATTGGTTTTGAGGACAACTCAATGGACAGTGTAGGGAGAAAAGGTCCTGGCTCCTTGAATGCCGTTCCTGGAGACACTGCGATCAATGTGGGAGATATGTCAAGATGTGTGTTTGTTTTGAGGACGTCTCTCTGGAGAGTCTTAGCAAAGAGGTCACACAGATAATCAGAGCAATTCTCAGAGACACTGAGAACAAGCTCGACAATTCTCTCCTGGCACTTTCCCTGTAGGAGATACCGCAAGACGTTTCTGTACATTGGGCACAGCGCTCTGCACGGTGTTAGCAGAGACTTTCCCGGGACAGTGAAACCCTATGTCAGAGACACTGAGAAGAAGCCCCAATGTTCCCTCCAGGCACTTTCAGTGTGGGTGCCTTCTCCACGTGGTTCCTGGTTTCACTGCGGCTCTGAAGAGAATGTTAGCAAAGAGGTAACCGGGACAGTGAAAACAGTACTCAAAGACAGGGAGAGCAAGCTCTCTCTTAGCACTTTGGATGTGGGACATACAGCGAGATGTTTGCTGCTTTTGCGTTTGGCTGTTGGGAGATTTACAGCACAAAGATATCTAGTTGATTTGAAGCAGTTCCGAGAAAGTCTAAACATAATCCCCACTTCTCCCTCCTGGCACTTTCCATGTGGGAGATATAGCAGGATGTATATTGGTTTTGAGGACAACTCAATGGACAGTGTAGGGAGAAAAGGTCCTGGCTCCTTGAATGCCGTTCCTGGAGACACTGCGATCAATGTGGGAGATATGTCAAGATGTGTGTTTGTTTTGAGGACGTCTCTCTGGAGAGTCTTAGCAAAGAGGTCACACAGATAATCAGAGCAATTCTCAGAGACACTGAGAACAAGCTCGACAATTCCCTCCTGGCACTTTCCCTGTAGGAGATACCGCAAGACGTTTCTGTACATTGGGCACAGCGCTCTGCACGGTGTTAGCAGAGACTTTCCCGGGACAGTGAAACCCTATGTCAGAGACACTGAGAAGAAGCCCCAATGTTCCCTCCAGGCACTTTCAGTGTGGGTGCCTTCTCCACGTGGTTCCTGGTTTCACTGCGGCTCTGAAGAGAATGTTAGCAAAGAGGTAACCGGGACAGTGAAAACAGTACTCAAAGACAGGGAGAGCAAGCTCTCTCTTAGCACTTCCGATGTGGGACATACAGCGAGATGTTTGCTGCTTTTGCGTTTGGCTGTTGGGAGATTTACAGCACAAAGATATCTAGTTGATTTGAAGCAGTTCCGAGAAAGTCTAAACATAATCCCCACTTCTCCCTCCTGGCACTTTCCATGTGGGAGATCTAGCAGGATGTATATTGGTTTTGAGGACAACTCAATGGACAGTGTAGGGAGAAAAGGTCCTGGCTCCTTGAATGCCGTTCCTGGAGACACTGCGATCAATGTGGGAGATATGTCAAGATGTGTGTTTGTTTTGAGGACGTCTCTCTGGAGAGTCTTAGCAAAGAGGTCACACAGATAATCAGAGCAATTCTCAGAGACACTGAGAACAAGCTCCACAATTCTCTCCTGGCACTTTCCCTGTAGGAGATACCGCAAGACGTTTCTGTACATTGGGCACAGCGCTCTGCACGGTGTTAGCAGAGACTTTCCCGGGACAGTGAAACCCTATGTCAGAGACACTGAGAAGAAGCCCCAATGTTCCCTCCAGGCACTTTCAGTGTGGGTGCCTTCTCCACGTGGTTCCTGGTTTCACTGCGGCTCTGAAGAGAATGTTAGCAAAGAGGTAACCGGGACAGTGAAAACAGTACTCAAAGACAGGGAGAGCAAGCTCTCTCTTAGCACTTCCGATGTGGGACATACAGCGAGATGTTTGCTGCTTTTGCGTTTGGCTGTTGGGAGATTTACAGCACAAAGATATCTAGTTGATTTGAAGCAGTTCCGAGAAAGTCTAAACATAATCCCCACTTCTCCCTCCTGGCACTTTCCATGTGGGAGATCTAGCAGGATGTATATTGGTTTTGAGGACAACTCAATGGACAGTGTAGGGAGAAAAGGTCCTGGCTCCTTGAATGCCGTTTCTGGAGACACTGCGATCAATGTGGGAGATATGTCAAGATGTGTGTTTGTTTTGAGGACGGCTCTCTGGAGAGTCTTAGCAAAGAGGTCACACAGATAATCAGAGCAATTCTCAGAGACACTGAGAACAAGCTCGACAATTCCCTCCTGGCACTTTCCCTGTAGGAGATACCGCAAGACGTTTCTGTACATTGGGCACAGCGCTCTGCACGGTGTTAGCAGAGACTTTCCCGGGACAGTGAAACCCTATGTCAGAGACACTGAGAAGAAGCCCCAATGTTCCCTCCAGGCACTTTCAGTGTGGGTGCCTTCTCCACGTGGTTCCTGGTTTCACTGCGGCTCTGAAGAGAATGTTAGCAAAGAGGTAACCGGGACAGTGAAAACAGTACTCAAAGACAGGGAGAGCAAGCTCTCTCTTAGCACTTCCGATGTGGGACATACAGCGAGATGTTTGCTGCTTTTGCGTTTGGCTGTTGGGAGATTTACAGCACAAAGATATCTAGTTGATTTGAAGCAGTTCCGAGAAAGTCTAAACATAATCCCCACTTCTCCCTCCTGGCACTTTCCATGTGGGAGATCTAGCAGGATGTATATTGGTTTTGAGGACAACTCAATGGACAGTGTAGGGAGAAAAGGTCCTGGCTCCTTGAATGCCGTTCCTGGAGACACTGCGATCAATGTGGGAGATATGTCAAGATGTGTGTTTGTTTTGAGGACGGCTCTCTGGAGAGTCTTAGCAAAGAGGTCACACAGATAATCAGAGCAATTCTCAGAGACACTGAGAACAAGCTCGACAATTCCCTCCTGGCACTTTCCCTGTAGGAGATACCGCAAGACGTTTCTGTACATTGGGCACAGCGCTCTGCACGGTGTTAGCAGAGACTTTCCCGGGACAGTGAAACCCTATGTCAGAGACACTGAGAAGAAGCCCCAATGTTCCCTCCAGGCACTTTCAGTGTGGGTGCCTTCTCCACGTGGTTCCTGGTTTCACTGCGGCTCTGAAGAGAATGTTAGCAAAGAGGTAACCGGGACAGTGAAAACAGTACTCAAAGACAGGGAGAGCAAGCTCTCTCTTAGCACTTCCGATGTGGGACATACAGCGAGATGTTTGCTGCTTTTGCGTTTGGCTGTTGGGAGATTTACAGCACAAAGATATCTAGTTGATTTGAAGCAGTTCCGAGAAAGTCTAAACATAATCCCCACTTCTCCCTCCTGGCACTTTCCATGTGGGAGATCTAGCAGGATGTATATTGGTTTTGAGGACAACTCAATGGACAGTGTAGGGAGAAAAGGTCCTGGCTCCTTGAATGCCGTTTCTGGAGACACTGCGATCAATGTGGGAGATATGTCAATATGTGTGTTTGTTTTGAGGACGGCTCTCTGGAGAGTCTTAGCAAAGAGGTCACACAGATAATCAGAGCAATTCTCAGAGACACTGAGAACAAGCTCGACAATTCCCTCCTGGCACTTTCCCTGTAGGAGATACCGCAAGACGTTTCTGTACATTGGGCACAGCGCTCTGCACGGTGTTAGCAGAGACTTTCCCGGGACAGTGAAACCCTATGTCAGAGACACTGAGAAGAAGCCCCAATGTTCCCTCCAGGCACTTTCAGTGTGGGTGCCTTCTCCACGTGGTTCCTGGTTTCACTGCGGCTCTGAAGAGAATGTTAGCAAAGAGGTAACCGGGACAGTGAAAACAGTACTCAAAGACAGGGAGAGCAAGCTCTCTCTTAGCACTTCCGATGTGGGACATACAGCGAGATGTTTGCTGCTTTTGCGCTTGGCTGTTGGGAGATTTACAGCACAAAGATATCTAGTTGATTTGAAGCAGTTCCGAGAAAGTCTAAACATAATCCCCACTTCTCCCTCCTGGCACTTTCCATGTGGGAGATCTAGCAGGATGTATATTGGTTTTGAGGACAACTCAATGGACAGTGTAGGGAGAAAAGGTCCTGGCTCCTTGAATGCCGTTTCTGGAGACACTGCGATCAATGTGGGAGATATGTCAAGATGTGTGTTTGTTTTGAGGACGGCTCTCTGGAGAGTCTTAGCAAAGAGGTCACACAGATAATCAGAGCAATTCTCAGAGACACTGAGAACAAGCTCGACAATTCCCTCCTGGCACTTTCCCTGTAGGAGATACCGCAAGACGTTTCTGTACATTGGGCACAGCGCTCTGCACGGTGTTAGCAGAGACTTTCCCGGGACAGTGAAACCCTATGTCAGAGACACTGAGAAGAAGCCCCAATGTTCCCTCCAGGCACTTTCAGTGTGGGTGCCTTCTCCACGTGGTTCCTGGTTTCACTGCGGCTCTGAAGAGAATGTTAGCAAAGAGGTAACCGGGACAGTGAAAACAGTACTCAAAGACAGGGAGAGCAAGCTCTCTCTTAGCACTTTGGATGTGGGACATACAGCGAGATGTTTGCTGCTTTTGCGTTTGGCTGTTGGGAGATTTACAGCACAAAGATATCTAGTTGATTTGAAGCAGTTCCGAGAAAGTCTAAACATAATCCCCACTTCTCCCTCCTGGCACTTTCCATGTGGGAGATCTAGCAGGATGTATATTGGTTTTGAGGACAACTCAATGGACAGTGTAGGGAGAAAAGGTCCTGGCTCCTTGAATGCCGTTCCTGGAGACACTGCGATCAATGTGGGAGATATGTCAAGATGTGTGTTTGTTTTGAGGACGGCTCTCTGGAGAGTCTTAGCAAAGAGGTCACAGGGATAATCAGAGCAATTCTCAGAGACACTGAGAACAAGCTCGACAATTCCCTCCTGGCACTTTCCCTGTAGGAGATACCGCAAGACGTTTCTGTACATTGGGCACAGCGCTCTGCACGGTGTTAGCAGAGACTTTCCCGGGACAGTGAAACCCTATGTCAGAGACACTGAGAAGAAGCCCCAATGTTCCCTCCAGGCACTTTCAGTGTGGGTGCCTTCTCCACGTGGTTCCTGGTTTCACTGCGGCTCTGAAGAGAATGTTAGCAAAGAGGTAACCGGGACAGTGAAAACAGTACTCAAAGACAGGGAGAGCAAGCTCTCTCTTAGCACTTCCGATGTGGGACATACAGCGAGATGTTTGCTGCTTTTGCGCTTGGCTGTTGGGAGATTTACAGCACAAAGATATCTAGTTGATTTGAAGCAGTTCCGAGAAAGTCTAAACATAATCCCCACTTCTCCCTCCTGGCACTTTCCATGTGGGAGATCTAGCAGGATGTATATTGGTTTTGAGGACAACTCAATGGACAGTGTAGGGAGAAAAGGTCCTGGCTCCTTGAATGCCGTTCCTGGAGACACTGCGATCAATGTGGGAGATATGTCAAGATGTGTGTTTGTTTTGAGGACGGCTCTCTGGAGAGTCTTAGCAAAGAGGTCACACAGATAATCAGAGCAATTCTCAGAGACACTGAGAACAAGCTCGACAATTCCCTCCTGGCACTTTCCCTGTAGGAGATACCGCAAGACGTTTCTGTACATTGGGCACAGCGCTCTGCACGGTGTTAGCAGAGACTTTCCCGGGACAGTGAAACCCTATGTCAGAGACACTGAGAAGAAGCCCCAATGTTCCCTCCAGGCACTTTCAGTGTGGGTGCCTTCTCCACGTGGTTCCTGGTTTCACTGCGGCTCTGAAGAGAATGTTAGCAAAGAGGTAACCGGGACAGTGAAAACAGTACTCAAAGACAGGGAGAGCAAGCTCTCTCTTAGCACTTCCGATGTGGGACATACAGCGAGATGTTTGCTGCTTTTGCGTTTGGCTGTTGGGAGATTTACAGCACAAAGATATCTAGTTGATTTGAAGCAGTTCCGAGAAAGTCTAAACATAATCCCCACTTCTCCCTCCTGGCACTTTCCATGTGGGAGATCTAGCAGGATGTATATTGGTTTTGAGGACAACTCAATGGACAGTGTAGGGAGAAAAGGTCCTGGCTCCTTGAATGCCGTTTCTGGAGACACTGCCATCAATGTGGGAGATATGTCAAGATGTGTGTTTGTTTTGAGGACGGCTCTCTGGAGAGTCTTAGCAAAGAGGTCACACAGATAATCAGAGCAATTCTCAGAGACACTGAGAACAAGCTCGACAATTCCCTCCTGGCACTTTCCCTGTAGGAGATACCGCAAGACGTTTCTGTACATTGGGCACAGCGCTCTGCACGGTGTTAGCAGAGACTTTCCCGGGACAGTGAAACCCTATGTCAGAGACACTGAGAAGAAGCCCCAATGTTCCCTCCAGGCACTTTCAGTGTGGGTGCCTTCTCCACGTGGTTCCTGGTTTCACTGCGGCTCTGAAGAGAATGTTAGCAAAGAGGTAACCGGGACAGTGAAAACAGTACTCAAAGACAGGGAGAGCAAGCTCTCTCTTAGCACTTTGGATGTGGGACATACAGCGAGATGTTTGCTGCTTTTGCGTTTGGCTGTTGGGAGATTTACAGCACAAAGATATCTAGTTGATTTGAAGCAGTTCCGAGAAAGTCTAAACATAATCCCCACTTCTCCCTCCTGGCACTTTCCATGTGGGAGATCTAGCAGGATGTATATTGGTTTTGAGGACAACTCAATGGACAGTGTAGGGAGAAAAGGTCCTGGCTCCTTGAATGCCGTTCCTGGAGACACTGCGATCAATGTGGGAGATATGTCAAGATGTGTGTTTGTTTTGAGGACGGCTCTCTGGAGAGTCTTAGCAAAGAGGTCACACAGATAATCAGAGCAATTCTCAGAGACACTGAGAACAAGCTCGACAATTCCCTCCTGGCACTTTCCCTGTAGGAGATACCGCAAGACGTTTCTGTACATTGGGCACAGCGCTCTGCACGGTGTTAGCAGAGACTTTCCCGGGACAGTGAAACCCTATGTCAGAGACACTGAGAAGAAGCCCCAATGTTCCCTCCAGGCACTTTCAGTGTGGGTGCCTTCTCCACGTGGTTCCTGGTTTCACTGCGGCTCTGAAGAGAATGTTAGCAAAGAGGTAACCGGGACAGTGAAAACAGTACTCAAAGACAGGGAGAGCAAGCTCTCTCTTAGCACTTCCGATGTGGGACATACAGCGAGATGTTTGCTGCTTTTGCGTTTGGCTGTTGGGAGATTTACAGCACAAAGATATCTAGTTGATTTGAAGCAGTTCCGAGAAAGTCTAAACATAATCCCCACTTCTCCCTCCTGGCACTTTCCATGTGGGAGATCTAGCAGGATGTATATTGGTTTTGAGGACAACTCAATGGACAGTGTAGGGAGAAAAGGTCCTGGCTCCTTGAATGCCGTTTCTGGAGACACTGCGATCAATGTGGGAGATATGTCAAGATGTGTGTTTGTTTTGAGGACGGCTCTCTGGAGAGTCTTAGCAAAGAGGTCACACAGATAATCAGAGCAATTCTCAGAGACACTGAGAACAAGCTCGACAATTCCCTCCTGGCACTTTCCCTGTAGGAGATACCGCAAGACGTTTCTGTACATTGGGCACAGCGCTCTGCACGGTGTTAGCAGAGACTTTCCCGGGACAGTGAAACCCTATGTCAGAGACACTGAGAAGAAGCCCCAATGTTCCCTCCAGGCACTTTCAGTGTGGGTGCCTTCTCCACGTGGTTCCTGGTTTCACTGCGGCTCTGAAGAGAATGTTAGCAAAGAGGTAACCGGGACAGTGAAAACAGTACTCAAAGACAGGGAGAGCAAGCTCTCTCTTAGCACTTCCGATGTGGGACATACAGCGAGATGTTTGCTGCTTTTGCGCTTGGCTGTTGGGAGATTTACAGCACAAAGATATCTAGTTGATTTGAAGCAGTTCCGAGAAAGTCTAAACATAATCCCCACTTCTCCCTCCTGGCACTTTCCATGTGGGAGATCTAGCAGGATGTATATTGGTTTTGAGGACAACTCAATGGACAGTGTAGGGAGAAAAGGTCCTGGCTCCTTGAATGCCGTTCCTGGAGACACTGCGATCAATGTGGGAGATATGTCAAGATGTGTGTTTGTTTTGAGGACGTCTCTCTGGAGAGTCTTAGCAAAGAGGTCACACAGATAATCAGAGCAATTCTCAGAGACACTGAGAACAAGCTCGACAATTCCCTCCTGGCACTTTCCCTGTAGGAGATACCGCAAGACGTTTCTGTACATTGGGCACAGCGCTCTGCACGGTGTTAGCAGAGACTTTCCCGGGACAGTGAAACCCTATGTCAGAGACACTGAGAAGAAGCCCCAATGTTCCCTCCAGGCACTTTCAGTGTGGGTGCCTTCTCCACGTGGTTCCTGGTTTCACTGCGGCTCTGAAGAGAATGTTAGCAAAGAGGTAACCGGGACAGTGAAAACAGTACTCAAAGACAGGGAGAGCAAGCTCTCTCTTAGCACTTCCGATGTGGGACATACAGCGAGATGTTTGCTGCTTTTGCGTTTGGCTGTTGGGAGATTTACAGCACAAAGATATCTAGTTGATTTGAAGCAGTTCCGAGAAAGTCTAAACATAATCCCCACTTCTCCCTCCTGGCACTTTCCATGTGGGAGATCTAGCAGGATGTATATTGGTTTTGAGGACAACTCAATGGACAGTGTAGGGAGAAAAGGTCCTGGCTCCTTGAATGCCGTTTCTGGAGACACTGCCATCAATGTGGGAGATATGTCAAGATGTGTGTTTGTTTTGAGGACGTCTCTCTGGAGAGTCTTAGCAAAGAGGTCACACAGATAATCAGAGCAATTCTCAGAGACACTGAGAACAAGCTCCACAATTCCCTCCTGGCACTTTCCCTGTAGGAGATACCGCAAGACGTTTCTGTACATTGGGCACAGCGCTCTGCACGGTGTTAGCAGAGACTTTCCCGGGACAGTGAAACCCTATGTCAGAGACACTGAGAAGAAGCCCCAATGTTCCCTCCAGGCACTTTCAGTGTGGGTGCCTTCTCCACGTGGTTCCTGGTTTCACTGCGGCTCTGAAGAGAATGTTAGCAAAGAGGTAACCGGGACAGTGAAAACAGTACTCAAAGACAGGGAGAGCAAGCTCTCTCTTAGCACTTCCGATGTGGGACATACAGCGAGATGTTTGCTGCTTTTGCGTTTGGCTGTTGGGAGATTTACAGCACAAAGATATCTAGTTAATTTGAAGCAGTTCCGAGAAAGTCTAAACAAAATCCCCACTTCTCCCTCCTGGCACTTTCCATGTGGGAGATCTAGCAGGATGTATATTGGTTTTGAGGACAACTCAATGGACAGTGTAGGGAGAAAAGGTCCTGGCTCCTTGAATGCCGTTTCTGGAGACACTGCGATCAATGTGGGAGATATGTCAAGATGTGTGTTTGTTTTGAGGACGGCTCTCTGGAGAGTCTTAGCAAAGAGGTCACACAGATAATCAGAGCAATTCTCAGAGACACTGAGAACAAGCTCGACAATTCCCTCCTGGCACTTTCCCTGTAGGAGATACCGCAAGACGTTTCTGTACATTGGGCACAGCGCTCTGCACGGTGTTAGCAGAGACTTTCCCGGGACAGTGAAACCCTATGTCAGAGACACTGAGAAGAAGCCCCAATGTTCCCTCCAGGCACTTTCAGTGTGGGTGCCTTCTCCACGTGGTTCCTGGTTTCACTGCGGCTCTGAAGAGAATGTTAGCAAAGAGGTAACCGGGACAGTGAAAACAGTACTCAAAGACAGGGAGAGCAAGCTCTCTCTTAGCACTTTGGATGTGGGACATACAGCGAGATGTTTGCTGCTTTTGCGTTTGGCTGTTGGGAGATTTACAGCACAAAGATATCTAGTTGATTTGAAGCAGTTCCGAGAAAGTCTAAACATAATCCCCACTTCTCCCTCCTGGCACTTTCCATGTGGGAGATCTAGCAGGATGTATATTGGTTTTGAGGACAACTCAATGGACAGTGTAGGGAGAAAAGGTCCTGGCTCCTTGAATGCCGTTCCTGGAGACACTGCGATCAATGTGGGAGATATGTCAAGATGTGTGTTTGTTTTGAGGACGGCTCTCTGGAGAGTCTTAGCAAAGAGGTCACACAGATAATCAGAGCAATTCTCAGAGACACTGAGAACAAGCTCGACAATTCCCTCCTGGCACTTTCCCTGTAGGAGATACCGCAAGACGTTTCTGTACATTGGGCACAGCGCTCTGCACGGTGTTAGCAGAGACTTTCCCGGGACAGTGAAACCCTATGTCAGAGACACTGAGAAGAAGCCCCAATGTTCCCTCCAGGCACTTTCAGTGTGGGTGCCTTCTCCACGTGGTTCCTGGTTTCACTGCGGCTCTGAAGAGAATGTTAGCAAAGAGGTAACCGGGACAGTGAAAACAGTACTCAAAGACAGGGAGAGCAAGCTCTCTCTTAGCACTTCCGATGTGGGACATACAGCGAGATGTTTGCTGCTTTTGCGTTTGGCTGTTGGGAGATTTACAGCACAAAGATATCTAGTTGATTTGAAGCAGTTCCGAGAAAGTCTAAACATAATCCCCACTTCTCCCTCCTGGCACTTTCCATGTGGGAGATCTAGCAGGATGTATATTGGTTTTGAGGACAACTCAATGGACAGTGTAGGGAGAAAAGGTCCTGGCTCCTTGAATGCCGTTTCTGGAGACACTGCGATCAATGTGGGAGATATGTCAAGATGTGTGTTTGTTTTGAGGACGGCTCTCTGGAGAGTCTTAGCAAAGAGGTCACACAGATAATCAGAGCAATTCTCAGAGACACTGAGAACAAGCTCGACAATTCCCTCCTGGCACTTTCCCTGTAGGAGATACCGCAAGACGTTTCTGTACATTGGGCACAGCGCTCTGCACGGTGTTAGCAGAGACTTTCCCGGGACAGTGAAACCCTATGTCAGAGACACTGAGAAGAAGCCCCAATGTTCCCTCCAGGCACTTTCAGTGTGGGTGCCTTCTCCACGTGGTTCCTGGTTTCACTGCGGCTCTGAAGAGAATGTTAGCAAAGAGGTAACCGGGACAGTGAAAACAGTACTCAAAGACAGGGAGAGCAAGCTCTCTCTTAGCACTTCCGATGTGGGACATACAGCGAGATGTTTGCTGCTTTTGCGCTTGGCTGTTGGGAGATTTACAGCACAAAGATATCTAGTTGATTTGAAGCAGTTCCGAGAAAGTCTAAACATAATCCCCACTTCTCCCTCCTGGCACTTTCCATGTGGGAGATCTAGCAGGATGTATATTGGTTTTGAGGACAACTCAATGGACAGTGTAGGGAGAAAAGGTCCTGGCTCCTTGAATGCCGTTCCTGGAGACACTGCGATCAATGTGGGAGATATGTCAAGATGTGTGTTTGTTTTGAGGACGTCTCTCTGGAGAGTCTTAGCAAAGAGGTCACACAGATAATCAGAGCAATTCTCAGAGACACTGAGAACAAGCTCGACAATTCCCTCCTGGCACTTTCCCTGTAGGAGATACCGCAAGACGTTTCTGTACATTGGGCACAGCGCTCTGCACGGTGTTAGCAGAGACTTTCCCGGGACAGTGAAACCCTATGTCAGAGACACTGAGAAGAAGCCCCAATGTTCCCTCCAGGCACTTTCAGTGTGGGTGCCTTCTCCACGTGGTTCCTGGTTTCACTGCGGCTCTGAAGAGAATGTTAGCAAAGAGGTAACCGGGACAGTGAAAACAGTACTCAAAGACAGGGAGAGCAAGCTCTCTCTTAGCACTTCCGATGTGGGACATACAGCGAGATGTTTGCTGCTTTTGCGTTTGGCTGTTGGGAGATTTACAGCACAAAGATATCTAGTTGATTTGAAGCAGTTCCGAGAAAGTCTAAACATAATCCCCACTTCTCCCTCCTGGCACTTTCCATGTGGGAGATCTAGCAGGATGTCTATTGGTTTTGAGGACAACTCAATGGACAGTGTAGGGAGAAAAGGTCCTGGCTCCTTGAATGCCGTTTCTGGAGACACTGCGATCAATGTGGGAGATATGTCAAGATGTGTGTTTGTTTTGAGGACGTCTCTCTGGAGAGTCTTAGCAAAGAGGTCACACAGATAATCAGAGCAATTCTCAGAGACACTGAGAACAAGCTCGACAATTCCCTCCTGGCACTTTCCCTGTAGGAGATACCGCAAGACGTTTCTGTACATTGGGCACAGCGCTCTGCACGGTGTTAGCAGAGACTTTCCCGGGACAGTGAAACCCTATGTCAGAGACACTGAGAAGAAGCCCCAATGTTCCCTCCAGGCACTTTCAGTGTGGGTGCCTTCTCCACGTGGTTCCTGGTTTCACTGCGGCTCTGAAGAGAATGTTAGCAAAGAGGTAACCGGGACAGTGAAAACAGTACTCAAAGACAGGGAGAGCAAGCTCTCTCTTAGCACTTCCGATGTGGGACATACAGCGAGATGTTTGCTGCTTTTGCGTTTGGCTGTTGGGAGATTTACAGCACAAAGATATCTAGTTAATTTGAAGCAGTTCCGAGAAAGTCTAAACAAAATCCCCACTTCTCCCTCCTGGCACTTTCCATGTGGGAGATCTAGCAGGATGTATATTGGTTTTGAGGACAACTCAATGGACAGTGTAGGGAGAAAAGGTCCTGGCTCCTTGAATGCCGTTTCTGGAGACACTGCGATCAATGTGGGAGATATGTCAAGATGTGTGTTTGTTTTGAGGACGGCTCTCTGGAGAGTCTTAGCAAAGAGGTCACACAGATAATCAGAGCAATTCTCAGAGACACTGAGAACAAGCTCGACAATTCCCTCCTGGCACTTTCCCTGTAGGAGATACCGCAAGACGTTTCTGTACGTTGGGCACAGCGCTCTGCACGGTGTTAGCAGAGACTTTCCCGGGACAGTGAAACCCTATGTCAGAGACACTGAGAAGAAGCCCCAATGTTCCCTCCAGGCACTTTCAGTGTGGGTGCCTTCTCCACGTGGTTCCTGGTTTCACTGCGGCTCTGAAGAGAATGTTAGCAAAGAGGTAACCGGGACAGTGAAAACAGTACTCAAAGACAGGGAGAGCAAGCTCTCTCTTAGCACTTCCGATGTGGGACATACAGCGAGATGTTTGCTGCTTTTGCGCTTGGCTGTTGGGAGATTTACAGCACAAAGATATCTAGTTGATTTGAAGCAGTTCCGAGAAAGTCTAAACATAATCCCCACTTCTCCCTCCTGGCACTTTCCATGTGGGAGATCTAGCAGGATGTATATTGGTTTTGAGGACAACTCAATGGACAGTGTAGGGAGAAAAGGTCCTGGCTCCTTGAATGCCGTTCCTGGAGACACTGCGATCAATGTGGGAGATATGTCAATATGTGTGTTTGTTTTGAGGACGGCTCTCTGGAGAGTCTTAGCAAAGAGGTCACACAGATAATCAGAGCAATTCTCAGAGACACTGAGAACAAGCTCCACAATTCCCTCCTGGCACTTTCCCTGTAGGAGATACCGCAAGACGTTTCTGTACGTTGGGCACAGCGCTCTGCACGGTGTTAGCAGAGACTTTCCCGGGACAGTGAAACCCTATGTCAGAGACACTGAGAAGAAGCCCCAATGTTCCCTCCAGGCACTTTCAGTGTGGGTGCCTTCTCCACGTGGTTCCTGGTTTCACTGCGGCTCTGAAGAGAATGTTAGCAAAGAGGTAACCGGGACAGTGAAAACAGTACTCAAAGACAGGGAGAGCAAGCTCTCTCTTAGCACTTCCGATGTGGGACATACAGCGAGATGTTTGCTGCTTTTGCGTTTGGCTGTTGGGAGATTTACAGCACAAAGATATCTAGTTGATTTGAAGCAGTTCCGAGAAAGTCTAAACATAATCCCCACTTCTCCCTCCTGGCACTTTCCATGTGGGAGATCTAGCAGGATGTATATTGGTTTTGAGGACAACTCAATGGACAGTGTAGGGAGAAAAGGTCCTGGCTCCTTGAATGCCGTTCCTGGAGACACTGCGATCAATGTGGGAGATATGTCAAGATGTGTGTTTGTTTTGAGGACGGCTCTCTGGAGAGTCTTAGCAAAGAGGTCACACAGATAATCAGAGCAATTCTCAGAGACACTGAGAACAAGCTCGACAATTCCCTCCTGGCACTTTCCCTGTAGGAGATACCGCAAGACGTTTCTGTACATTGGGCACAGCGCTCTGCACGGTGTTAGCAGAGACTTTCCCGGGACAGTGAAACCCTATGTCAGAGACACTGAGAAGAAGCCCCAATGTTCCCTCCAGGCACTTTCAGTGTGGGTGCCTTCTCCACGTGGTTCCTGGTTTCACTGCGGCTCTGAAGAGAATGTTAGCAAAGAGGTAACCGGGACAGTGAAAACAGTACTCAAAGACAGGGAGAGCAAGCTCTCTCTTAGCACTTCCGATGTGGGACATACAGCGAGATGTTTGCTGCTTTTGCGTTTGGCTGTTGGGAGATTTACAGCACAAAGATATCTAGTTGATTTGAAGCAGTTCCGAGAAAGTCTAAACATAATCCCCACTTCTCCCTCCTGGCACTTTCCATGTGGGAGATCTAGCAGGATGTATATTGGTTTTGAGGACAACTCAATGGACAGTGTAGGGAGAAAAGGTCCTGGCTCCTTGAATGCCGTTTCTGGAGACACTGCGATCAATGTGGGAGATATGTCAAGATGTGTGTTTGTTTTGAGGACGGCTCTCTGGAGAGTCTTAGCAAAGAGGTCACACAGATAATCAGAGCAATTCTCAGAGACACTGAGAACAAGCTCGACAATTCCCTCCTGGCACTTTCCCTGTAGGAGATACCGCAAGACGTTTCTGTACATTGGGCACAGCGCTCTGCACGGTGTTAGCAGAGACTTTCCCGGGACAGTGAAACCCTATGTCAGAGACACTGAGAAGAAGCCCCAATGTTCCCTCCAGGCACTTTCAGTGTGGGTGCCTTCTCCACGTGGTTCCTGGTTTCACTGCGGCTCTGAAGAGAATGTTAGCAAAGAGGTAACCGGGACAGTGAAAACAGTACTCAAAGACAGGGAGAGCAAGCTCTCTCTTAGCACTTCCGATGTGGGACATACAGCGAGATGTTTGCTGCTTTTGCGCTTGGCTGTTGGGAGATTTACAGCACAAAGATATCTAGTTGATTTGAAGCAGTTCCGAGAAAGTCTAAACATAATCCCCACTTCTCCCTCCTGGCACTTTCCATGTGGGAGATCTAGCAGGATGTATATTGGTTTTGAGGACAACTCAATGGACAGTGTAGGGAGAAAAGGTCCTGGCTCCTTGAATGCCGTTCCTGGAGACACTGCGATCAATGTGGGAGATATGTCAAGATGTGTGTTTGTTTTGAGGACGTCTCTCTGGAGAGTCTTAGCAAAGAGGTCACACAGATAATCAGAGCAATTCTCAGAGACACTGAGAACAAGCTCGACAATTCCCTCCTGGCACTTTCCCTGTAGGAGATACCGCAAGACGTTTCTGTACATTGGGCACAGCGCTCTGCACGGTGTTAGCAGAGACTTTCCCGGGACAGTGAAACCCTATGTCAGAGACACTGAGAAGAAGCCCCAATGTTCCCTCCAGGCACTTTCAGTGTGGGTGCCTTCTCCACGTGGTTCCTGGTTTCACTGCGGCTCTGAAGAGAATGTTAGCAAAGAGGTAACCGGGACAGTGAAAACAGTACTCAAAGACAGGGAGAGCAAGCTCTCTCTTAGCACTTCCGATGTGGGACATACAGCGAGATGTTTGCTGCTTTTGCGTTTGGCTGTTGGGAGATTTACAGCACAAAGATATCTAGTTGATTTGAAGCAGTTCCGAGAAAGTCTAAACATAATCCCCACTTCTCCCTCCTGGCACTTTCCATGTGGGAGATCTAGCAGGATGTATATTGGTTTTGAGGACAACTCAATGGACAGTGTAGGGAGAAAAGGTCCTGGCTCCTTGAATGCCGTTTCTGGAGACACTGCCATCAATGTGGGAGATATGTCAAGATGTGTGTTTGTTTTGAGGACGTCTCTCTGGAGAGTCTTAGCAAAGAGGTCACACAGATAATCAGAGCAATTCTCAGAGACACTGAGAACAAGCTCCACAATTCCCTCCTGGCACTTTCCCTGTAGGAGATACCGCAAGACGTTTCTGTACATTGGGCACAGCGCTCTGCACGGTGTTAGCAGAGACTTTCCCGGGACAGTGAAACCCTATGTCAGAGACACTGAGAAGAAGCCCCAATGTTCCCTCCAGGCACTTTCAGTGTGGGTGCCTTCTCCACGTGGTTCCTGGTTTCACTGCGGCTCTGAAGAGAATGTTAGCAAAGAGGTAACCGGGACAGTGAAAACAGTACTCAAAGACAGGGAGAGCAAGCTCTCTCTTAGCACTTCCGATGTGGGACATACAGCGAGATGTTTGCTGCTTTTGCGTTTGGCTGTTGGGAGATTTACAGCACAAAGATATCTAGTTAATTTGAAGCAGTTCCGAGAAAGTCTAAACAAAATCCCCACTTCTCCCTCCTGGCACTTTCCATGTGGGAGATCTAGCAGGATGTATATTGGTTTTGAGGACAACTCAATGGACAGTGTAGGGAGAAAAGGTCCTGGCTCCTTGAATGCCGTTTCTGGAGACACTGCGATCAATGTGGGAGATATGTCAAGATGTGTGTTTGTTTTGAGGACGGCTCTCTGGAGAGTCTTAGCAAAGAGGTCACACAGATAATCAGAGCAATTCTCAGAGACACTGAGAACAAGCTCGACAATTCCCTCCTGGCACTTTCCCTGTAGGAGATACCGCAAGACGTTTCTGTACGTTGGGCACAGCGCTCTGCACGGTGTTAGCAGAGACTTTCCCGGGACAGTGAAACCCTATGTCAGAGACACTGAGAAGAAGCCCCAATGTTCCCTCCAGGCACTTTCAGTGTGGGTGCCTTCTCCACGTGGTTCCTGGTTTCACTGCGGCTCTGAAGAGAATGTTAGCAAAGAGGTAACCAGGACAGTGAAAACAGTACTCAAAGACAGGGAGAGCAAGCTCTCTCTTAGCACTTCCGATGTGGGACATACAGCGAGATGTTTGCTGCTTTTGCGCTTGGCTGTTGGGAGATTTACAGCACAAAGATATCTAGTTGATTTGAAGCAGTTCCGAGAAAGTCTAAACATAATCCCCACTTCTCCCTCCTGGCACTTTCCATGTGGGAGATCTAGCAGGATGTATATTGGTTTTGAGGACAACTCAATGGACAGTGTAGGGAGAAAAGGTCCTGGCTCCTTGAATGCCGTTCCTGGAGACACTGCGATCAATGTGGGAGATATGTCAATATGTGTGTTTGTTTTGAGGACGGCTCTCTGGAGAGTCTTAGCAAAGAGGTCACACAGATAATCAGAGCAATTCTCAGAGACACTGAGAACAAGCTCCACAATTCCCTCCTGGCACTTTCCCTGTAGGAGATACCGCAAGACGTTTCTGTACATTGGGCACAGCGCTCTGCACGGTGTTAGCAGAGACTTTCCCGGGACAGTGAAACCCTATGTCAGAGACACTGAGAAGAAGCCCCAATGTTCCCTCCAGGCACTTTCAGTGTGGGTGCCTTCTCCACGTGGTTCCTGGTTTCACTGCGGCTCTGAAGAGAATGTTAGCAAAGAGGTAACCGGGACAGTGAAAACAGTACTCAAAGACAGGGAGAGCAAGCTCTCTCTTAGCACTTCCGATGTGGGACATACAGCGAGATGTTTGCTGCTTTTGCGTTTGGCTGTTGGGAGATTTACAGCACAAAGATATCTAGTTAATTTGAAGCAGTTCCGAGAAAGTCTAAACAAAATCCCCACTTCTCCCTCCTGGCACTTTCCATGTGGGAGATCTAGCAGGATGTATATTGGTTTTGAGGACAACTCAATGGACAGTGTAGGGAGAAAAGGTCCTGGCTCCTTGAATGCCGTTTCTGGAGACACTGCGATCAATGTGGGAGATATGTCAAGATGTGTGTTTGTTTTGAGGACGGCTCTCTGGAGAGTCTTAGCAAAGAGGTCACACAGATAATCAGAGCAATTCTCAGAGACACTGAGAACAAGCTCGACAATTCCCTCCTGGCACTTTCCCTGTAGGAGATACCGCAAGACGTTTCTGTACGTTGGGCACAGCGCTCTGCACGGTGTTAGCAGAGACTTTCCCGGGACAGTGAAACCCTATGTCAGAGACACTGAGAAGAAGCCCCAATGTTCCCTCCAGGCACTTTCAGTGTGGGTGCCTTCTCCACGTGGTTCCTGGTTTCACTGCGGCTCTGAAGAGAATGTTAGCAAAGAGGTAACCGGGACAGTGAAAACAGTACTCAAAGACAGGGAGAGCAAGCTCTCTCTTAGCACTTCCGATGTGGGACATACAGCGAGATGTTTGCTGCTTTTGCGCTTGGCTGTTGGGAGATTTACAGCACAAAGATATCTAGTTGATTTGAAGCAGTTCCGAGAAAGTCTAAACATAATCCCCACTTCTCCCTCCTGGCACTTTCCATGTGGGAGATCTAGCAGGATGTATATTGGTTTTGAGGACAACTCAATGGACAGTGTAGGGAGAAAAGGTCCTGGCTCCTTGAATGCCGTTCCTGGAGACACTGCGATCAATGTGGGAGATATGTCAAGATGTGTGTTTGTTTTGAGGACGGCTCTCTGGAGAGTCTTAGCAAAGAGGTCACACAGATAATCAGAGCAATTCTCAGAGACACTGAGAACAAGCTCCACAATTCCCTCCTGGCACTTTCCCTGTAGGAGATACCGCAAGACGTTTCTGTACATTGGGCACAGCGCTCTGCACGGTGTTAGCAGAGACTTTCCCGGGACAGTGAAACCCTATGTCAGAGACACTGAGAAGAAGCCCCAATGTTCCCTCCAGGCACTTTCAGTGTGGGTGCCTTCTCCACGTGGTTCCTGGTTTCACTGCGGCTCTGAAGAGAATGTTAGCAAAGAGGTAACCGGGACAGTGAAAACAGTACTCAAAGACAGGGAGAGCAAGCTCTCTCTTAGCACTTTGGATGTGGGACATACAGCGAGATGTTTGCTGCTTTTGCGTTTGGCTGTTGGGAGATTTACAGCACAAAGATATCTAGTTGATTTGAAGCAGTTCCGAGAAAGTCTAAACATAATCCCCACTTCTCCCTCCTGGCACTTTCCATGTGGGAGATCTAGCAGGATGTATATTGGTTTTGAGGACAACTCAATGGACAGTGTAGGGAGAAAAGGTCCTGGCTCCTTGAATGCCGTTCCTGGAGACACTGCGATCAATGTGGGAGATATGTCAAGATGTGTGTTTGTTTTGAGGACGTCTCTCTGGAGAGTCTTAGCAAAGAGGTCACACAGATAATCAGAGCAATTCTCAGAGACACTGAGAACAAGCTCGACAATTCCCTCCTGGCACTTTCCCTGTAGGAGATACCGCAAGACTTTTCTGTACATTGGGCACAGCGCTCTGCACGGTGTTAGCAGAGACTTTCCCGGGACAGTGAAACCCTATGTCAGAGACACTGAGAAGAAGCCCCAATGTTCCCTCCAGGCACTTTCAGTGTGGGTGCCTTCTCCACGTGGTTCCTGGTTTCACTGCGGCTCTGAAGAGAATGTTAGCAAAGAGGTAACTGGGACAGTGAAAACAGTACTCAAAGACAGGGAGAGCAAGCTCTCTCTTAGCACTTCCGATGTGGGACATACAGCGAGATGTTTGCTGCTTTTGCGTTTGGCTGTTGGGAGATTTACAGCACAAAGATATCTAGTTAATTTGAAGCAGTTCCGAGAAAGTCTAAACAAAATCCCCACTTCTCCCTCCTGGCACTTTCCATGTGGGAGATCTAGCAGGATGTATATTGGTTTTGAGGACAACTCAATGGACAGTGTAGGGAGAAAAGGTCCTGGCTCCTTGAATGCCGTTTCTGGAGACACTGCGATCAATGTGGGAGATATGTCAAGATGTGTGTTTGTTTTGAGGACGGCTCTCTGGAGAGTCTTAGCAAAGAGGTCACACAGATAATCAGAGCAATTCTCAGAGACACTGAGAACAAGCTCGACAATTCCCTCCTGGCACTTTCCCTGTAGGAGATACCGCAAGACGTTTCTGTACGTTGGGCACAGCGCTCTGCACGGTGTTAGCAGAGACTTTCCCGGGACAGTGAAACCCTATGTCAGAGACACTGAGAAGAAGCCCCAATGTTCCCTCCAGGCACTTTCAGTGTGGGTGCCTTCTCCACGTGGTTCCTGGTTTCACTGCGGCTCTGAAGAGAATGTTAGCAAAGAGGTAACCGGGACAGTGAAAACAGTACTCAAAGACAGGGAGAGCAAGCTCTCTCTTAGCACTTCCGATGTGGGACATACAGCGAGATGTTTGCTGCTTTTGCGCTTGGCTGTTGGGAGATTTACAGCACAAAGATATCTAGTTGATTTGAAGCAGTTCCGAGAAAGTCTAAACATAATCCCCACTTCTCCCTCCTGGCACTTTCCATGTGGGAGATCTAGCAGGATGTATATTGGTTTTGAGGACAACTCAATGGACAGTGTAGGGAGAAAAGGTCCTGGCTCCTTGAATGCCGTTCCTGGAGACACTGCGATCAATGTGGGAGATATGTCAAGATGTGTGTTTGTTTTGAGGACGGCTCTCTGGAGAGTCTTAGCAAAGAGGTCACACAGATAATCAGAGCAATTCTCAGAGACACTGAGAACAAGCTCCACAATTCCCTCCTGGCACTTTCCCTGTAGGAGATACCGCAAGACGTTTCTGTACATTGGGCACAGCGCTCTGCACGGTGTTAGCAGAGACTTTCCCGGGACAGTGAAACCCTATGTCAGAGACACTGAGAAGAAGCCCCAATGTTCCCTCCAGGCACTTTCAGTGTGGGTGCCTTCTCCACGTGGTTCCTGGTTTCACTGCGGCTCTGAAGAGAATGTTAGCAAAGAGGTAACCGGGACAGTGAAAACAGTACTCAAAGACAGGGAGAGCAAGCTCTCTCTTAGCACTTTGGATGTGGGACATACAGCGAGATGTTTGCTGCTTTTGCGTTTGGCTGTTGGGAGATTTACAGCACAAAGATATCTAGTTGATTTGAAGCAGTTCCGAGAAAGTCTAAACATAATCCCCACTTCTCCCTCCTGGCACTTTCCATGTGGGAGATCTAGCAGGATGTATATTGGTTTTGAGGACAACTCAATGGACAGTGTAGGGAGAAAAGGTCCTGGCTCCTTGAATGCCGTTCCTGGAGACACTGCGATCAATGTGGGAGATATGTCAAGATGTGTGTTTGTTTTGAGGACGTCTCTCTGGAGAGTCTTAGCAAAGAGGTCACACAGATAATCAGAGCAATTCTCAGAGACACTGAGAACAAGCTCGACAATTCCCTCCTGGCACTTTCCCTGTAGGAGATACCGCAAGACTTTTCTGTACATTGGGCACAGCGCTCTGCACGGTGTTAGCAGAGACTTTCCCGGGACAGTGAAACCCTATGTCAGAGACACTGAGAAGAAGCCCCAATGTTCCCTCCAGGCACTTTCAGTGTGGGTGCCTTCTCCACGTGGTTCCTGGTTTCACTGCGGCTCTGAAGAGAATGTTAGCAAAGAGGTAACCGGGACAGTGAAAACAGTACTCAAAGACAGGGAGAGCAAGCTCTCTCTTAGCACTTCCGATGTGGGACATACAGCGAGATGTTTGCTGCTTTTGCGTTTGGCTGTTGGGAGATTTACAGCACAAAGATATCTAGTTGATTTGAAGCAGTTCCGAGAAAGTCTAAACATAATCCCCACTTCTCCCTCCTGGCACTTTCCATGTGGGAGATCTAGCAGGATGTATATTGGTTTTGAGGACAACTCAATGGACAGTGTAGGGAGAAAAGGTCCTGGCTCCTTGAATGCCGTTCCTGGAGACACTGCGATCAATGTGGGAGATATGTCAAGATGTGTGTTTGTTTTGAGGACGGCTCTCTGGAGAGTCTTAGCAAAGAGGTCACAGGGATAATCAGAGCAATTCTCAGAGACACTGAGAACAAGCTCGACAATTCCCTCCTGGCACTTTCCCTGTAGGAGATACCGCAAGACGTTTCTGTACATTGGGCACAGCGCTCTGCACGGTGTTAGCAGAGACTTTCCCGGGACAGTGAAACCCTATGTCAGAGACACTGAGAAGAAGCCCCAATGTTCCCTCCAGGCACTTTCAGTGTGGGTGCCTTCTCCACGTGGTTCCTGGTTTCACTGCGGCTCTGAAGAGAATGTTAGCAAAGAGGTAACCGGGACAGTGAAAACAGTACTCAAAGACAGGGAGAGCAAGCTCTCTCTTAGCACTTTGGATGTGGGACATACAGCGAGATGTTTGCTGCTTTTGCGTTTGGCTGTTGGGAGATTTACAGCACAAAGATATCTAGTTGATTTGAAGCAGTTCCGAGAAAGTCTAAACATAATCCCCACTTCTCCCTCCTGGCACTTTCCATGTGGGAGATCTAGCAGGATGTCTATTGGTTTTGAGGACAACTCAATGGACAGTGTAGGGAGAAAAGGTCCTGGCTCCTTGAATGCCGTTCCTGGAGACACTGCCATCAATGTGGGAGATATGTCAAGATGTGTGTTTGTTTTGAGGACGGCTCTCTGGAGAGTCTTAGCAAAGAGGTCACACAGATAATCAGAGCAATTCTCAGAGACACTGAGAACAAGCTCGACAATTCCCTGCTGGCACTTTCCCTGTAGGAGATACCGCAAGACGTTTCTGTACATTGGGCACAGCGCTCTGCACGGTGTTAGCAGAGACTTTCCCGGGACAGTGAAACCCTATGTCAGAGACACTGAGAAGAAGCCCCAATGTTCCCTCCAGGCACTTTCAGTGTGGGTGCCTTCTCCACGTGGTTCCTGGTTTCACTGCGGCTCTGAAGAGAATGTTAGCAAAGAGGTAACCGGGACAGTGAAAACAGTACTCAAAGACAGGGAGAGCAAGCTCTCTCTTAGCACTTCCGATGTGGGACATACAGCGAGATGTTTGCTGCTTTTGCGTTTGGCTGTTGGGAGATTTACAGCACAAAGATATCTAGTTGATTTGAAGCAGTTCCGAGAAAGTCTAAACATAATCCCCACTTCTCCCTCCTGGCACTTTCCATGTGGGAGATATAGCAGGATGTATATTGGTTTTGAGGACAACTCAATGGACAGTGTAGGGAGAAAAGGTCCTGGCTCCTTGAATGCCGTTCCTGGAGACACTGCGATCAATGTGGGAGATATGTCAAGATGTGTGTTTGTTTTGAGGACGGCTCTCTGGAGAGTCTTAGCAAAGAGGTCACACAGATAATCAGAGCAATTCTCAGAGACACTGAGAACAAGCTCCACAATTCCCTCCTGGCACTTTCCCTGTAGGAGATACCGCAAGACGTTTCTGTACATTGGGCACAGCGCTCTGCACGGTGTTAGCAGAGACTTTCCCGGGACAGTGAAACCCTATGTCAGAGACACTGAGAAGAAGCCCCAATGTTCCCTCCAGGCACTTTCAGTGTGGGTGCCTTCTCCACGTGGTTCCTGGTTTCACTGCGGCTCTGAAGAGAATGTTAGCAAAGAGGTAACCGGGACAGTGAAAACAGTACTCAAAGACAGGGAGAGCAAGCTCTCTCTTAGCACTTCCGATGTGGGACATACAGCGAGATGTTTGCTGCTTTTGCGTTTGGCTGTTGGGAGATTTACAGCACAAAGATATCTAGTTGATTTGAAGCAGTTCCGAGAAAGTCTAAACATAATCCCCACTTCTCCCTCCTGGCACTTTCCATGTGGGAGATCTAGCAGGATGTATATTGGTTTTGAGGACAACTCAATGGACAGTGTAGGGAGAAAAGGTCCTGGCTCCTTGAATGCCGTTCCTGGAGACACTGCGATCAATGTGGGAGATATGTCAAGATGTGTGTTTGTTTTGAGGACGGCTCTCTGGAGAGTCTTAGCAAAGAGGTCACAGGGATAATCAGAGCAATTCTCAGAGACACTGAGAACAAGCTCGACAATTCCCTCCTGGCACTTTCCCTGTAGGAGATACCGCAAGACGTTTCTGTACATTGGGCACAGCGCTCTGCACGGTGTTAGCAGAGACTTTCCCGGGACAGTGAAACCCTATGTCAGAGACACTGAGAAGAAGCCCCAATGTTCCCTCCAGGCACTTTCAGTGTGGGTGCCTTCTCCACGTGGTTCCTGGTTTCACTGCGGCTCTGAAGAGAATGTTAGCAAAGAGGTAACCGGGACAGTGAAAACAGTACTCAAAGACAGGGAGAGCAAGCTCTCTCTTAGCACTTTGGATGTGGGACATACAGCGAGATGTTTGCTGCTTTTGCGTTTGGCTGTTGGGAGATTTACAGCACAAAGATATCTAGTTGATTTGAAGCAGTTCCGAGAAAGTCTAAACATAATCCCCACTTCTCCCTCCTGGCACTTTCCATGTGGGAGATCTAGCAGGATGTCTATTGGTTTTGAGGACAACTCAATGGACAGTGTAGGGAGAAAAGGTCCTGGCTCCTTGAATGCCGTTCCTGGAGACACTGCCATCAATGTGGGAGATATGTCAAGATGTGTGTTTGTTTTGAGGACGGCTCTCTGGAGAGTCTTAGCAAAGAGGTCACACAGATAATCAGAGCAATTCTCAGAGACACTGAGAACAAGCTCGACAATTCCCTGCTGGCACTTTCCCTGTAGGAGATACCGCAAGACGTTTCTGTACATTGGGCACAGCGCTCTGCACGGTGTTAGCAGAGACTTTCCCGGGACAGTGAAACCCTATGTCAGAGACACTGAGAAGAAGCCCCAATGTTCCCTCCAGGCACTTTCAGTGTGGGTGCCTTCTCCACGTGGTTCCTGGTTTCACTGCGGCTCTGAAGAGAATGTTAGCAAAGAGGTAACCGGGACAGTGAAAACAGTACTCAAAGACAGGGAGAGCAAGCTCTCTCTTAGCACTTCCGATGTGGGACATACAGCGAGATGTTTGCTGCTTTTGCGTTTGGCTGTTGGGAGATTTACAGCACAAAGATATCTAGTTGATTTGAAGCAGTTCCGAGAAAGTCTAAACATAATCCCCACTTCTCCCTCCTGGCACTTTCCATGTGGGAGATATAGCAGGATGTATATTGGTTTTGAGGACAACTCAATGGACAGTGTAGGGAGAAAAGGTCCTGGCTCCTTGAATGCCGTTCCTGGAGACACTGCGATCAATGTGGGAGATATGTCAAGATGTGTGTTTGTTTTGAGGACGGCTCTCTGGAGAGTCTTAGCAAAGAGGTCACAGGGATAATCAGAGCAATTCTCAGAGACACTGAGAACAAGCTCGACAATTCCCTCCTGGCACTTTCCCTGTAGGAGATACCGCAAGACGTTTCTGTACATTGGGCACAGCGCTCTGCACGGTGTTAGCAGAGACTTTCCCGGGACAGTGAAACCCTATGTCAGAGACACTGAGAAGAAGCCCCAATGTTCCCTCCAGGCACTTTCAGTGTGGGTGCCTTCTCCACGTGGTTCCTGGTTTCACTGCGGCTCTGAAGAGAATGTTAGCAAAGAGGTAACCGGGACAGTGAAAACAGTACTCAAAGACAGGGAGAGCAAGCTCTCTCTTAGCACTTTGGATGTGGGACATACAGCGAGATGTTTGCTGCTTTTGCGTTTGGCTGTTGGGAGATTTACAGCACAAAGATATCTAGTTGATTTGAAGCAGTTCCGAGAAAGTCTAAACATAATCCCCACTTCTCCCTCCTGGCACTTTCCATGTGGGAGATCTAGCAGGATGTCTATTGGTTTTGAGGACAACTCAATGGACAGTGTAGGGAGAAAAGGTCCTGGCTCCTTGAATGCCGTTCCTGGAGACACTGCGATCAATGTGGGAGATATGTCAAGATGTGTGTTTGTTTTGAGGACGGCTCTCTGGAGAGTCTTAGCAAAGAGGTCACACAGATAATCAGAGCAATTCTCAGAGACACTGAGAACAAGCTCGACAATTCCCTCCTGGCACTTTCCCTGTAGGAGATACCGCAAGACGTTTCTGTACATTGGGCACAGCGCTCTGCACGGTGTTAGCAGAGACTTTCCCGGGACAGTGAAACCCTATGTCAGAGACACTGAGAAGAAGCCCCAATGTTCCCTCCAGGCACTTTCAGTGTGGGTGCCTTCTCCACGTGGTTCCTGGTTTCACTGCGGCTCTGAAGAGAATGTTAGCAAAGAGGTAACCGGGACAGTGAAAACAGTACTCAAAGACAGGGAGAGCAAGCTCTCTCAGCACTTCCGATGTGGGACATACAGCGAGATGTTTGCTGCTTTTGCGTTTGGCTGTTGGGAGATTTACAGCACAAAGATATCTAGTTGATTTGAAGCAGTTCCGAGAAAGTCTAAACATAATCCCCACTTCTCCCTCCTGGCACTTTCCATGTGGGAGATCTAGCAGGATGTATATTGGTTTTGAGGACAACTCAATGGACAGTGTAGGGAGAAAAGGTCCTGGCTCCTTGAATGCCGTTTCTGGAGACACTGCGATCAATGTGGGAGATATGTCAAGATGTGTGTTTGTTTTGAGGACGGCTCTCTGGAGAGTCTTAGCAAAGAGGTCACACAGATAATCAGAGCAATTCTCAGAGACACTGAGAACAAGCTCGACAATTCCCTCCTGGCACTTTCCCTGTAGGAGATACCGCAAGACGTTTCTGTACATTGGGCACAGCGCTCTGCACGGTGTTAGCAGAGACTTTCCCGGGACAGTGAAACCCTATGTCAGAGACACTGAGAAGAAGCCCCAATGTTCCCTCCAGGCACTTTCAGTGTGGGTGCCTTCTCCACGTGGTTCCTGGTTTCACTGCGGCTCTGAAGAGAATGTTAGCAAAGAGGTAACCGGGACAGTGAAAACAGTACTCAAAGACAGGGAGAGCAAGCTCTCTCTTAGCACTTCCGATGTGGGACATACAGCGAGATGTTTGCTGCTTTTGCGCTTGGCTGTTGGGAGATTTACAGCACAAAGATATCTAGTTGATTTGAAGCAGTTCCGAGAAAGTCTAAACATAATCGCCACTTCTCCCTCCTGGCACTTTCCATGTGGGAGATCTAGCAGGATGTATATTGGTTTTGAGGACAACTCAATGGACAGTGTAGGGAGAAAAGGTCCTGGCTCCTTGAATGCCGTTCCTGGAGACACTGCGATCAATGTGGGAGATATGTCAAGATGTGTGTTTGTTTTGAGGACGGCTCTCTGGAGAGTCTTAGCAAAGAGGTCACACAGATAATCAGAGCAATTCTCAGAGACACTGAGAACAAGCTCGACAATTCCCTGCTGGCACTTTCCCTGTAGGAGATACCGCAAGACGTTTCTGTACATTGGGCACAGCGCTCTGCACGGTGTTAGCAGAGACTTTCCCGGGACAGTGAAACCCTATGTCAGAGACACTGAGAAGAAGCCCCAGTGTTCCCTCCAGGCACTTTCAGTGTGGGTGCCTTCTCCACGTGGTTCCTGGTTTCACTGCGGCTCTGAAGAGAATGTTAGCAAAGAGGTAACCGGGACAGTGAAAACAGTACTCAAAGACAGGGAGAGCAAGCTCTCTCTTAGCACTTCCGATGTGGGACATACAGCGAGATGTTTGCTGCTTTTGCGTTTGGCTGTTGGGAGATTTACAGCACAAAGATATCTAGTTAATTTGAAGCAGTTCCGAGAAAGTCTAAACAAAATCCCCACTTCTCCCTCCTGGCACTTTCCATGTGGGAGATATAGCAGGATGTATATTGGTTTTGAGGACAACTCAATGGACAGTGTAGGGAGAAAAGGTCCTGGCTCCTTGAATGCCGTTTCTGGAGACACTGCGATCAATGTGGGAGATATGTCAAGATGTGTGTTTGTTTTGAGGACGGCTCTCTGGAGAGTCTTAGCAAAGAGGTCACACAGATAATCAGAGCAATTCTCAGAGACACTGAGAACAAGCTCCACAATTCCCTCCTGGCACTTTCCCTGTAGGAGATACCGCAAGACGTTTCTGTACATTGGGCACAGCGCTCTGCACGGTGTTAGCAGAGACTTTCCCGGGACAGTGAAACCCTATGTCAGAGACACTGAGAAGAAGCCCCAATGTTCCCTCCAGGCACTTTCAGTGTGGGTGCCTTCTCCACGTGGTTCCTGGTTTCACTGCGGCTCTGAAGAGAATGTTAGCAAAGAGGTAACCGGGACAGTGAAAACAGTACTCAAAGACAGGGAGAGCAAGCTCTCTCTTAGCACTTCCGATGTGGGACATACAGCGAGATGTTTGCTGCTTTTGCGTTTGGCTGTTGGGAGATTTACAGCACAAAGATATCTAGTTGATTTGAAGCAGTTCCGAGAAAGTCTAAACATAATCCCCACTTCTCCCTCCTGGCACTTTCCATGTGGGAGATCTAGCAGGATGTATATTGGTTTTGAGGACAACTCAATGGACAGTGTAGGGAGAAAAGGTCCTGGCTCCTTGAATGCCGTTCCTGGAGACACTGCGATCAATGTGGGAGATATGTCAAGATGTGTGTTTGTTTTGAGGACGTCTCTCTGGAGAGTCTTAGCAAAGAGGTCACACAGATAATCAGAGCAATTCTCAGAGACACTGAGAACAAGCTCGACAATTCCCTCCTGGCACTTTCCCTGTAGGAGATACCGCAAGACGTTTCTGTACATTGGGCACAGCGCTCTGCACGGTGTTAGCAGAGACTTTCCCGGGACAGTGAAACCCTATGTCAGAGACACTGAGAAGAAGCCCCAATGTTCCCTCCAGGCACTTTCAGTGTGGGTGCCTTCTCCACGTGGTTCCTGGTTTCACTGCGGCTCTGAAGAGAATGTTAGCAAAGAGGTAACCGGGACAGTGAAAACAGTACTCAAAGACAGGGAGAGCAAGCTCTCTCTTAGCACTTCCGATGTGGGACATACAGCGAGATGTTTGCTGCTTTTGCGTTTGGCTGTTGGGAGATTTACAGCACAAAGATATCTAGTTGATTTGAAGCAGTTCCGAGAAAGTCTAAACATAATCCCCACTTCTCCCTCCTGGCACTTTCCATGTGGGAGATCTAGCAGGATGTATATTGGTTTTGAGGACAACTCAATGGACAGTGTAGGGAGAAAAGGTCCTGGCTCCTTGAATGCCGTTCCTGGAGACACTGCCATCAATGTGGGAGATATGTCAAGATGTGTGTTTGTTTTGAGGACGGCTCTCTGGAGAGTCTTAGCAAAGAGGTCACACAGATAATCAGAGCAATTCTCAGAGACACTGAGAACAAGCTCGACAATTCCCTCCTGGCACTTTCCCTGTAGGAGATACCGCAAGACGTTTCTGTACATTGGGCACAGCGCTCTGCACGGTGTTAGCAGAGACTTTCCCGGGACAGTGAAACCCTATGTCAGAGACACTGAGAAGAAGCCCCAATGTTCCCTCCAGGCACTTTCAGTGTGGGTGCCTTCTCCACGTGGTTCCTGGTTTCACTGCGGCTCTGAAGAGAATGTTAGCAAAGAGGTAACCGGGACAGTGAAAACAGTACTCAAAGACAGGGAGAGCAAGCTCTCTCTTAGCACTTCCGATGTGGGACATACAGCGAGATGTTTGCTGCTTTTGCGTTTGGCTGTTGGGAGATTTACAGCACAAAGATATCTAGTTGATTTGAAGCAGTTCCGAGAAAGTCTAAACATAATCCCCACTTCTCCCTCCTGGCACTTTCCATGTGGGAGATCTAGCAGGATGTATATTGGTTTTGAGGACAACTCAATGGACAGTGTAGGGAGAAAAGGTCCTGGCTCCTTGAATGCCGTTCCTGGAGACACTGCGATCAATGTGGGAGATATGTCAAGATGTGTGTTTGTTTTGAGGACGGCTCTCTGGAGAGTCTTAGCAAAGAGGTCACACAGATAATCAGAGCAATTCTCAGAGACACTGAGAACAAGCTCCACAATTCCCTCCTGGCACTTTCCCTGTAGGAGATACCGCAAGACGTTTCTGTACATTGGGCACAGCGCTCTGCACGGTGTTAGCAGAGACTTTCCCGGGACAGTGAAACCCTATGTCAGAGACACTGAGAAGAAGCCCCAATGTTCCCTCCAGGCACTTTCAGTGTGGGTGCCTTCTCCACGTGGTTCCTGGTTTCACTGCGGCTCTGAAGAGAATGTTAGCAAAGAGGTAACCGGGACAGTGAAAACAGTACTCAAAGACAGGGAGAGCAAGCTCTCTCTTAGCACTTCCGATGTGGGACATACAGCGAGATGTTTGCTGCTTTTGCGTTTGGCTGTTGGGAGATTTACAGCACAAAGATATCTAGTTGATTTGAAGCAGTTCCGAGAAAGTCTAAACATAATCCCCACTTCTCCCTCCTGGCACTTTCCATGTGGGAGATCTAGCAGGATGTATATTGGTTTTGAGGACAACTCAATGGACAGTGTAGGGAGAAAAGGTCCTGGCTCCTTGAATGCCGTTCCTGGAGACACTGCGATCAATGTGGGAGATATGTCAAGATGTGTGTTTGTTTTGAGGACGGCTCTCTGGAGAGTCTTAGCAAAGAGGTCACACAGATAATCAGAGCAATTCTCAGAGACACTGAGAACAAGCTCGACAATTCCCTCCTGGCACTTTCCCTGTAGGAGATACCGCAAGACGTTTCTGTACATTGGGCACAGCGCTCTGCACGGTGTTAGCAGAGACTTTCCCGGGACAGTGAAACCCTATGTCAGAGACACTGAGAAGAAGCCCCAATGTTCCCTCCAGGCACTTTCAGTGTGGGTGCCTTCTCCACGTGGTTCCTGGTTTCACTGCGGCTCTGAAGAGAATGTTAGCAAAGAGGTAACCGGGACAGTGAAAACAGTACTCAAAGACAGGGAGAGCAAGCTCTCTCAGCACTTCCGATGTGGGACATACAGCGAGATGTTTGCTGCTTTTGCGTTTGGCTGTTGGGAGATTTACAGCACAAAGATATCTAGTTGATTTGAAGCAGTTCCGAGAAAGTCTAAACATAATCCCCACTTCTCCCTCCTGGCACTTTCCATGTGGGAGATCTAGCAGGATGTCTATTGGTTTTGAGGACAACTCAATGGACAGTGTAGGGAGAAAAGGTCCTGGCTCCTTGAATGCCGTTTCTGGAGACACTGCGATCAATGTGGGAGATATGTCAAGATGTGTGTTTGTTTTGAGGACGGCTCTCTGGAGAGTCTTAGCAAAGAGGTCACACAGATAATCAGAGCAATTCTCAGAGACACTGAGAACAAGCTCGACAATTCCCTCCTGGCACTTTCCCTGTAGGAGATACCGCAAGACGTTTCTGTACATTGGGCACAGCGCTCTGCACGGTGTTAGCAGAGACTTTCCCGGGACAGTGAAACCCTATGTCAGAGACACTGAGAAGAAGCCCCAATGTTCCCTCCAGGCACTTTCAGTGTGGGTGCCTTCTCCACGTGGTTCCTGGTTTCACTGCGGCTCTGAAGAGAATGTTAGCAAAGAGGTAACCGGGACAGTGAAAACAGTACTCAAAGACAGGGAGAGCAAGCTCTCTCTTAGCACTTCCGATGTGGGACATACAGCGAGATGTTTGCTGCTTTTGCGTTTGGCTGTTGGGAGATTTACAGCACAAAGATATCTAGTTAATTTGAAGCAGTTCCGAGAAAGTCTAAACAAAATCCCCACTTCTCCCTCCTGGCACTTTCCATGTGGGAGATATAGCAGGATGTATATTGGTTTTGAGGACAACTCAATGGACAGTGTAGGGAGAAAAGGTCCTGGCTCCTTGAATGCCGTTTCTGGAGACACTGCGATCAATGTGGGAGATATGTCAAGATGTGTGTTTGTTTTGAGGACGGCTCTCTGGAGAGTCTTAGCAAAGAGGTCACACAGATAATCAGAGCAATTCTCAGAGACACTGAGAACAAGCTCCACAATTCCCTCCTGGCACTTTCCCTGTAGGAGATACCGCAAGACGTTTCTGTACATTGGGCACAGCGCTCTGCACGGTGTTAGCAGAGACTTTCCCGGGACAGTGAAACCCTATGTCAGAGACACTGAGAAGAAGCCCCAATGTTCCCTCCAGGCACTTTCAGTGTGGGTGCCTTCTCCACGTGGTTCCTGGTTTCACTGCGGCTCTGAAGAGAATGTTAGCAAAGAGGTAACCGGGACAGTGAAAACAGTACTCAAAGACAGGGAGAGCAAGCTCTCTCTTAGCACTTCCGATGTGGGACATACAGCGAGATGTTTGCTGCTTTTGCGTTTGGCTGTTGGGAGATTTACAGCACAAAGATATCTAGTTGATTTGAAGCAGTTCTGAGAAAGTCTAAACATAATCCCCACTTCTCCCTCCTGGCACTTTCCATGTGGGAGATCTAGCAGGATGTATATTGGTTTTGAGGACAACTCAATGGACAGTGTAGGGAGAAAAGGTCCTGGCTCCTTGAATGCCGTTCCTGGAGACACTGCGATCAATGTGGGAGATATGTCAAGATGTGTGTTTGTTTTGAGGACGTCTCTCTGGAGAGTCTTAGCAAAGAGGTCACACAGATAATCAGAGCAATTCTCAGAGACACTGAGAACAAGCTCGACAATTCCCTCCTGGCACTTTCCCTGTAGGAGATACCGCAAGACGTTTCTGTACATTGGGCACAGCGCTCTGCACGGTGTTAGCAGAGACTTTCCCGGGACAGTGAAACCCTATGTCAGAGACACTGAGAAGAAGCCCCAATGTTCCCTCCAGGCACTTTCAGTGTGGGTGCCTTCTCCACGTGGTTCCTGGTTTCACTGCGGCTCTGAAGAGAATGTTAGCAAAGAGGTAACCGGGACAGTGAAAACAGTACTCAAAGACAGGGAGAGCAAGCTCTCTCTTAGCACTTCCGATGTGGGACATACAGCGAGATGTTTGCTGCTTTTGCGTTTGGCTGTTGGGAGATTTACAGCACAAAGATATCTAGTTGATTTGAAGCAGTTCCGAGAAAGTCTAAACATAATCCCCACTTCTCCCTCCTGGCACTTTCCATGTGGGAGATCTAGCAGGATGTCTATTGGTTTTGAGGACAACTCAATGGACAGTGTAGGGAGAAAAGGTCCTGGCTCCTTGAATGCCGTTCCTGGAGACACTGCGATCAATGTGGGAGATATGTCAAGATGTGTGTTTGTTTTGAGGACGGCTCTCTGGAGAGTCTTAGCAAAGAGGTCACACAGATAATCAGAGCAATTCTCAGAGACACTGAGAACAAGCTCCACAATTCCCTCCTGGCACTTTCCCTGTAGGAGATACCGCAAGACGTTTCTGTACATTGGGCACAGCGCTCTGCACGGTGTTAGCAGAGACTTTCCCGGGACAGTGAAACCCTATGTCAGAGACACTGAGAAGAAGCCCCAATGTTCCCTCCAGGCACTTTCAGTGTGGGTGCCTTCTCCACGTGGTTCCTGGTTTCACTGCGGCTCTGAAGAGAATGTTAGCAAAGAGGTAACCGGGACAGTGAAAACAGTACTCAAAGACAGGGAGAGCAAGCTCTCTCTTAGCACTTCCGATGTGGGACATACAGCGAGATGTTTGCTGCTTTTGCGTTTGGCTGTTGGGAGATTTACAGCACAAAGATATCTAGTTAATTTGAAGCAGTTCCGAGAAAGTCTAAACAAAATCCCCACTTCTCCCTCCTGGCACTTTCCATGTGGGAGATCTAGCAGGATGTATATTGGTTTTGAGGACAACTCAATGGACAGTGTAGGGAGAAAAGGTCCTGGCTCCTTGAATGCCGTTTCTGGAGACACTGCGATCAATGTGGGAGATATGTCAAGATGTGTGTTTGTTTTGAGGACGGCTCTCTGGAGAGTCTTAGCAAAGAGGTCACACAGATAATCAGAGCAATTCTCAGAGACACTGAGAACAAGCTCGACAATTCCCTCCTGGCACTTTCCCTGTAGGAGATACCGCAAGACGTTTCTGTACATTGGGCACAGCGCTCTGCACGGTGTTAGCAGAGACTTTCCCGGGACAGTGAAACCCTATGTCAGAGACACTGAGAAGAAGCCCCAATGTTCCCTCCAGGCACTTTCAGTGTGGGTGCCTTCTCCACGTGGTTCCTGGTTTCACTGCGGCTCTGAAGAGAATGTTAGCAAAGAGGTAACCGGGACAGTGAAAACAGTACTCAAAGACAGGGAGAGCAAGCTCTCTCTTAGCACTTCCGATGTGGGACATACAGCGAGATGTTTGCTGCTTTTGCGTTTGGCTGTTGGGAGATTTACAGCACAAAGATATCTAGTTGATTTGAAGCAGTTCCGAGAAAGTCTAAACATAATCCCCACTTCTCCCTCCTGGCACTTTCCATGTGGGAGATATAGCAGGATGTATATTGGTTTTGAGGACAACTCAATGGACAGTGTAGGGAGAAAAGGTCCTGGCTCCTTGAATGCCGTTCCTGGAGACACTGCGATCAATGTGGGAGATATGTCAAGATGTGTGTTTGTTTTGAGGACGGCTCTCTGGAGAGTCTTAGCAAAGAGGTCACACAGATAATCAGAGCAATTCTCAGAGACACTGAGAACAAGCTCGACAATTCCCTCCTGGCACTTTCCCTGTAGGAGATACCGCAAGACGTTTCTGTACATTGGGCACAGCGCTCTGCACGGTGTTAGCAGAGACTTTCCCGGGACAGTGAAACCCTATGTCAGAGACACTGAGAAGAAGCCCCAATGTTCCCTCCAGGCACTTTCAGTGTGGGTGCCTTCTCCACGTGGTTCCTGGTTTCACTGCGGCTCTGAAGAGAATGTTAGCAAAGAGGTAACCGGGACAGTGAAAACAGTACTCAAAGACAGGGAGAGCAAGCTCTCTCTTAGCACTTCCGATGTGGGACATACAGCGAGATGTTTGCTGCTTTTGCGTTTGGCTGTTGGGAGATTTACAGCACAAAGATATCTAGTTGATTTGAAGCAGTTCCGAGAAAGTCTAAACATAATCCCCACTTCTCCCTCCTGGCACTTTCCATGTGGGACATATAGCAGGATGTATATTGGTTTTGAGGACAACTCAATGGACAGTGTAGGGAGAAAAGGTCCTGGCTCCTTGAATGCCGTTCCTGGAGACACTGCGATCAATGTGGGAGATATGTCAAGATGTGTGTTTGTTTTGAGGACGGCTCTCTGGAGAGTCTTAGCAAAGAGGTCACACAGATAATCAGAGCAATTCTCAGAGACACTGAGAACAAGCTCGACAATTCCCTCCTGGCACTTTCCCTGTAGGAGATACCGCAAGACGTTTCTGTACATTGGGCACAGCGCTCTGCACGGTGTTAGCAGAGACTTTCCCGGGACAGTGAAACCCTATGTCAGAGACACTGAGAAGAAGCCCCAATGTTCCCTCCAGGCACTTTCAGTGTGGGTGCCTTCTCCACGTGGTTCCTGGTTTCACTGCGGCTCTGAAGAGAATGTTAGCAAAGAGGTAACCGGGACAGTGAAAACAGTACTCAAAGACAGGGAGAGCAAGCTCTCTCTTAGCACTTCCGATGTGGGACATACAGCGAGATGTTTGCTGCTTTTGCGTTTGGCTGTTGGGAGATTTACAGCACAAAGATATCTAGTTAATTTGAAGCAGTTCCGAGAAAGTCTAAACAAAATCCCCACTTCTCCCTCCTGGCACTTTCCATGTGGGAGATATAGCAGGATGTATATTGGTTTTGAGGACAACTCAATGGACAGTGTAGGGAGAAAAGGTCCTGGCTCCTTGAATGCCGTTTCTGGAGACACTGCGATCAATGTGGGAGATATGTCAAGATGTGTGTTTGTTTTGAGGACGGCTCTCTGGAGAGTCTTAGCAAAGAGGTCACACAGATAATCAGAGCAATTCTCAGAGACACTGAGAACAAGCTCGACAATTCCCTCCTGGCACTTTCCCTGTAGGAGATACCGCAAGACGTTTCTGTACATTGGGCACAGCGCTCTGCACGGTGTTAGCAGAGACTTTCCCGGGACAGTGAAACCCTATGTCAGAGACACTGAGAAGAAGCCCCAATGTTCCCTCCAGGCACTTTCAGTGTGGGTGCCTTCTCCACGTGGTTCCTGGTTTCACTGCGGCTCTGAAGAGAATGTTAGCAAAGAGGTAACCGGGACAGTGAAAACAGTACTCAAAGACAGGGAGAGCAAGCTCTCTCTTAGCAGTTTGGATGTGGGACATACAGCGAGATGTTTGCTGCTTTTGCGTTTGGCTGTTGGGAGATTTACAGCACAAAGATATCTAGTTGATTTGAAGCAGTTCCGAGAAAGTCTAAACATAATCCCCACTTCTCCCTCCTGGCACTTTCCATGTGGGAGATCTAGCAGGATGTATATTGGTTTTGAGGACAACTCAATGGACAGTGTAGGGAGAAAAGGTCCTGGCTCCTTGAATGCCGTTTCTGGAGACACTGCGATCAATGTGGGAGATATGTCAAGATGTGTGTTTGTTTTGAGGACGGCTCTCTGGAGAGTCTTAGCAAAGAGGTCACACAGATAATCAGAGCAATTCTCAGAGACACTGAGAACAAGCTCGACAATTCCCTCCTGGCACTTTCCCTGTAGGAGATACCGCAAGATGTTTCTGTACATTGGGCACAGCGCTCTGCACGGTGTTAGCAGAGACTTTCCCGGGACAGTGAAACCCTATGTCAGAGACACTGAGAAGAAGCCCCAATGTTCCCTCCAGGCACTTTCAGTGTGGGTGCCTTCTCCACGTGGTTCCTGGTTTCACTGCGGCTCTGAAGAGAATGTTAGCAAAGAGGTAACCGGGACAGTGAAAACAGTACTCAAAGACAGGGAGAGCAAGCTCTCTCTTAGCACTTCCGATGTGGGACATACAGCGAGATGTTTGCTGCTTTTGCGTTTGGCTGTTGGGAGATTTACAGCACAAAGATATCTAGTTGATTTGAAGCAGTTCCGAGAAAGTCTAAACATAATCCCCACTTCTCCCTCCTGGCACTTTCCATGTGGGAGATCTAGCAGGATGTATATTGGTTTTGAGGACAACTCAATGGACAGTGTAGGGAGAAAAGGTCCTGGCTCCTTGAATGCCGTTCCTGGAGACACTGCGATCAATGTGGGAGATATGTCAAGATGTGTGTTTGTTTTGAGGACGGCTCTCTGGAGAGTCTTAGCAAAGAGGTCACACAGATAATCAGAGCAATTCTCAGAGACACTGAGAACAAGCTCGACAATTCCCTCCTGGCACTTTCCCTGTAGGAGATACCGCAAGACGTTTCTGTACATTGGGCACAGCGCTCTGCACGGTGTTAGCAGAGACTTTCCCGGGACAGTGAAACCCTATGTCAGAGACACTGAGAAGAAGCCCCAATGTTCCCTCCAGGCACTTTCAGTGTGGGTGCCTTCTCCACGTGGTTCCTGGTTTCACTGCGGCTCTGAAGAGAATGTTAGCAAAGAGGTAACCGGGACAGTGAAAACAGTACTCAAAGACAGGGAGAGCAAGCTCTCTCTTAGCACTTTGGATGTGGGACATACAGCGAGATGTTTGCTGCTTTTGCGCTTGGCTGTTGGGAGATTTACAGCACAAAGATATCTAGTTGATTTGAAGCAGTTCCGAGAAAGTCTAAACATAATCCCCACTTCTCCCTCCTGGCACTTTCCATGTGGGAGATCTAGCAGGATGTCTATTGGTTTTGAGGACAACTCAATGGACAGTGTAGGGAGAAAAGGTCCTGGCTCCTTGAATGCCGTTCCTGGAGACACTGCGATCAATGTGGGAGATATGTCAAGATGTGTGTTTGTTTTGAGGACGGCTCTCTGGAGAGTCTTAGCAAAGAGGTCACAGGGATAATCAGAGCAATTCTCAGAGACACTGAGAACAAGCTCGACAATTCCCTCCTGGCACTTTCCCTGTAGGAGATACCGCAAGACTTTTCTGTACATTGGGCACAGCGCTCTGCACGGTGTTAGCAGAGACTTTCCCGGGACAGTGAAACCCTATGTCAGAGACACTGAGAAGAAGCCCCAATGTTCCCTCCAGGCACTTTCAGTGTGGGTGCCTTCTCCACGTGGTTCCTGGTTTCACTGCGGCTCTGAAGAGAATGTTAGCAAAGAGGTAACCGGGACAGTGAAAACAGTACTCAAAGACAGGGAGAGCAAGCTCTCTCTTAGCAGTTTGGATGTGGGACATACAGCGAGATGTTTGCTGCCTTTGCGTTTGGCTGTTGGGAGATTTACAGCACAAAGATATCTAGTTGATTTGAAGCAGTTCCGAGAAAGTCTAAACATAATCCCCACTTCTCCCTCCTGGCACTTTCCATGTGGGAGATCTAGCAGGATGTCTATTGGTTTTGAGGACAACTCAATGGACAGTGTAGGGAGAAAAGGTCCTGGCTCCTTGAATGCCGTTTCTGGAGACACTGCGATCAATGTGGGAGATATGTCAAGATGTGTGTTTGTTTTGAGGACGGCTCTCTGGAGAGTCTTAGCAAAGAGGTCACACAGATAATCAGAGCAATTCTCAGAGACACTGAGAACAAGCTCGACAATTCCCTCCTGGCACTTTCCCTGTAGGAGATACCGCAAGACGTTTCTGTACATTGGGCACAGCGCTCTGCACGGTGTTAGCAGAGACTTTCCCGGGACAGTGAAACCCTATGTCAGAGACACTGAGAAGAAGCCCCAATGTTCCCTCCAGGCACTTTCAGTGTGGGTGCCTTCTCCACGTGGTTCCTGGTTTCACTGCGGCTCTGAAGAGAATGTTAGCAAAGAGGTAACCGGGACAGTGAAAACAGTACTCAAAGACAGGGAGAGCAAGCTCTCTCTTAGCACTTTGGATGTGGGACATACAGCGAGATGTTTGCTGCTTTTGCGTTTGGCTGTTGGGAGATTTACAGCACAAAGATATCTAGTTGATTTGAAGCAGTTCCGAGAAAGTCTAAACATAATCCCCACTTCTCCCTCCTGGCACTTTCCATGTGGGAGATCTAGCAGGATGTATATTGGTTTTGAGGACAACTCAATGGACAGTGTAGGGAGAAAAGGTCCTGGCTCCTTGAATGCCGTTCCTGGAGACACTGCGATCAATGTGGGAGATATGTCAAGATGTGTGTTTGTTTTGAGGACGTCTCTCTGGAGAGTCTTAGCAAAGAGGTCACAGGGATAATCAGAGCAATTCTCAGAGACACTGAGAACAAGCTCGACAATTCCCTCCTGGCACTTTCCCTGTAGGAGATACCGCAAGACGTTTCTGTACATTGGGCACAGCGCTCTGCACGGTGTTAGCAGAGACTTTCCCGGGACAGTGAAACCCTATGTCAGAGACACTGAGAAGAAGCCCCAATGTTCCCTCCAGGCACTTTCAGTGTGGGTGCCTTCTCCACGTGGTTCCTGGTTTCACTGCGGCTCTGAAGAGAATGCTAGCAAAGAGGTAACCGGGACAGTGAAAACAGTACTCAAAGACAGGGAGAGCAAGCTCTCTCTTAGCACTTCCGATGTGGGACATACAGCGAGATGTTTGCTGCTTTTGCGTTTGGCTGTTGGGAGATTTACAGCACAAAGATATCTAGTTGATTTGAAGCAGTTCCGAGAAAGTCTAAACATAATCCCCACTTCTCCCTCCTGGCACTTTCCATGTGGGAGATCTAGCAGGATGTATATTGGTTTTGAGGACAACTCAATGGACAGTGTAGGGAGAAAAGGTCCTGGCTCCTTGAATGCCGTTTCTGGAGACACTGCGATCAATGTGGGAGATATGTCAAGATGTGTGTTTGTTTTGAGGACGTCTCTCTGGAGAGTCTTAGCAAAGAGGTCACACAGATAATCAGAGCAATTCTCAGAGACACTGAGAACAAGCTCGACAATTCCCTCCTGGCACTTTCCCTGTAGGAGATACCGCAAGACTTTTCTGTACATTGGGCACAGCGCTCTGCACGGTGTTAGCAGAGACTTTCCCGGGACAGTGAAACCCTATGTCAGAGACACTGAGAAGAAGCCCCAATGTTCCCTCCAGGCACTTTCAGTGTGGGTGCCTTCTCCACGTGGTTCCTGGTTTCACTGCGGCTCTGAAGAGAATGTTAGCAAAGAGGTAACCGGGACAGTGAAAACAGTACTCAAAGACAGGGAGAGCAAGCTCTCTCTTAGCACTTCCGATGTGGGACATACAGCGAGATGTTTGCTGCTTTTGCGTTTGGCTGTTGGGAGATTTACAGCACAAAGATATCTAGTTGATTTGAAGCAGTTCCGAGAAAGTCTAAACATAATCCCCACTTCTCCCTCCTGGCACTTTCCATGTGGGAGATCTAGCAGGATGTATATTGGTTTTGAGGACAACTCAATGGACAGTGTAGGGAGAAAAGGTCCTGGCTCCTTGAATGCCGTTCCTGGAGACACTGCCATCAATGTGGGAGATATGTCAAGATGTGTGTTTGTTTTGAGGACGGCTCTCTGGAGAGTCTTAGCAAAGAGGTCACACAGATAATCAGAGCAATTCTCAGAGACACTGAGAACAAGCTCGACAATTCCCTCCTGGCACTTTCCCTGTAGGAGATACCGCAAGACGTTTCTGTACATTGGGCACAGCGCTCTGCACGGTGTTAGCAGAGACTTTCCCGGGACAGTGAAACCCTATGTCAGAGACACTGAGAAGAAGCCCCAATGTTCCCTCCAGGCACTTTCAGTGTGGGTGCCTTCTCCACGTGGTTCCTGGTTTCACTGCGGCTCTGAAGAGAATGTTAGCAAAGAGGTAACCGGGACAGTGAAAACAGTACTCAAAGACAGGGAGAGCAAGCTCTCTCTTAGCACTTCCGATGTGGGACATACAGCGAGATGTTTGCTGCTTTTGCGTTTGGCTGTTGGGAGATTTACAGCACAAAGATATCTAGTTGATTTGAAGCAGTTCCGAGAAAGTCTAAACATAATCCCCACTTCTCCCTCCTGGCACTTTCCATGTGGGAGATCTAGCAGGATGTATATTGGTTTTGAGGACAACTCAATGGACAGTGTAGGGAGAAAAGGTCCTGGCTCCTTGAATGCCGTTCCTGGAGACACTGCGATCAATGTGGGAGATATGTCAAGATGTGTGTTTGTTTTGAGGACGGCTCTCTGGAGAGTCTTAGCAAAGAGGTCACACAGATAATCAGAGCAATTCTCAGAGACACTGAGAACAAGCTCCACAATTCCCTCCTGGCACTTTCCCTGTAGGAGATACCGCAAGACGTTTCTGTACATTGGGCACAGCGCTCTGCACGGTGTTAGCAGAGACTTTCCCGGGACAGTGAAACCCTATGTCAGAGACACTGAGAAGAAGCCCCAATGTTCCCTCCAGGCACTTTCAGTGTGGGTGCCTTCTCCACGTGGTTCCTGGTTTCACTGCGGCTCTGAAGAGAATGTTAGCAAAGAGGTAACCGGGACAGTGAAAACAGTACTCAAAGACAGGGAGAGCAAGCTCTCTCTTAGCACTTCCGATGTGGGACATACAGCGAGATGTTTGCTGCTTTTGCGTTTGGCTGTTGGGAGATTTACAGCACAAAGATATCTAGTTGATTTGAAGCAGTTCCGAGAAAGTCTAAACATAATCCCCACTTCTCCCTCCTGGCACTTTCCATGTGGGAGATCTAGCAGGATGTCTATTGGTTTTGAGGACAACTCAATGGACAGTGTAGGGAGAAAAGGTCCTGGCTCCTTGAATGCCGTTCCTGGAGACACTGCGATCAATGTGGGAGATATGTCAAGATGTGTGTTTGTTTTGAGGACGGCTCTCTGGAGAGTCTTAGCAAAGAGGTCACACAGATAATCAGAGCAATTCTCAGAGACACTGAGAACAAGCTCGACAATTCCCTCCTGGCACTTTCCCTGTAGGAGATACCGCAAGACGTTTCTGTACATTGGGCACAGCGCTCTGCACGGTGTTAGCAGAGACTTTCCCGGGACAGTGAAACCCTATGTCAGAGACACTGAGAAGAAGCCCCAATGTTCCCTCCAGGCACTTTCAGTGTGGGTGCCTTCTCCACGTGGTTCCTGGTTTCACTGCGGCTCTGAAGAGAATGTTAGCAAAGAGGTAACCGGGACAGTGAAAACAGTACTCAAAGACAGGGAGAGCAAGCTCTCTCAGCACTTCCGATGTGGGACATACAGCGAGATGTTTGCTGCTTTTGCGTTTGGCTGTTGGGAGATTTACAGCACAAAGATATCTAGTTGATTTGAAGCAGTTCCGAGAAAGTCTAAACATAATCCCCACTTCTCCCTCCTGGCACTTTCCATGTGGGAGATCTAGCAGGATGTCTATTGGTTTTGAGGACAACTCAATGGACAGTGTAGGGAGAAAAGGTCCTGGCTCCTTGAATGCCGTTTCTGGAGACACTGCGATCAATGTGGGAGATATGTCAAGATGTGTGTTTGTTTTGAGGACGGCTCTCTGGAGAGTCTTAGCAAAGAGGTCACACAGATAATCAGAGCAATTCTCAGAGACACTGAGAACAAGCTCGACAATTCCCTCCTGGCACTTTCCCTGTAGGAGATACCGCAAGACGTTTCTGTACATTGGGCACAGCGCTCTGCACGGTGTTAGCAGAGACTTTCCCGGGACAGTGAAACCCTATGTCAGAGACACTGAGAAGAAGCCCCAATGTTCCCTCCAGGCACTTTCAGTGTGGGTGCCTTCTCCACGTGGTTCCTGGTTTCACTGCGGCTCTGAAGAGAATGTTAGCAAAGAGGTAACCGGGACAGTGAAAACAGTACTCAAAGACAGGGAGAGCAAGCTCTCTCTTAGCACTTCCGATGTGGGACATACAGCGAGATGTTTGCTGCTTTTGCGCTTGGCTGTTGGGAGATTTACAGCACAAAGATATCTAGTTGATTTGAAGCAGTTCCGAGAAAGTCTAAACATAATCGCCACTTCTCCCTCCTGGCACTTTCCATGTGGGAGATCTAGCAGGATGTATATTGGTTTTGAGGACAACTCAATGGACAGTGTAGGGAGAAAAGGTCCTGGCTCCTTGAATGCCGTTCCTGGAGACACTGCGATCAATGTGGGAGATATGTCAAGATGTGTGTTTGTTTTGAGGACGGCTCTCTGGAGAGTCTTAGCAAAGAGGTCACACAGATAATCAGAGCAATTCTCAGAGACACTGAGAACAAGCTCGACAATTCCCTGCTGGCACTTTCCCTGTAGGAGATACCGCAAGACGTTTCTGTACATTGGGCACAGCGCTCTGCACGGTGTTAGCAGAGACTTTCCCGGGACAGTGAAACCCTATGTCAGAGACACTGAGAAGAAGCCCCAATGTTCCCTCCAGGCACTTTCAGTGTGGGTGCCTTCTCCACGTGGTTCCTGGTTTCACTGCGGCTCTGAAGAGAATGTTAGCAAAGAGGTAACCGGGACAGTGAAAACAGTACTCAAAGACAGGGAGAGCAAGCTCTCTCTTAGCACTTCCGATGTGGGACATACAGCGAGATGTTTGCTGCTTTTGCGTTTGGCTGTTGGGAGATTTACAGCACAAAGATATCTAGTTAATTTGAAGCAGTTCCGAGAAAGTCTAAACAAAATCCCCACTTCTCCCTCCTGGCACTTTCCATGTGGGAGATATAGCAGGATGTATATTGGTTTTGAGGACAACTCAATGGACAGTGTAGGGAGAAAAGGTCCTGGCTCCTTGAATGCCGTTTCTGGAGACACTGCGATCAATGTGGGAGATATGTCAAGATGTGTGTTTGTTTTGAGGACGGCTCTCTGGAGAGTCTTAGCAAAGAGGTCACACAGATAATCAGAGCAATTCTCAGAGACACTGAGAACAAGCTCCACAATTCCCTCCTGGCACTTTCCCTGTAGGAGATACCGCAAGACGTTTCTGTACATTGGGCACAGCGCTCTGCACGGTGTTAGCAGAGACTTTCCCGGGACAGTGAAACCCTATGTCAGAGACACTGAGAAGAAGCCCCAATGTTCCCTCCAGGCACTTTCAGTGTGGGTGCCTTCTCCACGTGGTTCCTGGTTTCACTGCGGCTCTGAAGAGAATGTTAGCAAAGAGGTAACCGGGACAGTGAAAACAGTACTCAAAGACAGGGAGAGCAAGCTCTCTCTTAGCACTTCCGATGTGGGACATACAGCGAGATGTTTGCTGCTTTTGCGTTTGGCTGTTGGGAGATTTACAGCACAAAGATATCTAGTTGATTTGAAGCAGTTCCGAGAAAGTCTAAACATAATCCCCACTTCTCCCTCCTGGCACTTTCCATGTGGGAGATCTAGCAGGATGTCTATTGGTTTTGAGGACAACTCAATGGACAGTGTAGGGAGAAAAGGTCCTGGCTCCTTGAATGCCGTTCCTGGAGACACTGCGATCAATGTGGGAGATATGTCAAGATGTGTGTTTGTTTTGAGGACGGCTCTCTGGAGAGTCTTAGCAAAGAGGTCACACAGATAATCAGAGCAATTCTCAGAGACACTGAGAACAAGCTCCACAATTCCCTCCTGGCACTTTCCCTGTAGGAGATACCGCAAGACGTTTCTGTACATTGGGCACAGCGCTCTGCACGGTGTTAGCAGAGACTTTCCCGGGACAGTGAAACCCTATGTCAGAGACACTGAGAAGAAGCCCCAATGTTCCCTCCAGGCACTTTCAGTGTGGGTGCCTTCTCCACGTGGTTCCTGGTTTCACTGCGGCTCTGAAGAGAATGTTAGCAAAGAGGTAACCGGGACAGTGAAAACAGTACTCAAAGACAGGGAGAGCAAGCTCTCTCTTAGCACTTCCGATGTGGGACATACAGCGAGATGTTTGCTGCTTTTGCGTTTGGCTGTTGGGAGATTTACAGCACAAAGATATCTAGTTAATTTGAAGCAGTTCCGAGAAAGTCTAAACAAAATCCCCACTTCTCCCTCCTGGCACTTTCCATGTGGGAGATATAGCAGGATGTATATTGGTTTTGAGGACAACTCAATGGACAGTGTAGGGAGAAAAGGTCCTGGCTCCTTGAATGCCGTTTCTGGAGACACTGCGATCAATGTGGGAGATATGTCAAGATGTGTGTTTGTTTTGAGGACGGCTCTCTGGAGAGTCTTAGCAAAGAGGTCACACAGATAATCAGAGCAATTCTCAGAGACACTGAGAACAAGCTCGACAATTCCCTCCTGGCACTTTCCCTGTAGGAGATACCGCAAGACGTTTCTGTACATTGGGCACAGCGCTCTGCACGGTGTTAGCAGAGACTTTCCCGGGACAGTGAAACCCTATGTCAGAGACACTGAGAAGAAGCCCCAATGTTCCCTCCAGGCACTTTCAGTGTGGGTGCCTTCTCCACGTGGTTCCTGGTTTCACTGCGGCTCTGAAGAGAATGTTAGCAAAGAGGTAACCGGGACAGTGAAAACAGTACTCAAAGACAGGGAGAGCAAGCTCTCTCTTAGCACTTCCGATGTGGGACATACAGCGAGATGTTTGCTGCTTTTGCGTTTGGCTGTTGGGAGATTTACAGCACAAAGATATCTAGTTGATTTGAAGCAGTTCCGAGAAAGTCTAAACATAATCCCCACTTCTCCCTCCTGGCACTTTCCATGTGGGAGATATAGCAGGATGTATATTGGTTTTGAGGACAACTCAATGGACAGTGTAGGGAGAAAAGGTCCTGGCTCCTTGAATGCCGTTCCTGGAGACACTGCGATCAATGTGGGAGATATGTCAAGATGTGTGTTTGTTTTGAGGACGGCTCTCTGGAGAGTCTTAGCAAAGAGGTCACACAGATAATCAGAGCAATTCTCAGAGACACTGAGAACAAGCTCCACAATTCCCTCCTGGCACTTTCCCTGTAGGAGATACCGCAAGACGTTTCTGTACATTGGGCACAGCGCTCTGCACGGTGTTAGCAGAGACTTTCCCGGGACAGTGAAACCCTATGTCAGAGACACTGAGAAGAAGCCCCAATGTTCCCTCCAGGCACTTTCAGTGTGGGTGCCTTCTCCACGTGGTTCCTGGTTTCACTGCGGCTCTGAAGAGAATGTTAGCAAAGAGGTAACCGGGACAGTGAAAACAGTACTCAAAGACAGGGAGAGCAAGCTCTCTCTTAGCACTTCCGATGTGGGACATACAGCGAGATGTTTGCTGCTTTTGCGTTTGGCTGTTGGGAGATTTACAGCACAAAGATATCTAGTTGATTTGAAGCAGTTCCGAGAAAGTCTAAACATAATCCCCACTTCTCCCTCCTGGCACTTTCCATGTGGGAGATCTAGCAGGATGTATATTGGTTTTGAGGACAACTCAATGGACAGTGTAGGGAGAAAAGGTCCTGGCTCCTTGAATGCCGTTCCTGGAGACACTGCGATCAATGTGGGAGATATGTCAAGATGTGTGTTTGTTTTGAGGACGGCTCTCTGGAGAGTCTTAGCAAAGAGGTCACACAGATAATCAGAGCAATTCTCAGAGACACTGAGAACAAGCTCGACAATTCCCTCCTGGCACTTTCCCTGTAGGAGATACCGCAAGACGTTTCTGTACATTGGGCACAGCGCTCTGCACGGTGTTAGCAGAGACTTTCCCGGGACAGTGAAACCCTATGTCAGAGACACTGAGAAGAAGCCCCAATGTTCCCTCCAGGCACTTTCAGTGTGGGTGCCTTCTCCACGTGGTTCCTGGTTTCACTGCGGCTCTGAAGAGAATGTTAGCAAAGAGGTAACCGGGACAGTGAAAACAGTACTCAAAGACAGGGAGAGCAAGCTCTCTCTTAGCACTTCCGATGTGGGACATACAGCGAGATGTTTGCTGCTTTTGCGTTTGGCTGTTGGGAGATTTACAGCACAAAGATATCTAGTTAATTTGAAGCAGTTCCGAGAAAGTCTAAACAAAATCCCCACTTCTCCCTCCTGGCACTTTCCATGTGGGAGATATAGCAGGATGTATATTGGTTTTGAGGACAACTCAATGGACAGTGTAGGGAGAAAAGGTCCTGGCTCCTTGAATGCCGTTTCTGGAGACACTGCGATCAATGTGGGAGATATGTCAAGATGTGTGTTTGTTTTGAGGACGGCTCTCTGGAGAGTCTTAGCAAAGAGGTCACACAGATAATCAGAGCAATTCTCAGAGACACTGAGAACAAGCTCGACAATTCCCTCCTGGCACTTTCCCTGTAGGAGATACCGCAAGACGTTTCTGTACATTGGGCACAGCGCTCTGCACGGTGTTAGCAGAGACTTTCCCGGGACAGTGAAACCCTATGTCAGAGACACTGAGAAGAAGCCCCAATGTTCCCTCCAGGCACTTTCAGTGTGGGTGCCTTCTCCACGTGGTTCCTGGTTTCACTGCGGCTCTGAAGAGAATGTTAGCAAAGAGGTAACCGGGACAGTGAAAACAGTACTCAAAGACAGGGAGAGCAAGCTCTCTCTTAGCACTTCCGATGTGGGACATACAGCGAGATGTTTGCTGCTTTTGCGTTTGGCTGTTGGGAGATTTACAGCACAAAGATATCTAGTTGATTTGAAGCAGTTCCGAGAAAGTCTAAACATAATCCCCACTTCTCCCTCCTGGCACTTTCCATGTGGGAGATATAGCAGGATGTATATTGGTTTTGAGGACAACTCAATGGACAGTGTAGGGAGAAAAGGTCCTGGCTCCTTGAATGCCGTTCCTGGAGACACTGCGATCAATGTGGGAGATATGTCAAGATGTGTGTTTGTTTTGAGGACGGCTCTCTGGAGAGTCTTAGCAAAGAGGTCACACAGATAATCAGAGCAATTCTCAGAGACACTGAGAACAAGCTCGACAATTCCCTCCTGGCACTTTCCCTGTAGGAGATACCGCAAGACGTTTCTGTACATTGGGCACAGCGCTCTGCACGGTGTTAGCAGAGACTTTCCCGGGACAGTGAAACCCTATGTCAGAGACACTGAGAAGAAGCCCCAATGTTCCCTCCAGGCACTTTCAGTGTGGGTGCCTTCTCCACGTGGTTCCTGGTTTCACTGCGGCTCTGAAGAGAATGTTAGCAAAGAGGTAACCGGGACAGTGAAAACAGTACTCAAAGACAGGGAGAGCAAGCTCTCTCTTAGCACTTTGGATGTGGGACATACAGCGAGATGTTTGCTGCTTTTGCGTTTGGCTGTTGGGAGATTTACAGCACAAAGATATCTAGTTGATTTGAAGCAGTTCCGAGAAAGTCTAAACATAATCCCCACTTCTCCCTCCTGGCACTTTCCATGTGGGAGATCTAGCAGGATGTATATTGGTTTTGAGGACAACTCAATGGACAGTGTAGGGAGAAAAGGTCCTGGCTCCTTGAATGCCGTTTCTGGAGACACTGCGATCAATGTGGGAGATATGTCAAGATGTGTGTTTGTTTTGAGGACGGCTCTCTGGAGAGTCTTAGCAAAGAGGTCACACAGATAATCAGAGCAATTCTCAGAGACACTGAGAACAAGCTCGACAATTCCCTCCTGGCACTTTCCCTGTAGGAGATACCGCAAGATGTTTCTGTACATTGGGCACAGCGCTCTGCACGGTGTTAGCAGAGACTTTCCCGGGACAGTGAAACCCTATGTCAGAGACACTGAGAAGAAGCCCCAATGTTCCCTCCAGGCACTTTCAGTGTGGGTGCCTTCTCCACGTGGTTCCTGGTTTCACTGCGGCTCTGAAGAGAATGTTAGCAAAGAGGTAACCGGGACAGTGAAAACAGTACTCAAAGACAGGGAGAGCAAGCTCTCTCTTAGCACTTCCGATGTGGGACATACAGCGAGATGTTTGCTGCTTTTGCGTTTGGCTGTTGGGAGATTTACAGCACAAAGATATCTAGTTGATTTGAAGCAGTTCCGAGAAAGTCTAAACATAATCCCCACTTCTCCCTCCTGGCACTTTCCATGTGGGAGATCTAGCAGGATGTATATTGGTTTTGAGGACAACTCAATGGACAGTGTAGGGAGAAAAGGTCCTGGCTCCTTGAATGCCGTTCCTGGAGACACTGCGATCAATGTGGGAGATATGTCAAGATGTGTGTTTGTTTTGAGGACGGCTCTCTGGAGAGTCTTAGCAAAGAGGTCACACAGATAATCAGAGCAATTCTCAGAGACACTGAGAACAAGCTCGACAATTCCCTCCTGGCACTTTCCCTGTAGGAGATACCGCAAGACGTTTCTGTACATTGGGCACAGCGCTCTGCACGGTGTTAGCAGAGACTTTCCCGGGACAGTGAAACCCTATGTCAGAGACACTGAGAAGAAGCCCCAATGTTCCCTCCAGGCACTTTCAGTGTGGGTGCCTTCTCCACGTGGTTCCTGGTTTCACTGCGGCTCTGAAGAGAATGTTAGCAAAGAGGTAACCGGGACAGTGAAAACAGTACTCAAAGACAGGGAGAGCAAGCTCTCTCTTAGCACTTTGGATGTGGGACATACAGCGAGATGTTTGCTGCTTTTGCGCTTGGCTGTTGGGAGATTTACAGCACAAAGATATCTAGTTGATTTGAAGCAGTTCCGAGAAAGTCTAAACATAATCCCCACTTCTCCCTCCTGGCACTTTCCATGTGGGAGATATAGCAGGATGTCTATTGGTTTTGAGGACAACTCAATGGACAGTGTAGGGAGAAAAGGTCCTGGCTCCTTGAATGCCGTTCCTGGAGACACTGCGATCAATGTGGGAGATATGTCAAGATGTGTGTTTGTTTTGAGGACGGCTCTCTGGAGAGTCTTAGCAAAGAGGTCACACAGATAATCAGAGCAATTCTCAGAGACACTGAGAACAAGCTCGACAATTCCCTCCTGGCACTTTCCCTGTAGGAGATACCGCAAGACTTTTCTGTACATTGGGCACAGCGCTCTGCACGGTGTTAGCAGAGACTTTCCCGGGACAGTGAAACCCTATGTCAGAGACACTGAGAAGAAGCCCCAATGTTCCCTCCAGGCACTTTCAGTGTGGGTGCCTTCTCCACGTGGTTCCTGGTTTCACTGCGGCTCTGAAGAGAATGTTAGCAAAGAGGTAACCGGGACAGTGAAAACAGTACTCAAAGACAGGGAGAGCAAGCTCTCTCTTAGCAGTTTGGATGTGGGACATACAGCGAGATGTTTGCTGCTTTTGCGTTTGGCTGTTGGGAGATTTACAGCACAAAGATATCTAGTTGATTTGAAGCAGTTCCGAGAAAGTCTAAACATAATCCCCACTTCTCCCTCCTGGCACTTTCCATGTGGGAGATCTAGCAGGATGTATATTGGTTTTGAGGACAACTCAATGGACAGTGTAGGGAGAAAAGGTCCTGGCTCCTTGAATGCCGTTTCTGGAGACACTGCGATCAATGTGGGAGATATGTCAAGATGTGTGTTTGTTTTGAGGACGGCTCTCTGGAGAGTCTTAGCAAAGAGGTCACACAGATAATCAGAGCAATTCTCAGAGACACTGAGAACAAGCTCGACAATTCCCTCCTGGCACTTTCCCTGTAGGAGATACCGCAAGACGTTTCTGTACATTGGGCACAGCGCTCTGCACGGTGTTAGCAGAGACTTTCCCGGGACAGTGAAACCCTATGTCAGAGACACTGAGAAGAAGCCCCAATGTTCCCTCCAGGCACTTTCAGTGTGGGTGCCTTCTCCACGTGGTTCCTGGTTTCACTGCGGCTCTGAAGAGAATGTTAGCAAAGAGGTAACCGGGACAGTGAAAACAGTACTCAAAGACAGGGAGAGCAAGCTCTCTCTTAGCACTTTGGATGTGGGACATACAGCGAGATGTTTGCTGCTTTTGCGTTTGGCTGTTGGGAGATTTACAGCACAAAGATATCTAGTTGATTTGAAGCAGTTCCGAGAAAGTCTAAACATAATCCCCACTTCTCCCTCCTGGCACTTTCCATGTGGGAGATCTAGCAGGATGTATATTGGTTTTGAGGACAACTCAATGGACAGTGTAGGGAGAAAAGGTCCTGGCTCCTTGAATGCCGTTCCTGGAGACACTGCGATCAATGTGGGAGATATGTCAAGATGTGTGTTTGTTTTGAGGACGTCTCTCTGGAGAGTCTTAGCAAAGAGGTCACAGGGATAATCAGAGCAATTCTCAGAGACACTGAGAACAAGCTCGACAATTCCCTCCTGGCACTTTCCCTGTAGGAGATACCGCAAGACGTTTCTGTACATTGGGCACAGCGCTCTGCACGGTGTTAGCAGAGACTTTCCCGGGACAGTGAAACCCTATGTCAGAGACACTGAGAAGAAGCCCCAATGTTCCCTCCAGGCACTTTCAGTGTGGGTGCCTTCTCCACGTGGTTCCTGGTTTCACTGCGGCTCTGAAGAGAATGTTAGCAAAGAGGTAACCGGGACAGTGAAAACAGTACTCAAAGACAGGGAGAGCAAGCTCTCTCTTAGCACTTCCGATGTGGGACATACAGCGAGATGTTTGCTGCTTTTGCGTTTGGCTGTTGGGAGATTTACAGCACAAAGATATCTAGTTGATTTGAAGCAGTTCCGAGAAAGTCTAAACATAATCCCCACTTCTCCCTCCTGGCACTTTCCATGTGGGAGATCTAGCAGGATGTATATTGGTTTTGAGGACAACTCAATGGACAGTGTAGGGAGAAAAGGTCCTGGCTCCTTGAATGCCGTTCCTGGAGACACTGCGATCAATGTGGGAGATATGTCAAGATGTGTGTTTGTTTTGAGGACGTCTCTCTGGAGAGTCTTAGCAAAGAGGTCACACAGATAATCAGAGCAATTCTCAGAGACACTGAGAACAAGCTCGACAATTCCCTCCTGGCACTTTCCCTGTAGGAGATACCGCAAGACGTTTCTGTACATTGGGCACAGCGCTCTGCACGGTGTTAGCAGAGACTTTCCCGGGACAGTGAAACCCTATGTCAGAGACACTGAGAAGAAGCCCCAATGTTCCCTCCAGGCACTTTCAGTGTGGGTGCCTTCTCCACGTGGTTCCTGGTTTCACTGCGGCTCTGAAGAGAATGTTAGCAAAGAGGTAACCGGGACAGTGAAAACAGTACTCAAAGACAGGGAGAGCAAGCTCTCTCTTAGCACTTCCGATGTGGGACATACAGCGAGATGTTTGCTGCTTTTGCGTTTGGCTGTTGGGAGATTTACAGCACAAAGATATCTAGTTGATTTGAAGCAGTTCCGAGAAAGTCTAAACATAATCCCCACTTCTCCCTCCTGGCACTTTCCATGTGGGAGATATAGCAGGATGTCTATTGGTTTTGAGGACAACTCAATGGACAGTGTAGGGAGAAAAGGTCCTGGCTCCTTGAATGCCGTTCCTGGAGACACTGCGATCAATGTGGGAGATATGTCAAGATGTGTGTTTGTTTTGAGGACGTCTCTCTGGAGAGTCTTAGCAAAGAGGTCACACAGATAATCAGAGCAATTCTCAGAGACACTGAGAACAAGCTCCACAATTCCCTCCTGGCACTTTCCCTGTAGGAGATACCGCAAGACGTTTCTGTACATTGGGCACAGCGCTCTGCACGGTGTTAGCAGAGACTTTCCCGGGACAGTGAAACCCTATGTCAGAGACACTGAGAAGAAGCCCCAATGTTCCCTCCAGGCACTTTCAGTGTGGGTGCCTTCTCCACGTGGTTCCTGGTTTCACTGCGGCTCTGAAGAGAATGTTAGCAAAGAGGTAACCGGGACAGTGAAAACAGTACTCAAAGACAGGGAGAGCAAGCTCTCTCTTAGCAGTTTGGATGTGGGACATACAGCGAGATGTTTGCTGCTTTTGCGTTTGGCTGTTGGGAGATTTACAGCACAAAGATATCTAGTTGATTTGAAGCAGTTCCGAGAAAGTCTAAACATAATCCCCACTTCTCCCTCCTGGCACTTTCCATGTGGGAGATCTAGCAGGATGTATATTGGTTTTGAGGACAACTCAATGGACAGTGTAGGGAGAAAAGGTCCTGGCTCCTTGAATGCCGTTTCTGGAGACACTGCGATCAATGTGGGAGATATGTCAAGATGTGTGTTTGTTTTGAGGACGGCTCTCTGGAGAGTCTTAGCAAAGAGGTCACACAGATAATCAGAGCAATTCTCAGAGACACTGAGAACAAGCTCGACAATTCCCTCCTGGCACTTTCCCTGTAGGAGATACCGCAAGACGTTTCTGTACATTGGGCACAGCGCTCTGCACGGTGTTAGCAGAGACTTTCCCGGGACAGTGAAACCCTATGTCAGAGACACTGAGAAGAAGCCCCAATGTTCCCTCCAGGCACTTTCAGTGTGGGTGCCTTCTCCACGTGGTTCCTGGTTTCACTGCGGCTCTGAAGAGAATGTTAGCAAAGAGGTAACCGGGACAGTGAAAACAGTACTCAAAGACAGGGAGAGCAAGCTCTCTCTTAGCACTTTGGATGTGGGACATACAGCGAGATGTTTGCTGCTTTTGCGTTTGGCTGTTGGGAGATTTACAGCACAAAGATATCTAGTTGATTTGAAGCAGTTCCGAGAAAGTCTAAACATAATCCCCACTTCTCCCTCCTGGCACTTTCCATGTGGGAGATCTAGCAGGATGTATATTGGTTTTGAGGACAACTCAATGGACAGTGTAGGGAGAAAAGGTCCTGGCTCCTTGAATGCCGTTCCTGGAGACACTGCGATCAATGTGGGAGATATGTCAAGATGTGTGTTTGTTTTGAGGACGTCTCTCTGGAGAGTCTTAGCAAAGAGGTCACAGGGATAATCAGAGCAATTCTCAGAGACACTGAGAACAAGCTCGACAATTCCCTCCTGGCACTTTCCCTGTAGGAGATACCGCAAGACGTTTCTGTACATTGGGCACAGCGCTCTGCACGGTGTTAGCAGAGACTTTCCCGGGACAGTGAAACCCTATGTCAGAGACACTGAGAAGAAGCCCCAATGTTCCCTCCAGGCACTTTCAGTGTGGGTGCCTTCTCCACGTGGTTCCTGGTTTCACTGCGGCTCTGAAGAGAATGTTAGCAAAGAGGTAACCGGGACAGTGAAAACAGTACTCAAAGACAGGGAGAGCAAGCTCTCTCTTAGCACTTCCGATGTGGGACATACAGCGAGATGTTTGCTGCTTTTGCGTTTGGCTGTTGGGAGATTTACAGCACAAAGATATCTAGTTGATTTGAAGCAGTTCCGAGAAAGTCTAAACATAATCCCCACTTCTCCCTCCTGGCACTTTCCATGTGGGAGATCTAGCAGGATGTATATTGGTTTTGAGGACAACTCAATGGACAGTGTAGGGAGAAAAGGTCCTGGCTCCTTGAATGCCGTTCCTGGAGACACTGCGATCAATGTGGGAGATATGTCAAGATGTGTGTTTGTTTTGAGGACGTCTCTCTGGAGAGTCTTAGCAAAGAGGTCACACAGATAATCAGAGCAATTCTCAGAGACACTGAGAACAAGCTCGACAATTCCCTCCTGGCACTTTCCCTGTAGGAGATACCGCAAGACGTTTCTGTACATTGGGCACAGCGCTCTGCACGGTGTTAGCAGAGACTTTCCCGGGACAGTGAAACCCTATGTCAGAGACACTGAGAAGAAGCCCCAATGTTCCCTCCAGGCACTTTCAGTGTGGGTGCCTTCTCCACGTGGTTCCTGGTTTCACTGCGGCTCTGAAGAGAATGTTAGCAAAGAGGTAACCGGGACAGTGAAAACAGTACTCAAAGACAGGGAGAGCAAGCTCTCTCTTAGCACTTCCGATGTGGGACATACAGCGAGATGTTTGCTGCTTTTGCGTTTGGCTGTTGGGAGATTTACAGCACAAAGATATCTAGTTGATTTGAAGCAGTTCCGAGAAAGTCTAAACATAATCCCCACTTCTCCCTCCTGGCACTTTCCATGTGGGAGATATAGCAGGATGTCTATTGGTTTTGAGGACAACTCAATGGACAGTGTAGGGAGAAAAGGTCCTGGCTCCTTGAATGCCGTTCCTGGAGACACTGCGATCAATGTGGGAGATATGTCAAGATGTGTGTTTGTTTTGAGGACGTCTCTCTGGAGAGTCTTAGCAAAGAGGTCACACAGATAATCAGAGCAATTCTCAGAGACACTGAGAACAAGCTCGACAATTCCCTCCTGGCACTTTCCCTGTAGGAGATACCGCAAGACGTTTCTGTACATTGGGCACAGCGCTCTGCACGGTGTTAGCAGAGACTTTCCCGGGACAGTGAAACCCTATGTCAGAGACACTGAGAAGAAGCCCCAATGTTCCCTCCAGGCACTTTCAGTGTGGGTGCCTTCTCCACGTGGTTCCTGGTTTCACTGCGGCTCTGAAGAGAATGTTAGCAAAGAGGTAACCGGGACAGTGAAAACAGTACTCAAAGACAGGGAGAGCAAGCTCTCTCTTAGCACTTTGGATGTGGGACATACAGCGAGATGTTTGCTGCTTTTGCGTTTGGCTGTTGGGAGATTTACAGCACAAAGATATCTAGTTGATTTGAAGCAGTTCCGAGAAAGTCTAAACATAATCCCCACTTCTCCCTCCTGGCACTTTCCATGTGGGAGATCTAGCAGGATGTATATTGGTTTTGAGGACAACTCAATGGACAGTGTAGGGAGAAAAGGTCCTGGCTCCTTGAATGCCGTTCCTGGAGACACTGCGATCAATGTGGGAGATATGTCAAGATGTGTGTTTGTTTTGAGGACGTCTCTCTGGAGAGTCTTAGCAAAGAGGTCACAGGGATAATCAGAGCAATTCTCAGAGACACTGAGAACAAGCTCGACAATTCCCTCCTGGCACTTTCCCTGTAGGAGATACCGCAAGACGTTTCTGTACATTGGGCACAGCGCTCTGCACGGTGTTAGCAGAGACTTTCCCGGGACAGTGAAACCCTATGTCAGAGACACTGAGAAGAAGCCCCAATGTTCCCTCCAGGCACTTTCAGTGTGGGTGCCTTCTCCACGTGGTTCCTGGTTTCACTGCGGCTCTGAAGAGAATGCTAGCAAAGAGGTAACCGGGACAGTGAAAACAGTACTCAAAGACAGGGAGAGCAAGCTCTCTCTTAGCACTTTGGATGTGGGACATACAGCGAGATGTTTGCTGCTTTTGCGTTTGGCTGTTGGGAGATTTACAGCACAAAGATATCTAGTTGATTTGAAGCAGTTCCGAGAAAGTCTAAACATAATCCCCACTTCTCCCTCCTGGCACTTTCCATGTGGGAGATCTAGCAGGATGTATATTGGTTTTGAGGACAACTCAATGGACAGTGTAGGGAGAAAAGGTCCTGGCTCCTTGAATGCCGTTTCTGGAGACACTGCGATCAATGTGGGAGATATGTCAAGATGTGTGTTTGTTTTGAGGACGTCTCTCTGGAGAGTCTTAGCAAAGAGGTCACACAGATAATCAGAGCAATTCTCAGAGACACTGAGAACAAGCTCGACAATTCCCTCCTGGCACTTTCCCTGTAGGAGATACCGCAAGACTTTTCTGTACATTGGGCACAGCGCTCTGCACGGTGTTAGCAGAGACTTTCCCGGGACAGTGAAACCCTATGTCAGAGACACTGAGAAGAAGCCCCAATGTTCCCTCCAGGCACTTTCAGTGTGGGTGCCTTCTCCACGTGGTTCCTGGTTTCACTGCGGCTCTGAAGAGAATGTTAGCAAAGAGGTAACCGGGACAGTGAAAACAGTACTCAAAGACAGGGAGAGCAAGCTCTCTCTTAGCACTTCCGATGTGGGACATACAGCGAGATGTTTGCTGCTTTTGCGTTTGGCTGTTGGGAGATTTACAGCACAAAGATATCTAGTTGATTTGAAGCAGTTCCGAGAAAGTCTAAACATAATCCCCACTTCTCCCTCCTGGCACTTTCCATGTGGGAGATCTAGCAGGATGTATATTGGTTTTGAGGACAACTCAATGGACAGTGTAGGGAGAAAAGGTCCTGGCTCCTTGAATGCCGTTCCTGGAGACACTGCGATCAATGTGGGAGATATGTCAAGATGTGTGTTTGTTTTGAGGACGGCTCTCTGGAGAGTCTTAGCAAAGAGGTCACACAGATAATCAGAGCAATTCTCAGAGACACTGAGAACAAGCTCGACAATTCCCTCCTGGCACTTTCCCTGTAGGAGATACCGCAAGACGTTTCTGTACATTGGGCACAGCGCTCTGCACGGTGTTAGCAGAGACTTTCCCGGGACAGTGAAACCCTATGTCAGAGACACTGAGAAGAAGCCCCAATGTTCCCTCCAGGCACTTTCAGTGTGGGTGCCTTCTCCACGTGGTTCCTGGTTTCACTGCGGCTCTGAAGAGAATGTTAGCAAAGAGGTAACCGGGACAGTGAAAACAGTACTCAAAGACAGGGAGAGCAAGCTCTCTCTTAGCACTTCCGATGTGGGACATACAGCGAGATGTTTGCTGCTTTTGCGTTTGGCTGTTGGGAGATTTACAGCACAAAGATATCTAGTTGATTTGAAGCAGTTCCGAGAAAGTCTAAACATAATCCCCACTTCTCCCTCCTGGCACTTTCCATGTGGGAGATATAGCAGGATGTCTATTGGTTTTGAGGACAACTCAATGGACAGTGTAGGGAGAAAAGGTCCTGGCTCCTTGAATGCCGTTCCTGGAGACACTGCGATCAATGTGGGAGATATGTCAAGATGTGTGTTTGTTTTGAGGACGTCTCTCTGGAGAGTCTTAGCAAAGAGGTCACACAGATAATCAGAGCAATTCTCAGAGACACTGAGAACAAGCTCGACAATTCCCTCCTGGCACTTTCCCTGTAGGAGATACCGCAAGACGTTTCTGTACATTGGGCACAGCGCTCTGCACGGTGTTAGCAGAGACTTTCCCGGGACAGTGAAACCCTATGTCAGAGACACTGAGAAGAAGCCCCAATGTTCCCTCCAGGCACTTTCAGTGTGGGTGCCTTCTCCACGTGGTTCCTGGTTTCACTGCGGCTCTGAAGAGAATGTTAGCAAAGAGGTAACCGGGACAGTGAAAACAGTACTCAAAGACAGGGAGAGCAAGCTCTCTCTTAGCACTTCCGATGTGGGACATACAGCGAGATGTTTGCTGCTTTTGCGTTTGGCTGTTGGGAGATTTACAGCACAAAGATATCTAGTTGATTTGAAGCAGTTCCGAGAAAGTCTAAACATAATCCCCACTTCTCCCTCCTGGCACTTTCCATGTGGGAGATCTAGCAGGATGTATATTGGTTTTGAGGACAACTCAATGGACAGTGTAGGGAGAAAAGGTCCTGGCTCCTTGAATGCCGTTTCTGGAGACACTGCGATCAATGTGGGAGATATGTCAAGATGTGTGTTTGTTTTGAGGACGGCTCTCTGGAGAGTCTTAGCAAAGAGGTCACACAGATAATCAGAGCAATTCTCAGAGACACTGAGAACAAGCTCGACAATTCCCTCCTGGCACTTTCCCTGTAGGAGATACCGCAAGACTTTTCTGTACATTGGGCACAGCGCTCTGCACGGTGTTAGCAGAGACTTTCCCGGGACAGTGAAACCCTATGTCAGAGACACTGAGAAGAAGCCCCAATGTTCCCTCCAGGCACTTTCAGTGTGGGTGCCTTCTCCACGTGGTTCCTGGTTTCACTGCGGCTCTGAAGAGAATGTTAGCAAAGAGGTAACCGGGACAGTGAAAACAGTACTCAAAGACAGGGAGAGCAAGCTCTCTCTTAGCACTTCCGATGTGGGACATACAGCGAGATGTTTGCTGCTTTTGCGTTTGGCTGTTGGGAGATTTACAGCACAAAGATATCTAGTTGATTTGAAGCAGTTCCGAGAAAGTCTAAACATAATCCCCACTTCTCCCTCCTGGCACTTTCCATGTGGGAGATCTAGCAGGATGTATATTGGTTTTGAGGACAACTCAATGGACAGTGTAGGGAGAAAAGGTCCTGGCTCCTTGAATGCCGTTCCTGGAGACACTGCGATCAATGTGGGAGATATGTCAAGATGTGTGTTTGTTTTGAGGACGTCTCTCTGGAGAGTCTTAGCAAAGAGGTCACACAGATAATCAGAGCAATTCTCAGAGACACTGAGAACAAGCTCGACAATTCCCTCCTGGCACTTTCCCTGTAGGAGATACCGCAAGACGTTTCTGTATATTGGGCACAGCGCTCTGCACGGTGTTAGCAGAGACTTTCCCGGGACAGTGAAACCCTATGTCAGAGACACTGAGAAGAAGCCCCAATGTTCCCTCCAGGCACTTTCAGTGTGGGTGCCTTCTCCACGTGGTTCCTGGTTTCACTGCGGCTCTGAAGAGAATGCTAGCAAAGAGGTAACCGGGACAGTGAAAACAGTACTCAAAGACAGGGAGAGCAAGCTCTCTCTTAGCACTTCCGATGTGGGACATACAGCGAGATGTTTGCTGCTTTTGCGCTTGGCTGTTGGGAGATTTACAGCACAAAGATATCTAGTTGATTTGAAGCAGTTCCGAGAAAGTCTAAACATAATCCCCACTTCTCCCTCCTGGCACTTTCCATGTGGGAGATCTAGCAGGATGTATATTGGTTTTGAGGACAACTCAATGGACAGTGTAGGGAGAAAAGGTCCTGGCTCCTTGAATGCCGTTTCTGGAGACACTGCGATCAATGTGGGAGATATGTCAAGATGTGTGTTTGTTTTGAGGACGGCTCTCTGGAGAGTCTTAGCAAAGAGGTCACACAGATAATCAGAGCAATTCTCAGAGACACTGAGAACAAGCTCCACAATTCCCTCCTGGCACTTTCCCTGTAGGAGATACCGCAAGACGTTTCTGTAGATTGGGCACAGCGCTCTGCACGGTGTTAGCAGAGACTTTCCCGGGACAGTGAAACCCTATGTCAGAGACACTGAGAAGAAGCCCCAATGTTCCCTCCAGGCACTTTCAGTGTGGGTGCCTTCTCCACGTGGTTCCTGGTTTCACTGCGGCTCTGAAGAGAATGTTAGCAAAGAGGTAACCGGGACAGTGAAAACAGTACTCAAAGACAGGGAGAGCAAGCTCTCTCTTGGCACTTTGGATGTGGGACATACAGCGAGATGTTTGCTGCTTTTGCGTTTGGCTGTTGGGAGATTTACAGCACAAAGATATCTAGTTGATTTGAAGCAGTTCCGAGAAAGTCTAAACATAATCCCCACTTCTCCCTCCTGGCACTTTCCATGTGGGAGATCTAGCAGGATGTATATTGGTTTTGAGGACAACTCAATGGACAGTGTAGGGAGAAAAGGTCCTGGCTCCTTGAATGCCGTTTCTGGAGACACTGCGATCAATGTGGGAGATATGTCAAGATGTGTGTTTGTTTTGAGGACGTCTCTCTGGAGAGTCTTAGCAAAGAGGTCACACAGATAATCAGAGCAATTCTCAGAGACACTGAGAACAAGCTCGACAATTCCCTCCTGGCACTTTCCCTGTAGGAGATACCGCAAGACTTTTCTGTACATTGGGCACAGCGCTCTGCACGGTGTTAGCAGAGACTTTCCCGGGACAGTGAAACCCTATGTCAGAGACACTGAGAAGAAGCCCCAATGTTCCCTCCAGGCACTTTCAGTGTGGGTGCCTTCTCCACGTGGTTCCTGGTTTCACTGCGGCTCTGAAGAGAATGTTAGCAAAGAGGTAACCGGGACAGTGAAAACAGTACTCAAAGACAGGGAGAGCAAGCTCTCTCTTAGCACTTTGGATGTGGGACATACAGCGAGATGTTTGCTGCTTTTGCGTTTGGCTGTTGGGAGATTTACAGCACAAAGATATCTAGTTGATTTGAAGCAGTTCCGAGAAAGTCTAAACATAATCCCCACTTCTCCCTCCTGGCACTTTCCATGTGGGAGATCTAGCAGGATGTATATTGGTTTTGAGGACAACTCAATGGACAGTGTAGGGAGAAAAGGTCCTGGCTCCTTGAATGCCGTTTCTGGAGACACTGCGATCAATGTGGGAGATATGTCAAGATGTGTGTTTGTTTTGAGGACGGCTCTCTGGAGAGTCTTAGCAAAGAGGTCACACAGATAACCAGAGCAATTCTCAGAGACACTGAGAACAAGCTCGACAATTCCCTCCTGGCACTTTCCCTGTAGGAGATACCGCAAGACGTTTCTGTACGTTGGGCACAGCGCTCTGCACGGTGTTAGCAGAGACTTTCCCGGGACAGTGAAACCCTATGTCAGAGACACTGAGAAGAAGCCCCAATGTTCCCTCCAGGCACTTTCAGTGTGGGTGCCTTCTCCACGTGGTTCCTGGTTTCACTGCGGCTCTGAAGAGAATGTTAGCAAAGAGGTAACCGGGACAGTGAAAACAGTACTCAAAGACAGGGAGAGCAAGCTCTCTCTTAGCACTTCCGATGTGGGACATACAGCGAGATGTTTGCTGCTTTTGCGCTTGGCTGTTGGGAGATTTACAGCACAAAGATATCTAGTTGATTTGAAGCAGTTCCGAGAAAGTCTAAACATAATCCCCACTTCTCCCTCCTGGCACTTTCCATGTGGGAGATATAGCAGGATGTATATTGGTTTTGAGGACAACTCAATGGACAGTGTAGGGAGAAAAGGTCCTGGCTCCTTGAATGCCGTTCCTGGAGACACTGCGATCAATGTGGGAGATATGTCAAGATGTGTGTTTGTTTTGAGGACGGCTCTCTGGAGAGTCTTAGCAAAGAGGTCACACAGATAATCAGAGCAATTCTCAGAGACACTGAGAACAAGCTCGACAATTCCCTCCTGGCACTTTCCCTGTAGGAGATACCGCAAGACGTTTCTGTACATTGGGCACAGCGCTCTGCACGGTGTTAGCAGAGACTTTCCCGCGACAGTGAAACCCTATGTCAGAGACACTGAGAAGAAGCCCCAATGTTCCCTCCAGGCACTTTCAGTGTGGGTGCCTTCTCCACGTGGTTCCTGGTTTCACTGCGGCTCTGAAGAGAATGTTAGCAAAGAGGTAACCGGGACAGTGAAAACAGTACTCAAAGACAGGGAGAGCAAGCTCTCTCTTAGCACTTCCGATGTGGGACATACAGCGAGATGTTTGCTGCTTTTGCGTTTGGCTGTTGGGAGATTTACAGCACAAAGATATCTAGTTGATTTGAAGCAGTTCCGAGAAAGTCTAAACATAATCCCCACTTCTCCCTCCTGGCACTTTCCATGTGGGAGATATAGCAGGATGTATATTGGTTTTGAGGACAACTCAATGGACAGTGTAGGGAGAAAAGGTCCTGGCTCCTTGAATGCCGTTTCTGGAGACACTGCGATCAATGTGGGAGATATGTCAAGATGTGTGTTTGTTTTGAGGACGTCTCTCTGGAGAGTCTTAGCAAAGAGGTCACACAGATAATCAGAGCAATTCTCAGAGACACTGAGAACAAGCTCGACAATTCCCTGCTGGCACTTTCCCTGTAGGAGATACCGCAAGACGTTTCTGTACATTGGGCACAGCGCTCTGCAAGGTGTTAGCAGAGACTTTCCCGGGACAGTGAAACCCTATGTCAGAGACACTGAGAAGAAGCCCCAATGTTCCCTCCAGGCACTTTCAGTGTGGGTGCCTTCTCCACGTGGTTCCTGGTTTCACTGCGGCTCTGAAGAGAATGTTAGCAAAGAGGTAACCGGGACAGTGAAAACAGTACTCAAAGACAGGGAGAGCAAGCTCTCTCTTAGCACTTCCGATGTGGGACATACAGCGAGATGTTTGCTGCTTTTGCGTTTGGCTGTTGGGAGATTTACAGCACAAAGATATCTAGTTGATTTGAAGCAGTTCCGAGAAAGTCTAAACATAATCCCCACTTCTCCCTCCTGGCACTTTCCATGTGGGAGATCTAGCAGGATGTATATTGGTTTTGAGGACAACTCAATGGACAGTGTAGGGAGAAAAGGTCCTGGCTCCTTGAATGCCGTTCCTGGAGACACTGCGATCAATGTGGGAGATATGTCAAGATGTGTGTTTGTTTTGAGGACGGCTCTCTGGAGAGTCTTAGCAAAGAGGTCACACAGATAATCAGAGCAATTCTCAGAGACACTGAGAACAAGCTCCACAATTCCCTCCTGGCACTTTCCCTGTAGGAGATACCGCAAGACGTTTCTGTACATTGGGCACAGCGCTCTGCACGGTGTTAGCAGAGACTTTCCCGGGACAGTGAAACCCTATGTCAGAGACACTGAGAAGAAGCCCCAATGTTCCCTCCAGGCACTTTCAGTGTGGGTGCCTTCTCCACGTGGTTCCTGGTTTCACTGCGGCTCTGAAGAGAATGTTAGCAAAGAGGTAACCGGGACAGTGAAAACAGTACTCAAAGACAGGGAGAGCAAGCTCTCTCTTAGCACTTCCGATGTGGGACATACAGCGAGATGTTTGCTGCTTTTGCGTTTGGCTGTTGGGAGATTTACAGCACAAAGATATCTAGTTGATTTGAAGCAGTTCCGAGAAAGTCTAAACATAATCCCCACTTCTCCCTCCTGGCACTTTCCATGTGGGAGATATAGCAGGATGTATATTGGTTTTGAGGACAACTCAATGGACAGTGTAGGGAGAAAAGGTCCTGGCTCCTTGAATGCCGTTCCTGGAGACACTGCGATCAATGTGGGAGATATGTCAAGATGTGTGTTTGTTTTGAGGACGGCTCTCTGGAGAGTCTTAGCAAAGAGGTCACACAGATAATCAGAGCAATTCTCAGAGACACTGAGAACAAGCTCGACAATTCCCTCCTGGCACTTTCCCTGTAGGAGATACCGCAAGACGTTTCTGTATGTTGGGCACAGCGCTCTGCACGGTGTTAGCAGAGACTTTCCCGGGACAGTGAAACCCTATGTCAGAGACACTGAGAAGAAGCCCCAATGTTCCCTCCAGGCACTTTCAGTGTGGGTGCCTTCTCCACGTGGTTCCTGGTTTCACTGCGGCTCTGAAGAGAATGTTAGCAAAGAGGTAACCGGGACAGTGAAAACAGTACTCAAAGACAGGGAGAGCAAGCTCTCTCTTAGCACTTTGGATGTGGGACATACAGCGAGATGTTTGCTGCTTTTGCGTTTGGCTGTTGGGAGATTTACAGCACAAAGATATCTAGTTGATTTGAAGCAGTTCCGAGAAAGTCTAAACATAATCCCCACTTCTCCCTCCTGGCACTTTCCATGTGGGAGATATAGCAGGATGTATATTGGTTTTGAGGACAACTCAATGGACAGTGTAGGGAGAAAAGGTCCTGGCTCCTTGAATGCCGTTTCTGGAGACACTGCGATCAATGTGGGAGATATGTCAAGATGTGTGTTTGTTTTGAGGACGGCTCTCTGGAGAGTCTTAGCAAAGAGGTCACACAGATAATCAGAGCAATTCTCAGAGACACTGAGAACAAGCTCGACAATTCCCTCCTGGCACTTTCCCTGTAGGAGATACCGCAAGACGTTTCTGTACATTGGGCACAGCGCTCTGCACGGTGTTAGCAGAGACTTTCCCGGGACAGTGAAACCCTATGTCAGAGACACTGAGAAGAAGCCCCAATGTTCCCTCCAGGCACTTTCAGTGTGGGTGCCTTCTCCACGTGGTTCCTGGTTTCACTGCGGCTCTGAAGAGAATGTTAGCCAAGAGGTAACCGGGACAGTGAAAACAGTACTCAAAGACAGGGAGAGCAAGCTCTCTCTTAGCACTTTGGATGTGGGACATACAGCGAGATGTTTGCTGCTTTTGCGTTTGGCTGTTGGGAGATTTACAGCACAAAGATATCTAGTTGATTTGAAGCAGTTCCGAGAAAGTCTAAACATAATCCCCACTTCTCCCTCCTGGCACTTTCCATGTGGGAGATCTAGCAGGATGTATATTGGTTTTGAGGACAACTCAATGGACAGTGTAGGGAGAAAAGGTCCTGGCTCCTTGAATGCCGTTTCTGGAGACACTGCGATCAATGTGGGAGATATGTCAAGATGTGTGTTTGTTTTGAGGACGGCTCTCTGGAGAGTCTTAGCAAAGAGGTCACACAGATAATCAGAGCAATTCTCAGAGACACTGAGAACAAGCTCGACAATTCCCTCCTGGCACTTTCCCTGTAGGAGATACCGCAAGATGTTTCTGTACATTGGGCACAGCGCTCTGCACGGTGTTAGCAGAGACTTTCCCGGGACAGTGAAACCCTATGTCAGAGACACTGAGAAGAAGCCCCAATGTTCCCTCCAGGCACTTTCAGTGTGGGTGCCTTCTCCACGTGGTTCCTGGTTTCACTGCGGCTCTGAAGAGAATGTTAGCAAAGAGGTAACCGGGACAGTGAAAACAGTACTCAAAGACAGGGAGAGCAAGCTCTCTCTTAGCACTTCCGATGTGGGACATACAGCGAGATGTTTGCTGCTTTTGCGTTTGGCTGTTGGGAGATTTACAGCACAAAGATATCTAGTTGATTTGAAGCAGTTCCGAGAAAGTCTAAACATAATCCCCACTTCTCCCTCCTGGCACTTTCCATGTGGGAGATCTAGCAGGATGTATATTGGTTTTGAGGACAACTCAATGGACAGTGTAGGGAGAAAAGGTCCTGGCTCCTTGAATGCCGTTCCTGGAGACACTGCGATCAATGTGGGAGATATGTCAAGATGTGTGTTTGTTTTGAGGACGGCTCTCTGGAGAGTCTTAGCAAAGAGGTCACACAGATAATCAGAGCAATTCTCAGAGACACTGAGAACAAGCTCGACAATTCCCTCCTGGCACTTTCCCTGTAGGAGATACCGCAAGACGTTTCTGTACATTGGGCACAGCGCTCTGCACGGTGTTAGCAGAGACTTTCCCGGGACAGTGAAACCCTATGTCAGAGACACTGAGAAGAAGCCCCAATGTTCCCTCCAGGCACTTTCAGTGTGGGTGCCTTCTCCACGTGGTTCCTGGTTTCACTGCGGCTCTGAAGAGAATGTTAGCAAAGAGGTAACCGGGACAGTGAAAACAGTACTCAAAGACAGGGAGAGCAAGCTCTCTCTTAGCACTTCCGATGTGGGACATACAGCGAGATGTTTGCTGCTTTTGCGTTTGGCTGTTGGGAGATTTACAGCACAAAGATATCTAGTTGATTTGAAGCAGTTCCGAGAAAGTCTAAACATAATCCCCACTTCTCCCTCCTGGCACTTTCCATGTGGGAGATATAGCAGGATGTCTATTGGTTTTGAGGACAACTCAATGGACAGTGTAGGGAGAAAAGGTCCTGGCTCCTTGAATGCCGTTCCTGGAGACACTGCGATCAATGTGGGAGATATGTCAAGATGTGTGTTTGTTTTGAGGACGTCTCTCTGGAGAGTCTTAGCAAAGAGGTCACACAGATAATCAGAGCAATTCTCAGAGACACTGAGAACAAGCTCGACAATTCCCTCCTGGCACTTTCCCTGTAGGAGATACCGCAAGACGTTTCTGTACGTTGGGCACAGCGCTCTGCACGGTGTTAGCAGAGACTTTCCCGGGACAGTGAAACCCTATGTCAGAGACACTGAGAAGAAGCCCCAATGTTCCCTCCAGGCACTTTCAGTGTGGGTGCCTTCTCCACGTGGTTCCTGGTTTCACTGCGGCTCTGAAGAGAATGTTAGCAAAGAGGTAACCGGGACAGTGAAAACAGTACTCAAAGACAGGGAGAGCAAGCTCTCTCTTAGCACTTCCGATGTGGGACATACAGCGAGATGTTTGCTGCTTTTGCGTTTGGCTGTTGGGAGATTTACAGCACAAAGATATCTAGTTGATTTGAAGCAGTTCCGAGAAAGTCTAAACATAATCCCCACTTCTCCCTCCTGGCACTTTCCATGTGGGAGATCTAGCAGGATGTATATTGGTTTTGAGGACAACTCAATGGACAGTGTAGGGAGAAAAGGTCCTGGCTCCTTGAATGCCGTTTCTGGAGACACTGCGATCAATGTGGGAGATATGTCAAGATGTGTGTTTGTTTTGAGGACGGCTCTCTGGAGAGTCTTAGCAAAGAGGTCACACAGATAATCAGAGCAATTCTCAGAGACACTGAGAACAAGCTCGACAATTCCCTCCTGGCACTTTCCCTGTAGGAGATACCGCAAGACGTTTCTGTACATTGGGCACAGCGCTCTGCACGGTGTTAGCAGAGACTTTCCCGGGACAGTGAAACCCTATGTCAGAGACACTGAGAAGAAGCCCCAATGTTCCCTCCAGGCACTTTCAGTGTGGGTGCCTTCTCCACGTGGTTCCTGGTTTCACTGCGGCTCTGAAGAGAATGTTAGCAAAGAGGTAACCGGGACAGTGAAAACAGTACTCAAAGACAGGGAGAGCAAGCTCTCTCTTAGCACTTTGGATGTGGGACATACAGCGAGATGTTTGCTGCTTTTGCGTTTGGCTGTTGGGAGATTTACAGCACAAAGATATCTAGTTGATTTGAAGCAGTTCCGAGAAAGTCTAAACATAATCCCCACTTCTCCCTCCTGGCACTTTCCATGTGGGAGATCTAGCAGGATGTATATTGGTTTTGAGGACAACTCAATGGACAGTGTAGGGAGAAAAGGTCCTGGCTCCTTGAATGCCGTTCCTGGAGACACTGCGATCAATGTGGGAGATATGTCAAGATGTGTGTTTGTTTTGAGGACGTCTCTCTGGAGAGTCTTAGCAAAGAGGTCACAGGGATAATCAGAGCAATTCTCAGAGACACTGAGAACAAGCTCGACAATTCCCTCCTGGCACTTTCCCTGTAGGAGATACCGCAAGACGTTTCTGTACATTGGGCACAGCGCTCTGCACGGTGTTAGCAGAGACTTTCCCGGGACAGTGAAACCCTATGTCAGAGACACTGAGAAGAAGCCCCAATGTTCCCTCCAGGCACTTTCAGTGTGGGAGCCTTCTCCACGTGGTTCCTGGTTTCACTGCGGCTCTGAAGAGAATGCTAGCAAAGAGGTAACCGGGACAGTGAAAACAGTACTCAAAGACAGGGAGAGCAAGCTCTCTCTTAGCACTTCCGATGTGGGACATACAGCGAGATGTTTGCTGCTTTTGCGTTTGGCTGTTGGGAGATTTACAGCACAAAGATATCTAGTTGATTTGAAGCAGTTCCGAGAAAGTCTAAACATAATCCCCACTTCTCCCTCCTGGCACTTTCCATGTGGGAGATCTAGCAGGATGTATATTGGTTTTGAGGACAACTCAATGGACAGTGTAGGGAGAAAAGGTCCTGGCTCCTTGAATGCCGTTCCTGGAGACACTGCGATCAATGTGGGAGATATGTCAAGATGTGTGTTTGTTTTGAGGACGTCTCTCTGGAGAGTCTTAGCAAAGAGGTCACAGGGATAATCAGAGCAATTCTCAGAGACACTGAGAACAAGCTCGACAATTCCCTCCTGGCACTTTCCCTGTAGGAGATACCGCAAGACGTTTCTGTACATTGGGCACAGCGCTCTGCACGGTGTTAGCAGAGACTTTCCCGGGACAGTGAAACCCTATGTCAGAGACACTGAGAAGAAGCCCCAATGTTCCCTCCAGGCACTTTCAGTGTGGGAGCCTTCTCCACGTGGTTCCTGGTTTCACTGCGGCTCTGAAGAGAATGCTAGCAAAGAGGTAACCGGGACAGTGAAAACAGTACTCAAAGACAGGGAGAGCAAGCTCTCTCTTAGCACTTCCGATGTGGGACATACAGCGAGATGTTTGCTGCTTTTGCGTTTGGCTGTTGGGAGATTTACAGCACAAAGATATCTAGTTGATTTGAAGCAGTTCCGAGAAAGTCTAAACATAATCCCCACTTCTCCCTCCTGGCACTTTCCATGTGGGAGATCTAGCAGGATGTATATTGGTTTTGAGGACAACTCAATGGACAGTGTAGGGAGAAAAGGTCCTGGCTCCTTGAATGCCGTTTCTGGAGACACTGCGATCAATGTGGGAGATATGTCAAGATGTGTGTTTGTTTTGAGGACGTCTCTCTGGAGAGTCTTAGCAAAGAGGTCACACAGATAATCAGAGCAATTCTCAGAGACACTGAGAACAAGCTCGACAATTCCCTCCTGGCACTTTCCCTGTAGGAGATACCGCAAGACTTTTCTGTACATTGGGCACAGCGCTCTGCACGGTGTTAGCAGAGACTTTCCCGGGACAGTGAAACCCTATGTCAGAGACACTGAGAAGAAGCCCCAATGTTCCCTCCAGGCACTTTCAGTGTGGGTGCCTTCTCCACGTGGTTCCTGGTTTCACTGCGGCTCTGAAGAGAATGTTAGCAAAGAGGTAACCGGGACAGTGAAAACAGTACTCAAAGACAGGGAGAGCAAGCTCTCTCTTAGCACTTCCGATGTGGGACATACAGCGAGATGTTTGCTGCTTTTGCGTTTGGCTGTTGGGAGATTTACAGCACAAAGATATCTAGTTGATTTGAAGCAGTTCCGAGAAAGTCTAAACATAATCCCCACTTCTCCCTCCTGGCACTTTCCATGTGGGAGATCTAGCAGGATGTATATTGGTTTTGAGGACAACTCAATGGACAGTGTAGGGAGAAAAGGTCCTGGCTCCTTGAATGCCGTTCCTGGAGACACTGCGATCAATGTGGGAGATATGTCAAGATGTGTGTTTGTTTTGAGGACGGCTCTCTGGAGAGTCTTAGCAAAGAGGTCACACAGATAATCAGAGCAATTCTCAGAGACACTGAGAACAAGCTCGACAATTCCCTCCTGGCACTTTCCCTGTAGGAGATACCGCAAGACGTTTCTGTACATTGGGCACAGCGCTCTGCACGGTGTTAGCAGAGACTTTCCCGGGACAGTGAAACCCTATGTCAGAGACACTGAGAAGAAGCCCCAATGTTCCCTCCAGGCACTTTCAGTGTGGGTGCCTTCTCCACGTGGTTCCTGGTTTCACTGCGGCTCTGAAGAGAATGTTAGCAAAGAGGTAACCGGGACAGTGAAAACAGTACTCAAAGACAGGGAGAGCAAGCTCTCTCTTAGCACTTCCGATGTGGGACATACAGCGAGATGTTTGCTGCTTTTGCGTTTGGCTGTTGGGAGATTTACAGCACAAAGATATCTAGTTGATTTGAAGCAGTTCCGAGAAAGTCTAAACATAATCCCCACTTCTCCCTCCTGGCACTTTCCATGTGGGAGATCTAGCAGGATGTATATTGGTTTTGAGGACAACTCAATGGACAGTGTAGGGAGAAAAGGTCCTGGCTCCTTGAATGCCGTTTCTGGAGACACTGCGATCAATGTGGGAGATATGTCAAGATGTGTGTTTGTTTTGAGGACGGCTCTCTGGAGAGTCTTAGCAAAGAGGTCACACAGATAATCAGAGCAATTCTCAGAGACACTGAGAACAAGCTCGACAATTCCCTCCTGGCACTTTCCCTGTAGGAGATACCGCAAGACGTTTCTGTACATTGGGCACAGCGCTCTGCACGGTGTTAGCAGAGACTTTCCCGGGACAGTGAAACCCTATGTCAGAGACACTGAGAAGAAGCCCCAATGTTCCCTCCAGGCACTTTCAGTGTGGGTGCCTTCTCCACGTGGTTCCTGGTTTCACTGCGGCTCTGAAGAGAATGTTAGCAAAGAGGTAACCGGGACAGTGAAAACAGTACTCAAAGACAGGGAGAGCAAGCTCTCTCTTAGCACTTTGGATGTGGGACATACAGCGAGATGTTTGCTGCTTTTGCGTTTGGCTGTTGGGAGATTTACAGCACAAAGATATCTAGTTGATTTGAAGCAGTTCCGAGAAAGTCTAAACATAATCCCCACTTCTCCCTCCTGGCACTTTCCATGTGGGAGATCTAGCAGGATGTATATTGGTTTTGAGGACAACTCAATGGACAGTGTAGGGAGAAAAGGTCCTGGCTCCTTGAATGCCGTTCCTGGAGACACTGCGATCAATGTGGGAGATATGTCAAGATGTGTGTTTGTTTTGAGGACGTCTCTCTGGAGAGTCTTAGCAAAGAGGTCACAGGGATAATCAGAGCAATTCTCAGAGACACTGAGAACAAGCTCGACAATTCCCTCCTGGCACTTTCCCTGTAGGAGATACCGCAAGACGTTTCTGTACATTGGGCACAGCGCTCTGCACGGTGTTAGCAGAGACTTTCCCGGGACAGTGAAACCCTATGTCAGAGACACTGAGAAGAAGCCCCAATGTTCCCTCCAGGCACTTTCAGTGTGGGAGCCTTCTCCACGTGGTTCCTGGTTTCACTGCGGCTCTGAAGAGAATGCTAGCAAAGAGGTAACCGGGACAGTGAAAACAGTACTCAAAGACAGGGAGAGCAAGCTCTCTCTTAGCACTTCCGATGTGGGACATACAGCGAGATGTTTGCTGCTTTTGCGTTTGGCTGTTGGGAGATTTACAGCACAAAGATATCTAGTTGATTTGAAGCAGTTCCGAGAAAGTCTAAACATAATCCCCACTTCTCCCTCCTGGCACTTTCCATGTGGGAGATCTAGCAGGATGTATATTGGTTTTGAGGACAACTCAATGGACAGTGTAGGGAGAAAAGGTCCTGGCTCCTTGAATGCCGTTCCTGGAGACACTGCGATCAATGTGGGAGATATGTCAAGATGTGTGTTTGTTTTGAGGACGTCTCTCTGGAGAGTCTTAGCAAAGAGGTCACAGGGATAATCAGAGCAATTCTCAGAGACACTGAGAACAAGCTCGACAATTCCCTCCTGGCACTTTCCCTGTAGGAGATACCGCAAGACGTTTCTGTACATTGGGCACAGCGCTCTGCACGGTGTTAGCAGAGACTTTCCCGGGACAGTGAAACCCTATGTCAGAGACACTGAGAAGAAGCCCCAATGTTCCCTCCAGGCACTTTCAGTGTGGGAGCCTTCTCCACGTGGTTCCTGGTTTCACTGCGGCTCTGAAGAGAATGCTAGCAAAGAGGTAACCGGGACAGTGAAAACAGTACTCAAAGACAGGGAGAGCAAGCTCTCTCTTAGCACTTCCGATGTGGGACATACAGCGAGATGTTTGCTGCTTTTGCGTTTGGCTGTTGGGAGATTTACAGCACAAAGATATCTAGTTGATTTGAAGCAGTTCCGAGAAAGTCTAAACATAATCCCCACTTCTCCCTCCTGGCACTTTCCATGTGGGAGATCTAGCAGGATGTATATTGGTTTTGAGGACAACTCAATGGACAGTGTAGGGAGAAAAGGTCCTGGCTCCTTGAATGCCGTTTCTGGAGACACTGCGATCAATGTGGGAGATATGTCAAGATGTGTGTTTGTTTTGAGGACGTCTCTCTGGAGAGTCTTAGCAAAGAGGTCACACAGATAATCAGAGCAATTCTCAGAGACACTGAGAACAAGCTCGACAATTCCCTCCTGGCACTTTCCCTGTAGGAGATACCGCAAGACTTTTCTGTACATTGGGCACAGCGCTCTGCACGGTGTTAGCAGAGACTTTCCCGGGACAGTGAAACCCTATGTCAGAGACACTGAGAAGAAGCCCCAATGTTCCCTCCAGGCACTTTCAGTGTGGGTGCCTTCTCCACGTGGTTCCTGGTTTCACTGCGGCTCTGAAGAGAATGTTAGCAAAGAGGTAACCGGGACAGTGAAAACAGTACTCAAAGACAGGGAGAGCAAGCTCTCTCTTAGCACTTCCGATGTGGGACATACAGCGAGATGTTTGCTGCTTTTGCGTTTGGCTGTTGGGAGATTTACAGCACAAAGATATCTAGTTGATTTGAAGCAGTTCCGAGAAAGTCTAAACATAATCCCCACTTCTCCCTCCTGGCACTTTCCATGTGGGAGATCTAGCAGGATGTATATTGGTTTTGAGGACAACTCAATGGACAGTGTAGGGAGAAAAGGTCCTGGCTCCTTGAATGCCGTTCCTGGAGACACTGCGATCAATGTGGGAGATATGTCAAGATGTGTGTTTGTTTTGAGGACGGCTCTCTGGAGAGTCTTAGCAAAGAGGTCACACAGATAATCAGAGCAATTCTCAGAGACACTGAGAACAAGCTCGACAATTCCCTCCTGGCACTTTCCCTGTAGGAGATACCGCAAGACGTTTCTGTACATTGGGCACAGCGCTCTGCACGGTGTTAGCAGAGACTTTCCCGGGACAGTGAAACCCTATGTCAGAGACACTGAGAAGAAGCCCCAATGTTCCCTCCAGGCACTTTCAGTGTGGGTGCCTTCTCCACGTGGTTCCTGGTTTCACTGCGGCTCTGAAGAGAATGTTAGCAAAGAGGTAACCGGGACAGTGAAAACAGTACTCAAAGACAGGGAGAGCAAGCTCTCTCTTAGCACTTCCGATGTGGGACATACAGCGAGATGTTTGCTGCTTTTGCGTTTGGCTGTTGGGAGATTTACAGCACAAAGATATCTAGTTGATTTGAAGCAGTTCCGAGAAAGTCTAAACATAATCCCCACTTCTCCCTCCTGGCACTTTCCATGTGGGAGATCTAGCAGGATGTATATTGGTTTTGAGGACAACTCAATGGACAGTGTAGGGAGAAAAGGTCCTGGCTCCTTGAATGCCGTTCCTGGAGACGCTGCGATCAATGTGGGAGATATGTCAAGGTGTGTGTTTGTTTTGAGGACGTCTCTCTGGAGAGTCTTAGCAAAGAGGTCACACAGATAATCAGAGCAATTCTCAGAGACACTGAGAACAAGCTCGACAATTCCCTCCTGGCACTTTCCCTGTAGGAGATACCGCAAGACGTTTCTGTACATTGGGCACAGCGCTCTGCACGGTGTTAGCAGAGACTTTCCCGGGACAGTGAAACCCTATGTCAGAGACACTGAGAAGAAGCCCCAATGTTCCCTCCAGGCACTTTCAGTGTGGGTGCCTTCTCCACGTGGTTCCTGGTTTCACTGCGGCTCTGAAGAGAATGCTAGCAAAGAGGTAACCGGGACAGTGAAAACAGTACTCAAAGACAGGGAGAGCAAGCTCTCTCTTAGCACTTCCGATGTGGGACATACAGCGAGATGTTTGCTGCTTTTGCGTTTGGCTGTTGGGAGATTTACAGCACAAAGATATCTAGTTGATTTGAAGCAGTTCCGAGAAAGTCTAAACATAATCCCCACTTCTCCCTCCTGGCACTTTCCATGTGGGAGATCTAGCAGGATGTATATTGGTTTTGAGGACAACTCAATGGACAGTGTAGGGAGAAAAGGTCCTGGCTCCTTGAATGCCGTTTCTGGAGACACTGCGATCAATGTGGGAGATATGTCAAGATGTGTGTTTGTTTTGAGGACGTCTCTCTGGAGAGTCTTAGCAAAGAGGTCACACAGATAATCAGAGCAATTCTCAGAGACACTGAGAACAAGCTCGACAATTCCCTCCTGGCACTTTCCCTGTAGGAGATACCGCAAGACTTTTCTGTACATTGGGCACAGCGCTCTGCACGGTGTTAGCAGAGACTTTCCCGGGACAGTGAAACCCTATGTCAGAGACACTGAGAAGAAGCCCCAATGTTCCCTCCAGGCACTTTCAGTGTGGGTGCCTTCTCCACGTGGTTCCTGCTTTCACTGCGGCTCTGAAGAGAATGTTAGCAAAGAGGTAACCGGGACAGTGAAAACAGTACTCAAAGACAGGGAGAGCAAGCTCTCTCTTAGCACTTCCGATGTGGGACATACAGCGAGATGTTTGCTGCTTTTGCGTTTGGCTGTTGGGAGATTTACAGCACAAAGATATCTAGTTGATTTGAAGCAGTTCCGAGAAAGTCTAAACATAATCCCCACTTCTCCCTCCTGGCACTTTCCATGTGGGAGATCTAGCAGGATGTCTATTGGTTTTGAGGACAACTCAATGGACAGTGTAGGGAGAAAAGGTCCTGGCTCCTTGAATGCCGTTCCTGGAGACACTGCGATCAATGTGGGAGATATGTCAAGATGTGTGTTTGTTTTGAGGACGTCTCTCTGGAGAGTCTTAGCAAAGAGGTCACACAGATAATCAGAGCAATTCTCAGAGACACTGAGAACAAGCTCGACAATTCCCTCCTGGCACTTTCCCTGTAGGAGATACCGCAAGACGTTTCTGTACATTGGGCACAGCGCTCTGCACGGTGTTAGCAGAGACTTTCCCGGGACAGTGAAACCCTATGTCAGAGACACTGAGAAGAAGCCCCAATGTTCCCTCCAGGCACTTTCAGTGTGGGTGCCTTCTCCACGTGGTTCCTGGTTTCACTGCGGCTCTGAAGAGAATGTTAGCAAAGAGGTAACCGGGACAGTGAAAACAGTACTCAAAGACAGGGAGAGCAAGCTCTCTCTTAGCACTTCCGATGTGGGACATACAGCGAGATGTTTGCTGCTTTTGCGTTTGGCTGTTGGGAGATTTACAGCACAAAGATATCTAGTTGATTTGAAGCAGTTCCGAGAAAGTCTAAACATAATCCCCACTTCTCCCTCCTGGCACTTTCCATGTGGGAGATATAGCAGGATGTCTATTGGTTTTGAGGACAACTCAATGGACAGTGTAGGGAGAAAAGGTCCTGGCTCCTTGAATGCCGTTCCTGGAGACACTGCGATCAATGTGGGAGATATGTCAAGATGTGTGTTTGTTTTGAGGACGGCTCTCTGGAGAGTCTTAGCAAAGAGGTCACACAGATAATCAGAGCAATTCTCAGAGACACTGAGAACAAGCTCGACAATTCCCTCCTGGCACTTTCCCTGTAGGAGATACCGCAAGACGTTTCTGTACATTGGGCACAGCGCTCTGCACGGTGTTAGCAGAGACTTTCCCGGGACAGTGAAACCCTATGTCAGAGACACTGAGAAGAAGCCCCAATGTTCCCTCCAGGCACTTTCAGTGTGGGTGCCTTCTCCACGTGGTTCCTGGTTTCACTGCGGCTCTGAAGAGAATGTTAGCAAAGAGGTAACCGGGACAGTGAAAACAGTACTCAAAGACAGGGAGAGCAAGCTCTCTCTTAGCACTTTGGATGTGGGACATACAGCGAGATGTTTGCTGCTTTTGCGCTTGGCTGTTGGGAGATTTACAGCACAAAGATATCTAGTTGATTTGAAGCAGTTCCGAGAAAGTCTAAACATAATCCCCACTTCTCCCTCCTGGCACTTTCCATGTGGGAGATCTAGCAGGATGTATATTGGTTTTGAGGACAACTCAATGGACAGTGTAGGGAGAAAAGGTCCTGGCTCCTTGAATGCCGTTTCTGGAGACACTGCGATCAATGTGGGAGATATGTCAAGATGTGTGTTTGTTTTGAGGACGGCTCTCTGGAGAGTCTTAGCAAAGAGGTCACACAGATAATCAGAGCAATTCTCAGAGACACTGAGAACAAGCTCCACAATTCCCTCCTGGCACTTTCCCTGTAGGAGATACCGCAAGACGTTTCTGTACATTGGGCACAGCGCTCTGCACGGTGTTAGCAGAGACTTTCCCGGGACAGTGAAACCCTATGTCAGAGACACTGAGAAGAAGCCCCAATGTTCCCTCCAGGCACTTTCAGTGTGGGTGCCTTCTCCACGTGGTTCCTGGTTTCACTGCGGCTCTGAAGAGAATGTTATCAAAGAGGTAACCGGGACAGTGAAAACAGTACTCAAAGACAGGGAGAGCAAGCTCTCTCTTAGCACTTTGGATGTGGGACATACAGCGAGATGTTTGCTGCTTTTGCGTTTGGCTGTTGGGAGATTTACAGCACAAAGATATCTAGTTGATTTGAAGCAGTTCCGAGAAAGTCTAAACATAATCCCCACTTCTCCCTCCTGGCACTTTCCATGTGGGAGATCTAGCAGGATGTATATTGGTTTTGAGGACAACTCAATGGACAGTGTAGGGAGAAAAGGTCCTGGCTCCTTGAATGCCGTTCCTGGAGACACTGCGATCAATGTGGGAGATATGTCAAGATGTGTGTTTGTTTTGAGGACGGCTCTCTGGAGAGTCTTAGCAAAGAGGTCACACAGATAATCAGAGCAATTCTCAGAGACACTGAGAACAAGCTCGACAATTCCCTCCTGGCACTTTCCCTGTAGGAGATACCGCAAGACGTTTCTGTACATTGGGCACAGCGCTCTGCACGGTGTTAGCAGAGACTTTCCCGGGACAGTGAAACCCTATGTCAGAGACACTGAGAAGAAGCCCCAATGTTCCCTCCAGGCACTTTCAGTGTGGGTGCCTTCTCCACGTGGTTCCTGGTTTCACTGCGGCTCTGAAGAGAATGCTAGCAAAGAGGTAACCGGGACAGTGAAAACAGTACTCAAAGACAGGGAGAGCAAGCTCTCTCTTAGCACTTCCGATGTGGGACATACAGCGAGATGTTTGCTGCTTTTGCGCTTGGCTGTTGGGAGATTTACAGCACAAAGATATCTAGTTGATTTGAAGCAGTTCCGAGAAAGTCTAAACATAATCCCCACTTCTCCCTCCTGGCACTTTCCATGTGGGAGATCTAGCAGGATGTATATTGGTTTTGAGGACAACTCAATGGACAGTGTAGGGAGAAAAGGTCCTGGCTCCTTGAATGCCGTTTCTGGAGACACTGCGATCAATGTGGGAGATATGTCAAGATGTGTGTTTGTTTTGAGGACGGCTCTCTGGAGAGTCTTAGCAAAGAGGTCACACAGATAATCAGAGCAATTCTCAGAGACACTGAGAACAAGCTCCACAATTCCCTCCTGGCACTTTCCCTGTAGGAGATACCGCAAGACGTTTCTGTACATTGGGCACAGCGCTCTGCAGGGTGTTAGCAGAGACTTTCCCGGGACAGTGAAACCCTATGTCAGAGACACTGAGAAGAAGCCCCAATGTTCCCTCCAGGCACTTTCAGTGTGGGTGCCTTCTCCACGTGGTTCCTGGTTTCACTGCGGCTCTGAAGAGAATGTTAGCAAAGAGGTAACCGGGACAGTGAAAACAGTACTCAAAGACAGGGAGAGCAAGCTCTCTCTTAGCACTTCCGATGTGGGACATACAGCGAGATGTTTGCTGCTTTTGCGTTTGGCTGTTGGGAGATTTACAGCACAAAGATATCTAGTTGATTTGAAGCAGTTCCGAGAAAGTCTAAACATAATCCCCACTTCTCCCTCCTGGCACTTTCCATGTGGGAGATCTAGCAGGATGTATATTGGTTTTGAGGACAACTCAATGGACAGTGTAGGGAGAAAAGGTCCTGGCTCCTTGAATGCCGTTTCTGGAGACACTGCGATCAATGTGGGAGATATGTCAAGATGTGTGTTTGTTTTGAGGACGGCTCTCTGGAGAGTCTTAGCAAAGAGGTCACACAGATAATCAGAGCAATTCTCAGAGACACTGAGAACAAGCTCGACAATTCCCTCCTGGCACTTTCCCTGTAGGAGATACCGCAAGACGTTTCTGTACATTGGGCACAGCGCTCTGCACGGTGTTAGCAGAGACTTTCCCGGGACAGTGAAACCCTATGTCAGAGACACTGAGAAGAAGCCCCAATGTTCCCTCCAGGCACTTTCAGTGTGGGTGCCTTCTCCACGTGGTTCCTGGTTTCACTGCGGCTCTGAAGAGAATGTTATCAAAGAGGTAACCGGGACAGTGAAAACAGTACTCAAAGACAGGGAGAGCAAGCTCTCTCTTAGCACTTTGGATGTGGGACATACAGCGAGATGTTTGCTGCTTTTGCGTTTGGCTGTTGGGAGATTTACAGCACAAAGATATCTAGTTGATTTGAAGCAGTTCCGAGAAAGTCTAAACATAATCCCCACTTCTCCCTCCTGGCACTTTCCATGTGGGAGATCTAGCAGGATGTATATTGGTTTTGAGGACAACTCAATGGACAGTGTAGGGAGAAAAGGTCCTGGCTCCTTGAATGCCGTTCCTGGAGACGCTGCGATCAATGTGGGAGATATGTCAAGATGTGTGTTTGTTTTGAGGACGGCTCTCTGGAGAGTCTTAGCAAAGAGGTCACAGGGATAATCAGAGCAATTCTCAGAGACACTGAGAACAAGCTCGACAATTCCCTCCTGGCACTTTCCCTGTAGGAGATACCGCAAGACGTTTCTGTACATTGGGCACAGCGCTCTGCACGGTGTTAGCAGAGACTTTCCCGGGACAGTGAAACCCTATGTCAGAGACACTGAGAAGAAGCCCCAATGTTCCCTCCAGGCACTTTCAGTGTGGGTGCCTTCTCCACGTGGTTCCTGGTTTCACTGCGGCTCTGAAGAGAATGCTAGCAAAGAGGTAACCGGGACAGTGAAAACAGTACTCAAAGACAGGGAGAGCAAGCTCTCTCTTAGCACTTCCGATGTGGGACATACAGCGAGATGTTTGCTGCTTTTGCATTTGGCTGTTGGGAGATTTACAGCACAAAGATATCTAGTTGATTTGAAGCAGTTCCGAGAAAGTCTAAACATAATCCCCACTTCTCCCTCCTGGCACTTTCCATGTGGGAGATCTAGCAGGATGTATATTGGTTTTGAGGACAACTCAATGGACAGTGTAGGGAGAAAAGGTCCTGGCTCCTTGAATGCCGTTCCTGGAGACACTGCGATCAATGTGGGAGATATGTCAAGATGTGTGTTTGTTTTGAGGACGTCTCTCTGGAGAGTCTTAGCAAAGAGGTCACACAGATAATCAGAGCAATTCTCAGAGACACTGAGAACAAGCTCCACAATTCCCTCCTGGCACTTTCCCTGTAGGAGATACCGCAAGACGTTTCTGTACATTGGGCACAGCGCTCTGCAGGGTGTTAGCAGAGACTTTCCCGGGACAGTGAAACCCTATGTCAGAGACACTGAGAAGAAGCCCCAATGTTCCCTCCAGGCACTTTCAGTGTGGGTGCCTTCTCCACGTGGTTCCTGCTTTCACTGCGGCTCTGAAGAGAATGTTATCAAAGAGGTAACCGGGACAGTGAAAACAGTACTCAAAGACAGGGAGAGCAAGCTCTCTCTTAGCACTTCCGATGTGGGACATACAGCGAGATGTTTGCTGCTTTTGCATTTGGCTGTTGGGAGATTTACAGCACAAAGATATCTAGTTGATTTGAAGCAGTTCCGAGAAAGTCTAAACATAATCCCCACTTCTCCCTCCTGGCACTTTCCATGTGGGAGATCTAGCAGGATGTATATTGGTTTTGAGGACAACTCAATGGACAGTGTAGGGAGAAAAGGTCCTGGCTCCTTGAATGCCGTTTCTGGAGACACTGCGATCAATGTGGGAGATATGTCAAGATGTGTGTTTGTTTTGAGGACGGCTCTCTGGAGAGTCTTAGCAAAGAGGTCACACAGATAATCAGAGCAATTCTCAGAGACACTGAGAACAAGCTCCACAATTCCCTCCTGGCACTTTCCCTGTAGGAGATACCGCAAGACGTTTCTGTACATTGGGCACAGCGCTCTGCACGGTGTTAGCAGAGACTTTCCCGGGACAGTGAAACCCTATGTCAGAGACACTGAGAAGAAGCCCCAATGTTCCCTCCAGGCACTTTCAGTGTGGGTGCCTTCTCCACGTGGTTCCTGGTTTCACTGCGGCTCTGAAGAGAATGTTATCAAAGAGGTAACCGGGACAGTGAAAACAGTACTCAAAGACAGGGAGAGCAAGCTCTCTCTTAGCACTTTGGATGTGGGACATACAGCGAGATGTTTGCTGCTTTTGCGTTTGGCTGTTGGGAGATTTACAGCACAAAGATATCTAGTTGATTTGAAGCAGTTCCGAGAAAGTCTAAACATAATCCCCACTTCTCCCTCCTGGCACTTTCCATGTGGGAGATCTAGCAGGATGTATATTGGTTTTGAGGACAACTCAATGGACAGTGTAGGGAGAAAAGGTCCTGGCTCCTTGAATGCCGTTCCTGGAGACACTGCGATCAATGTGGGAGATATGTCAAGATGTGTGTTTGTTTTGAGGACGGCTCTCTGGAGAGTCTTAGCAAAGAGGTCACAGGGATAATCAGAGCAATTCTCAGAGACACTGAGAACAAGCTCGACAATTCCCTCCTGGCACTTTCCCTGTAGGAGATACCGCAAGACGTTTCTGTACATTGGGCACAGCGCTCTGCACGGTGTTAGCAGAGACTTTCCCGGGACAGTGAAACCCTATGTCAGAGACACTGAGAAGAAGCCCCAATGTTCCCTCCAGGCACTTTCAGTGTGGGTGCCTTCTCCACGTGGTTCCTGGTTTCACTGCGGCTCTGAAGAGAATGCTAGCAAAGAGGTAACCGGGACAGTGAAAACAGTACTCAAAGACAGGGAGAGCAAGCTCTCTCTTAGCACTTCCGATGTGGGACATACAGCGAGATGTTTGCTGCTTTTGCGCTTGGCTGTTGGGAGATTTACAGCACAAAGATATCTAGTTGATTTGAAGCAGTTCCGAGAAAGTCTAAACATAATCCCCACTTCTCCCTCCTGGCACTTTCCATGTGGGAGATCTAGCAGGATGTATATTGGTTTTGAGGACAACTCAATGGACAGTGTAGGGAGAAAAGGTCCTGGCTCCTTGAATGCCGTTTCTGGAGACACTGCGATCAATGTGGGAGATATGTCAAGATGTGTGTTTGTTTTGAGGACGGCTCTCTGGAGAGTCTTAGCAAAGAGGTCACACAGATAATCAGAGCAATTCTCAGAGACACTGAGAACAAGCTCCACAATTCCCTCCTGGCACTTTCCCTGTAGGAGATACCGCAAGACGTTTCTGTACATTGGGCACAGCGCTCTGCACGGTGTTAGCAGAGACTTTCCCGGGACAGTGAAACCCTATGTCAGAGACACTGAGAAGAAGCCCCAATGTTCCCTCCAGGCACTTTCAGTGTGGGTGCCTTCTCCACGTGGTTCCTGCTTTCACTGCGGCTCTGAAGAGAATGTTAGCAAAGAGGTAACCGGGACAGTGAAAACAGTACTCAAAGACAGGGAGAGCAAGCTCTCTCTTAGCACTTCCGATGTGGGACATACAGCGAGATGTTTGCTGCTTTTGCATTTGGCTGTTGGGAGATTTACAGCACAAAGATATCTAGTTGATTTGAAGCAGTTCCGAGAAAGTCTAAACATAATCCCCACTTCTCCCTCCTGGCACTTTCCATGTGGGAGATCTAGCAGGATGTATATTGGTTTTGAGGACAACTCAATGGACAGTGTAGGGAGAAAAGGTCCTGGCTCCTTGAATGCCGTTTCTGGAGACACTGCGATCAATGTGGGAGATATGTCAAGATGTGTGTTTGTTTTGAGGACGGCTCTCTGGAGAGTCTTAGCAAAGAGGTCACACAGATAATCAGAGCAATTCTCAGAGACACTGAGAACAAGCTCCACAATTCCCTCCTGGCACTTTCCCTGTAGGAGATACCGCAAGACGTTTCTGTACATTGGGCACAGCGCTCTGCACGGTGTTAGCAGAGACTTTCCCGGGACAGTGAAACCCTATGTCAGAGACACTGAGAAGAAGCCCCAATGTTCCCTCCAGGCACTTTCAGTGTGGGTGCCTTCTCCACGTGGTTCCTGGTTTCACTGCGGCTCTGAAGAGAATGTTATCAAAGAGGTAACCGGGACAGTGAAAACAGTACTCAAAGACAGGGAGAGCAAGCTCTCTCTTAGCACTTTGGATGTGGGACATACAGCGAGATGTTTGCTGCTTTTGCGTTTGGCTGTTGGGAGATTTACAGCACAAAGATATCTAGTTGATTTGAAGCAGTTCCGAGAAAGTCTAAACATAATCCCCACTTCTCCCTCCTGGCACTTTCCATGTGGGAGATATAGCAGGATGTATATTGGTTTTGAGGACAACTCAATGGACAGTGTAGGGAGAAAAGGTCCTGGCTCCTTGAATGCCGTTCCTGGAGACACTGCGATCAATGTGGGAGATATGTCAAGATGTGTGTTTGTTTTGAGGACGGCTCTCTGGAGAGTCTTAGCAAAGAGGTCACAGGGATAATCAGAGCAATTCTCAGAGACACTGAGAACAAGCTCGACAATTCCCTCCTGGCACTTTCCCTGTAGGAGATACCGCAAGACGTTTCTGTACATTGGGCACAGCGCTCTGCACGGTGTTAGCAGAGACTTTCCCGGGACAGTGAAACCCTATGTCAGAGACACTGAGAAGAAGCCCCAATGTTCCCTCCAGGCACTTTCAGTGTGGGTGCCTTCTCCACGTGGTTCCTGGTTTCACTGCGGCTCTGAAGAGAATGCTAGCAAAGAGGTAACCGGGACAGTGAAAACAGTACTCAAAGACAGGGAGAGCAAGCTCTCTCTTAGCACTTCCGATGTGGGACATACAGCGAGATGTTTGCTGCTTTTGCGCTTGGCTGTTGGGAGATTTACAGCACAAAGATATCTAGTTGATTTGAAGCAGTTCCGAGAAAGTCTAAACATAATCCCCACTTCTCCCTCCTGGCACTTTCCATGTGGGAGATCTAGCAGGATGTATATTGGTTTTGAGGACAACTCAATGGACAGTGTAGGGAGAAAAGGTCCTGGCTCCTTGAATGCCGTTTCTGGAGACACTGCGATCAATGTGGGAGATATGTCAAGATGTGTGTTTGTTTTGAGGACGTCTCTCTGGAGAGTCTTAGCAAAGAGGTCACACAGATAATCAGAGCAATTCTCAGAGACACTGAGAACAAGCTCGACAATTCCCTCCTGGCACTTTCCCTGTAGGAGATACCGCAAGACTTTTCTGTACATTGGGCACAGCGCTCTGCACGGTGTTAGCAGAGACTTTCCCGGGACAGTGAAACCCTATGTCAGAGACACTGAGAAGAAGCCCCAATGTTCCCTCCAGGCACTTTCAGTGTGGGTGCCTTCTCCACGTGGTTCCTGGTTTCACTGCGGCTCTGAAGAGAATGTTAGCAAAGAGGTAACCGGGACAGTGAAAACAGTACTCAAAGACAGGGAGAGCAAGCTCTCTCTTAGCACTTTGGATGTGGGACATACAGCGAGATGTTTGCTGCTTTTGCGTTTGGCTGTTGGGAGATTTACAGCACAAAGATATCTAGTTGATTTGAAGCAGTTCCGAGAAAGTCTAAACATAATCCCCACTTCTCCCTCCTGGCACTTTCCATGTGGGAGATCTAGCAGGATGTCTATTGGTTTTGAGGACAACTCAATGGACAGTGTAGGGAGAAAAGGTCCTGGCTCCTTGAATGCCGTTTCTGGAGACACTGCGATCAATGTGGGAGATATGTCAAGATGTGTGTTTGTTTTGAGGACGGCTCTCTGGAGAGTCTTAGCAAAGAGGTCACAGGGATAATCAGAGCAATTCTCAGAGACACTGAGAACAAGCTCGACAATTCCCTCCTGGCACTTTCCCTGTAGGAGATACCGCAAGACGTTTCTGTACATTGGGCACAGCGCTCTGCACGGTGTTAGCAGAGACTTTCCCGGGACAGTGAAACCCTATGTCAGAGACACTGAGAAGAAGCCCCAATGTTCCCTCCAGGCACTTTCAGTGTGGGTGCCTTCTCCACGTGGTTCCTGGTTTCACTGCGGCTCTGAAGAGAATGTTAGCAAAGAGGTAACCGGGACAGTGAAAACAGTACTCAAAGACAGGGAGAGCAAGCTCTCTCTTAGCACTTCCGATGTGGGACATACAGCGAGATGTTTGCTGCTTTTGCGTTTGGCTGTTGGGAGATTTACAGCACAAAGATATCTAGTTGATTTGAAGCAGTTCCGAGAAAGTCTAAACATAATCCCCACTTCTCCCTCCTGGCACTTTCCATGTGGGAGATCTAGCAGGATGTATATTGGTTTTGAGGACAACTCAATGGACAGTGTAGGGAGAAAAGGTCCTGGCTCCTTGAATGCCGTTCCTGGAGACACTGCGATCAATGTGGGAGATATGTCAAGATGTGTGTTTGTTTTGAGGACGGCTCTCTGGAGAGTCTTAGCAAAGAGGTCACACAGATAATCAGAGCAATTCTCAGAGACACTGAGAACAAGCTCGACAATTCCCTCCTGGCACTTTCCCTGTAGGAGATACCGCAAGACGTTTCTGTACATTGGGCACAGCGCTCTGCACGGTGTTAGCAGAGACTTTCCCGGGACAGTGAAACCCTATGTCAGAGACACTGAGAAGAAGCCCCAATGTTCCCTCCAGGCACTTTCAGTGTGGGTGCCTTCTCCACGTGGTTCCTGGTTTCACTGCGGCTCTGAAGAGAATGTTAGCAAAGAGGTAACCGGGACAGTGAAAACAGTACTCAAAGACAGGGAGAGCAAGCTCTCTCTTAGCACTTTGGATGTGGGACATACAGCGAGATGTTTGCTGCTTTTGCATTTGGCTGTTGGGAGATTTACAGCACAAAGATATCTAGTTGATTTGAAGCAGTTCCGAGAAAGTCTAAACATAATCCCCACTTCTCCCTCCTGGCACTTTCCATGTGGGAGATCTAGCAGGATGTATATTGGTTTTGAGGACAACTCAATGGACAGTGTAGGGAGAAAAGGTCCTGGCTCCTTGAATGCCGTTTCTGGAGACACTGCGATCAATGTGGGAGATATGTCAAGATGTGTGTTTGTTTTGAGGACGGCTCTCTGGAGAGTCTTAGCAAAGAGGTCACAGGGATAATCAGAGCAATTCTCAGAGACACTGAGAACAAGCTCCACAATTCCCTCCTGGCACTTTCCCTGTAGGAGATACCGCAAGACGTTTCTGTACGTTGGGCACAGCGCTCTGCACGGTGTTAGCAGAGACTTTCCCGGGACAGTGAAACCCTATGTCAGAGACACTGAGAAGAAGCCCCAATGTTCCCTCCAGGCACTTTCAGTGTGGGTGCCTTCTCCACGTGGTTCCTGGTTTCACTGCGGCTCTGAAGAGAATGTTAGCAAAGAGGTAAACGGGACAGTGAAAACAGTACTCAAAGACAGGGAGAGCAAGCTCTCTCTTAGCACTTCCGATGTGGGACATACAGCGAGATGTTTGCTGCTTTTGCGCTTGGCTGTTGGGAGATTTACAGCACAAAGATATCTAGTTGATTTGAAGCAGTTCCGAGAAAGTCTAAACATAATCCCCACTTCTCCCTCCTGGCACTTTCCATGTGGGAGATCTAGCAGGATGTATATTGGTTTTGAGGACAACTCAATGGACAGTGTAGGGAGAAAAGGTCCTGGCTCCTTGAATGCCGTTTCTGGAGACACTGCGATCAATGTGGGAGATATGTCAAGATGTGTGTTTGTTTTGAGGACGGCTCTCTGGAGAGTCTTAGCAAAGAGGTCACACAGATAATCAGAGCAATTCTCAGAGACACTGAGAACAAGCTCGACAATTCCCTCCTGGCACTTTCCCTGTAGGAGATACCGCAAGACATTTCTGTACATTGGGCACAGCGCTCTGCACGGTGTTAGCAGAGACTTTCCCGGGACAGTGAAACCCTATGTCAGAGACACTGAGAAGAAGCCCCAATGTTCCCTCCAGGCACTTTCAGTGTGGGTGCCTTCTCCACGTGGTTCCTGGTTTCACTGCGGCTCTGAAGAGAATGTTAGCAAAGAGGTAACCGGGACAGTGAAAACAGTACTCAAAGACAGGGAGAGCAAGCTCTCTCTTAGCAGTTTGGATGTGGGACATACAGCGAGATGTTTGCTGCTTTTGCGTTTGGCTGTTGGGAGATTTACAGCACAAAGATATCTAGTTGATTTGAAGCAGTTCCGAGAAAGTCTAAACATAATCCCCACTTCTCCCTCCTGGCACTTTCCATGTGGGAGATCTAGCAGGATGTATATTGGTTTTGAGGACAACTCAATGGACAGTGTAGGGAGAAAAGGTCCTGGCTCCTTGAATGCCGTTCCTGGAGACACTGCGATCAATGTGGGAGATATGTCAAGATGTGTGTTTGTTTTGAGGACGGCTCTCTGGAGAGTCTTAGCAAAGAGGTCACACAGATAATCAGAGCAATTCTCAGAGACACTGAGAACAAGCTCGACAATTCCCTCCTGGCACTTTCCCTGTAGGAGATACCGCAAGACGTTTCTGTACATTGGGCACAGCGCTCTGCACGGTGTTAGCAGAGACTTTCCCGGGACAGTGAAACCCTATGTCAGAGACACTGAGAAGAAGCCCCAGTGTTCCCTCCAGGCACTTTCAGTGTGGGTGCCTTCTCCACGTGGTTCCTGGTTTCACTGCGGCTCTGAAGAGAATGTTAGCAAAGAGGTAACCGGGACAGTGAAAACAGTACTCAAAGACAGGGAGAGCAAGCTCTCTCTTAGCACTTCCGATGTGGGACATACAGCGAGATGTTTGCTGCTTTTGCGCTTGGCTGTTGGGAGATTTACAGCACAAAGATATCTAGTTGATTTGAAGCAGTTCCGAGAAAGTCTAAACATAATCCCCACTTCTCCCTCCTGGCACTTTCCATGTGGGAGATCTAGCAGGATGTATATTGGTTTTGAGGACAACTCAATGGACAGTGTAGGGAGAAAAGGTCCTGGCTCCTTGAATGCCGTTTCTGGAGACACTGCGATCAATGTGGGAGATATGTCAAGATGTGTGTTTGTTTTGAGGACGTCTCTCTGGAGAGTCTTAGCAAAGAGGTCACACAGATAATCAGAGCAATTCTCAGAGACACTGAGAACAAGCTCGACAATTCCCTCCTGGCACTTTCCCTGTAGGAGATACCGCAAGACGTTTCTGTACATTGGGCACAGCGCTCTGCACGGTGTTAGCAGAGACTTTCCCGGGACAGTGAAACCCTATGTCAGAGACACTGAGAAGAAGCCCCAATGTTCCCTCCAGGCACTTTCAGTGTGGGTGCCTTCTCCACGTGGTTCCTGGTTTCACTGCGGCTCTGAAGAGAATGTTAGCAAAGAGGTAACCGGGACAGTGAAAACAGTACTCAAAGACAGGGAGAGCAAGCTCTCTCTTAGCACTTCCGATGTGGGACATACAGCGAGATGTTTGCTGCTTTTGCGTTTGGCTGTTGGGAGATTTACAGCACAAAGATATCTAGTTGATTTGAAGCAGTTCCGAGAAAGTCTAAACATAATCCCCACTTCTCCCTCCTGGCACTTTCCATGTGGGAGATCTAGCAGGATGTATATTGGTTTTGAGGACAACTCAATGGACAGTGTAGGGAGAAAAGGTCCTGGCTCCTTGAATGCCGTTCCTGGAGACACTGCGATCAATGTGGGAGATATGTCAAGATGTGTGTTTGTTTTGAGGACGGCTCTCTGGAGAGTCTTAGCAAAGAGGTCACACAGATAATCAGAGCAATTCTCAGAGACACTGAGAACAAGCTCGACAATTCCCTCCTGGCACTTTCCCTGTAGGAGATACCGCAAGACGTTTCTGTACATTGGGCACAGCGCTCTGCACGGTGTTAGCAGAGACTTTCCCGGGACAGTGAAACCCTATGTCAGAGACACTGAGAAGAAGCCCCAATGTTCCCTCCAGGCACTTTCAGTGTGGGTGCCTTCTCCACATGGTTCCTGGTTTCACTGCGGCTCTGAAGAGAATGTTAGCAAAGAGGTAACCGGGACAGTGAAAACAGTACTCAAAGACAGGGAGAGCAAGCTCTCTCTTAGCACTTTGGATGTGGGACATACAGCGAGATGTTTGCTGCTTTTGCATTTGGCTGTTGGGAGATTTACAGCACAAAGATATCTAGTTGATTTGAAGCAGTTCCGAGAAAGTCTAAACATAATCCCCACTTCTCCCTCCTGGCACTTTCCATGTGGGAGATCTAGCAGGATGTCTATTGGTTTTGAGGACAACTCAATGGACAGTGTAGGGAGAAAAGGTCCTGGCTCCTTGAATGCCGTTTCTGGAGACACTGCGATCAATGTGGGAGATATGTCAAGATGTGTGTTTGTTTTGAGGACGGCTCTCTGGAGAGTCTTAGCAAAGAGGTCACAGGGATAATCAGAGCAATTCTCAGAGACACTGAGAACAAGCTCCACAATTCCCTCCTGGCACTTTCCCTGTAGGAGATACCGCAAGACGTTTCTGTACGTTGGGCACAGCGCTCTGCACGGTGTTAGCAGAGACTTTCCCGGGACAGTGAAACCCTATGTCAGAGACACTGAGAAGAAGCCCCAATGTTCCCTCCAGGCACTTTCAGTGTGGGTGCCTTCTCCACGTGGTTCCTGGTTTCACTGCGGCTCTGAAGAGAATGTTAGCAAAGAGGTAACCGGGACAGTGAAAACAGTACTCAAAGACAGGGAGAGCAAGCTCTCTCTTAGCACTTCCGATGTGGGACATACAGCGAGATGTTTGCTGCTTTTGCGTTTGGCTGTTGGGAGATTTACAGCACAAAGATATCTAGTTGATTTGAAGCAGTTCCGAGAAAGTCTAAACATAATCCCCACTTCTCCCTCCTGGCACTTTCCATGTGGGAGATCTAGCAGGATGTATATTGGTTTTGAGGACAACTCAATGGACAGTGTAGGGAGAAAAGGTCCTGGCTCCTTGAATGCCGTTCCTGGAGACACTGCGATCAATGTGGGAGATATGTCAAGATGTGTGTTTGTTTTGAGGACGGCTCTCTGGAGAGTCTTAGCAAAGAGGTCACACAGATAATCAGAGCAATTCTCAGAGACACTGAGAACAAGCTCGACAATTCCCTCCTGGCACTTTCCCTGTAGGAGATACCGCAAGACGTTTCTGTACATTGGGCACAGCGCTCTGCACGGTGTTAGCAGAGACTTTCCCGGGACAGTGAAACCCTATGTCAGAGACACTGAGAAGAAGCCCCAGTGTTCCCTCCAGGCACTTTCAGTGTGGGTGCCTTCTCCACGTGGTTCCTGGTTTCACTGCGGCTCTGAAGAGAATGTTAGCAAAGAGGTAACCGGGACAGTGAAAACAGTACTCAAAGACAGGGAGAGCAAGCTCTCTCTTAGCACTTCCGATGTGGGACATACAGCGAGATGTTTGCTGCTTTTGCGCTTGGCTGTTGGGAGATTTACAGCACAAAGATATCTAGTTGATTTGAAGCAGTTCCGAGAAAGTCTAAACATAATCCCCACTTCTCCCTCCTGGCACTTTCCATGTGGGAGATCTAGCAGGATGTATATTGGTTTTGAGGACAACTCAATGGACAGTGTAGGGAGAAAAGGTCCTGGCTCCTTGAATGCCGTTTCTGGAGACACTGCGATCAATGTGGGAGATATGTCAAGATGTGTGTTTGTTTTGAGGACGTCTCTCTGGAGAGTCTTAGCAAAGAGGTCACACAGATAATCAGAGCAATTCTCAGAGACACTGAGAACAAGCTCGACAATTCCCTCCTGGCACTTTCCCTGTAGGAGATACCGCAAGACGTTTCTGTACATTGGGCACAGCGCTCTGCACGGTGTTAGCAGAGACTTTCCCGGGACAGTGAAACCCTATGTCAGAGACACTGAGAAGAAGCCCCAATGTTCCCTCCAGGCACTTTCAGTGTGGGTGCCTTCTCCACGTGGTTCCTGGTTTCACTGCGGCTCTGAAGAGAATGTTAGCAAAGAGGTAACCGGGACAGTGAAAACAGTACTCAAAGACAGGGAGAGCAAGCTCTCTCTTGGCACTTTGGATGTGGGACATACAGCGAGATGTTTGCTGCTTTTGCGTTTGGCTGTTGGGAGATTTACAGCACAAAGATATCTAGTTGATTTGAAGCAGTTCCGAGAAAGTCTAAACATAATCCCCACTTCTCCCTCCTGGCACTTTCCATGTGGGAGATCTAGCAGGATGTATATTGGTTTTGAGGACAACTCAATGGACAGTGTAGGGAGAAAAGGTCCTGGCTCCTTGAATGCCGTTTCTGGAGACACTGCGATCAATGTGGGAGATATGTCAAGATGTGTGTTTGTTTTGAGGACGGCTCTCTGGAGAGTCTTAGCAAAGAGGTCACACAGATAATCAGAGCAATTCTCAGAGACACTGAGAACAAGCTCGACAATTCCCTCCTGGCACTTTCCCTGTAGGAGATACCGCAAGACGTTTCTGTACATTGGGCACAGCGCTCTGCACGGTGTTAGCAGAGACTTTCCCGGGACAGTGAAACCCTATGTCAGAGACACTGAGAAGAAGCCCCAATGTTCCCTCCAGGCACTTTCAGTGTGGGTGCCTTCTCCACGTGGTTCCTGGTTTCACTGCGGCTCTGAAGAGAATGTTAGCAAAGAGGTAACCGGGACAGTGAAAACAGTACTCAAAGACAGGGAGAGCAAGCTCTCTCTTAGCACTTCCGATGTGGGACATACAGCGAGATGTTTGCTGCTTTTGCGTTTGGCTGTTGGGAGATTTACAGCACAAAGATATCTAGTTGATTTGAAGCAGTTCCGAGAAAGTCTAAACATAATCCCCACTTCTCCCTCCTGGCACTTTCCATGTGGGAGATCTAGCAGGATGTATATTGGTTTTGAGGACAACTCAATGGACAGTGTAGGGAGAAAAGGTCCTGGCTCCTTGAATGCCGTTTCTGGAGACACTGCGATCAATGTGGGAGATATGTCAAGATGTGTGTTTGTTTTGAGGACGGCTCTCTGGAGAGTCTTAGCAAAGAGGTCACACAGATAACCAGAGCAATTCTCAGAGACACTGAGAACAAGCTCGACAATTCCCTCCTGGCACTTTCCCTGTAGGAGATACCGCAAGACGTTTCTGTACATTGGGCACAGCGCTCTGCACGGTGTTAGCAGAGACTTTCCCGGGACAGTGAAACCCTATGTCAGAGACACTGAGAAGAAGCCCCAATGTTCCCTCCAGGCACTTTCAGTGTGGGTGCCTTCTCCACGTGGTTCCTGGTTTCACTGCGGCTCTGAAGAGAATGTTAGCAAAGAGGTAACCGGGACAGTGAAAACAGTACTCAAAGACAGGGAGAGCAAGCTCTCTCTTAGCACTTTGGATGTGGGACATACAGCGAGATGTTTGCTGCTTTTGCGTTTGGCTGTTGGGAGATTTACAGCACAAAGATATCTAGTTGATTTGAAGCAGTTCCGAGAAAGTCTAAACATAATCCCCACTTCTCCCTCCTGGCACTTTCCATGTGGGAGATCTAGCAGGATGTATATTGGTTTTGAGGACAACTCAATGGACAGTGTAGGGAGAAAAGGTCCTGGCTCCTTGAATGCCGTTCCTGGAGACACTGCGATCAATGTGGGAGATATGTCAAGATGTGTGTTTGTTTTGAGGACGGCTCTCTGGAGAGTCTTAGCAAAGAGGTCACACAGATAATCAGAGCAATTCTCAGAGACACTGAGAACAAGCTCGACAATTCCCTCCTGGCACTTTCCCTGTAGGAGATACCGCAAGACGTTTCTCTACATTGGGCACAGCGCTCTGCACGGTGTTAGCAGAGACTTTCCCGGGACAGTGAAACCCTATGTCAGAGACACTGAGAAGAAGCCCCAATGTTCCCTCCAGGCACTTTCAGTGTGGGTGCCTTCTCCACGTGGTTCCTGGTTTCACTGCGGCTCTGAAGAGAATGTTAGCAAAGAGGTAACCGGGACAGTGAAAACAGTACTCAAAGACAGGGAGAGCAAGCTCTCTCTTAGCACTTTGGATGTGGGACATACAGCGAGATGTTTGCTGCTTTTGCATTTGGCTGTTGGGAGATTTACAGCACAAAGATATCTAGTTGATTTGAAGCAGTTCCGAGAAAGTCTAAACATAATCCCCACTTCTCCCTCCTGGCACTTTCCATGTGGGAGATCTAGCAGGATGTATATTGGTTTTGAGGACAACTCAATGGACAGTGTAGGGAGAAAAGGTCCTGGCTCCTTGAATGCCGTTTCTGGAGACACTGCGATCAATGTGGGAGATATGTCAAGATGTGTGTTTGTTTTGAGGACGTCTCTCTGGAGAGTCTTAGCAAAGAGGTCACACAGATAATCAGAGCAATTCTCAGAGACACTGAGAACAAGCTCGACAATTCCCTCCTGGCACTTTCCCTGTAGGAGATACCGCAAGACGTTTCTGTATGTTGGGCACAGCGCTCTGCACGGTGTTAGCAGAGACTTTCCCGGGACAGTGAAACCCTATGTCAGAGACACTGAGAAGAAGCCCCAATGTTCCCTCCAGGCACTTTCAGTGTGGGTGCCTTCTCCACGTGGTTCCTGGTTTCACTGCGGCTCTGAAGAGAATGTTAGCAAAGAGGTAACCGGGACAGTGAAAACAGTACTCAAAGACAGGGAGAGCAAGCTCTCTCTTAGCACTTCCGATGTGGGACATACAGCGAGATGTTTGCTGCTTTTGCGCTTGGCTGTTGGGAGATTTACAGCACAAAGATATCTAGTTGATTTGAAGCAGTTCCGAGAAAGTCTAAACATAATCCCCACTTCTCCCTCCTGGCACTTTCCATGTGGGAGATATAGCAGGATGTATATTGGTTTTGAGGACAACTCAATGGACAGTGTAGGGAGAAAAGGTCCTGGCTCCTTGAATGCCGTTTCTGGAGACACTGCGATCAATGTGGGAGATATGTCAAGATGTGTGTTTGTTTTGAGGACGGCTCTCTGGAGAGTCTTAGCAAAGAGGTCACACAGATAATCAGAGCAATTCTCAGAGACACTGAGAACAAGCTCGACAATTCCCTCCTGGCACTTTCCCTGTAGGAGATACCGCAAGACGTTTCTGTACATTGGGCACAGCGCTCTGCACGGTGTTAGCAGAGACTTTCCCGGGACAGTGAAACCCTATGTCAGAGACACTGAGAAGAAGCCCCAATGTTCCCTCCAGGCACTTTCAGTGTGGGTGCCTTCTCCACGTGGTTCCTGGTTTCACTGCGGCTCTGAAGAGAATGTTAGCAAAGAGGTAACCGGGACAGTGAAAACAGTACTCAAAGACAGGGAGAGCAAGCTCTCTCTTAGCACTTCCGATGTGGGACATACAGCGAGATGTTTGCTGCTTTTGCGCTTGGCTGTTGGGAGATTTACAGCACAAAGATATCTAGTTGATTTGAAGCAGTTCCGAGAAAGTCTAAACATAATCCCCACTTCTCCCTCCTGGCACTTTCCATGTGGGAGATCTAGCAGGATGTATATTGGTTTTGAGGACAACTCAATGGACAGTGTAGGGAGAAAAGGTCCTGGCTCCTTGAATGCCGTTCCTGGAGACACTGCGATCAATGTGGGAGATATGTCAAGATGTGTGTTTGTTTTGAGGACGGCTCTCTGGAGAGTCTTAGCAAAGAGGTCACACAGATAATCAGAGCAATTCTCAGAGACACTGAGAACAAGCTCCACAATTCCCTCCTGGCACTTTCCCTGTAGGAGATACCGCAAGACGTTTCTGTACATTGGGCACAGCGCTCTGCACGGTGTTAGCAGAGACTTTCCCGGGACAGTGAAACCCTATGTCAGAGACACTGAGAAGAAGCCCCAATGTTCCCTCCAGGCACTTTCAGTGTGGGTGCCTTCTCCACGTGGTTCCTGGTTTCACTGCGGCTCTGAAGAGAATGCTAGCAAAGAGGTAACCGGGACAGTGAAAACAGTACTCAAAGACAGGGAGAGCAAGCTCTCTCTTAGCACTTCCGATGTGGGACATACAGCGAGATGTTTGCTGCTTTTGCGCTTGGCTGTTGGGAGATTTACAGCACAAAGATATCTAGTTGATTTGAAGCAGTTCCGAGAAAGTCTAAACATAATCCCCACTTCTCCCTCCTGGCACTTTCCATGTGGGAGATCTAGCAGGATGTATATTGGTTTTGAGGACAACTCAATGGACAGTGTAGGGAGAAAAGGTCCTGGCTCCTTGAATGCCGTTTCTGGAGACACTGCGATCAATGTGGGAGATATGTCAAGATGTGTGTTTGTTTTGAGGACGGCTCTCTGGAGAGTCTTAGCAAAGAGGTCACACAGATAATCAGAGCAATTCTCAGAGACACTGAGAACAAGCTCCACAATTCCCTCCTGGCACTTTCCCTGTAGGAGATACCGCAAGACGTTTCTGTACATTGGGCACAGCGCTCTGCACGGTGTTAGCAGAGACTTTCCCGGGACAGTGAAACCCTATGTCAGAGACACTGAGAAGAAGCCCCAATGTTCCCTCCAGGCACTTTCAGTGTGGGTGCCTTCTCCACGTGGTTCCTGGTTTCACTGCGGCTCTGAAGAGAATGTTAGCAAAGAGGTAACCGGGACAGTGAAAACAGTACTCAAAGACAGGGAGAGCAAGCTCTCTCTTAGCACTTTGGATGTGGGACATACAGCGAGATGTTTGCTGCTTTTGCGTTTGGCTGTTGGGAGATTTACAGCACAAAGATATCTAGTTGATTTGAAGCAGTTCCGAGAAAGTCTAAACATAATCCCCACTTCTCCCTCCTGGCACTTTCCATGTGGGAGATATAGCAGGATGTATATTGGTTTTGAGGACAACTCAATGGACAGTGTAGGGAGAAAAGGTCCTGGCTCCTTGAATGCCGTTTCTGGAGACACTGCGATCAATGTGGGAGATATGTCAAGATGTGTGTTTGTTTTGAGGACGTCTCTCTGGAGAGTCTTAGCAAAGAGGTCACACAGATAATCAGAGCAATTCTCAGAGACACTGAGAACAAGCTCGACAATTCCCTCCTGGCACTTTCCCTGTAGGAGATACCGCAAGACGTTTCTGTACATTGGGCACAGCGCTCTGCACGGTGTTAGCAGAGACTTTCCCGGGACAGTGAAACCCTATGTCAGAGACACTGAGAAGAAGCCCCAATGTTCCCTCCAGGCACTTTCAGTGTGGGTGCCTTCTCCACGTGGTTCCTGGTTTCACTGCGGCTCTGAAGAGAATGTTAGCAAAGAGGTAACCGGGACAGTGAAAACAGTACTCAAAGACAGGGAGAGCAAGCTCTCTCTTAGCACTTCCGATGTGGGACATACAGCGAGATGTTTGCTGCTTTTGCGTTTGGCTGTTGGGAGATTTACAGCACAAAGATATCTAGTTGATTTGAAGCAGTTCCGAGAAAGTCTAAACATAATCCCCACTTCTCCCTCCTGGCACTTTCCATGTGGGAGATCTAGCAGGATGTATATTGGTTTTGAGGACAACTCAATGGACAGTGTAGGGAGAAAAGGTCCTGGCTCCTTGAATGCCGTTTCTGGAGACACTGCGATCAATGTGGGAGATATGTCAAGATGTGTGTTTGTTTTGAGGACGTCTCTCTGGAGAGTCTTAGCAAAGAGGTCACACAGATAATCAGAGCAATTCTCAGAGACACTGAGAACAAGCTCGACAATTCCCTCCTGGCACTTTCCCTGTAGGAGATACCGCAAGACGTTTCTCTACATTGGGCACAGCGCTCTGCACGGTGTTAGCAGAGACTTTCCCGGGACAGTGAAACCCTATGTCAGAGACACTGAGAAGAAGCCCCAATGTTCCCTCCAGGCACTTTCAGTGTGGGTGCCTTCTCCACGTGGTTCCTGGTTTCACTGCGGCTCTGAAGAGAATGTTAGCAAAGAGGTAACCGGGACAGTGAAAACAGTACTCAAAGACAGGGAGAGCAAGCTCTCTCTTAGCACTTTGGATGTGGGACATACAGCGAGATGTTTGCTGCTTTTGCGTTTGGCTGTTGGGAGATTTACAGCACAAAGATATCTAGTTGATTTGAAGCAGTTCCGAGAAAGTCTAAACATAATCCCCACTTCTCCCTCCTGGCACTTTCCATGTGGGAGATCTAGCAGGATGTATATTGGTTTTGAGGACAACTCAATGGACAGTGTAGGGAGAAAAGGTCCTGGCTCCTTGAATGCCGTTTCTGGAGACACTGCGATCAATGTGGGAGATATGTCAAGATGTGTGTTTGTTTTGAGGACGGCTCTCTGGAGAGTCTTAGCAAAGAGGTCACACAGATAATCAGAGCAATTCTCAGAGACACTGAGAACAAGCTCCACAATTCCCTCCTGGCACTTTCCCTGTAGGAGATACCGCAAGACGTTTCTGTACATTGGGCACAGCGCTCTGCACGGTGTTAGCAGAGACTTTCCCGGGACAGTGAAACCCTATGTCAGAGACACTGAGAAGAAGCCCCAGTGTTCCCTCCAGGCACTTTCAGTGTGGGTGCCTTCTCCACGTGGTTCCTGGTTTCACTGCGGCTCTGAAGAGAATGTTAGCAAAGAGGTAACCGGGACAGTGAAAACAGTACTCAAAGACAGGGAGAGCAAGCTCTCTCTTAGCACTTCCGATGTGGGACATACAGCGAGATGTTTGCTGCTTTTGCGCTTGGCTGTTGGGAGATTTACAGCACAAAGATATCTAGTTGATTTGAAGCAGTTCCGAGAAAGTCTAAACATAATCCCCACTTCTCCCTCCTGGCACTTTCCATGTGGGAGATCTAGCAGGATGTATATTGGTTTTGAGGACAACTCAATGGACAGTGTAGGGAGAAAAGGTCCTGGCTCCTTGAATGCCGTTTCTGGAGACACTGCGATCAATGTGGGAGATATGTCAAGATGTGTGTTTGTTTTGAGGACGTCTCTCTGGAGAGTCTTAGCAAAGAGGTCACACAGATAATCAGAGCAATTCTCAGAGACACTGAGAACAAGCTCGACAATTCCCTCCTGGCACTTTCCCTGTAGGAGATACCGCAAGACGTTTCTGTACATTGGGCACAGCGCTCTGCACGGTGTTAGCAGAGACTTTCCCGGGACAGTGAAACCCTATGTCAGAGACACTGAGAAGAAGCCCCAATGTTCCCTCCAGGCACTTTCAGTGTGGGTGCCTTCTCCACATGGTTCCTGGTTTCACTGCGGCTCTGAAGAGAATGTTAGCAAAGAGGTAACCGGGACAGTGAAAACAGTACTCAAAGACAGGGAGAGCAAGCTCTCTCTTAGCACTTTGGATGTGGGACATACAGCGAGATGTTTGCTGCTTTTGCGTTTGGCTGTTGGGAGATTTACAGCACAAAGATATCTAGTTGATTTGAAGCAGTTCCGAGAAAGTCTAAACATAATCCCCACTTCTCCCTCCTGGCACTTTCCATGTGGGAGATCTAGCAGGATGTATATTGGTTTTGAGGACAACTCAATGGACAGTGTAGGGAGAAAAGGTCCTGGCTCCTTGAATGCCGTTTCTGGAGACACTGCGATCAATGTGGGAGATATGTCAAGATGTGTGTTTGTTTTGAGGACGTCTCTCTGGAGAGTCTTAGCAAAGAGGTCACACAGATAATCAGAGCAATTCTCAGAGACACTGAGAACAAGCTCGACAATTCCCTCCTGGCACTTTCCCTGTAGGAGATACCGCAAGACGTTTCTGTACATTGGGCACAGCGCTCTGCACGGTGTTAGCAGAGACTTTCCCGGGACAGTGAAACCCTATGTCAGAGACACTGAGAAGAAGCCCCAATGTTCCCTCCAGGCACTTTCAGTGTGGGTGCCTTCTCCACGTGGTTCCTGGTTTCACTGCGGCTCTGAAGAGAATGTTAGCAAAGAGGTAACCGGGACAGTGAAAACAGTACTCAAAGACAGGGAGAGCAAGCTCTCTCTTAGCACTTCCGATGTGGGACATACAGCGAGATGTTTGCTGCTTTTGCGCTTGGCTGTTGGGAGATTTACAGCACAAAGATATCTAGTTGATTTGAAGCAGTTCCGAGAAAGTCTAAACATAATCCCCACTTCTCCCTCCTGGCACTTTCCATGTGGGAGATATAGCAGGATGTATATTGGTTTTGAGGACAACTCAATGGACAGTGTAGGGAGAAAAGGTCCTGGCTCCTTGAATGCCGTTTCTGGAGACACTGCCATCAATGTGGGAGATATGTCAAGATGTGTGTTTGTTTTGAGGACGTCTCTCTGGAGAGTCTTAGCAAAGAGGTCACAGGGATAATCAGAGCAATTCTCAGAGACACTGAGAACAAGCTCGACAATTCCCTCCTGGCACTTTCCCTGTAGGAGATACCGCAAGACGTTTCTGTACATTGGGCACAGCGCTCTGCACGGTGTTAGCAGAGACTTTCCCGGGACAGTGAAACCCTATGTCAGAGACACTGAGAAGAAGCCCCAATGTTCCCTCCAGGCACTTTCAGTGTGGGTGCCTTCTCCACGTGGTTCCTGGTTTCACTGCGGCTCTGAAGAGAATGTTAGCAAAGAGGTAACCGGGACAGTGAAAACAGTACTCAAAGACAGGGAGAGCAAGCTCTCTCTTAGCACTTCCGATGTGGGACATACAGCGAGATGTTTGCTGCTTTTGCGCTTGGCTGTTGGGAGATTTACAGCACAAAGATATCTAGTTGATTTGAAGCAGTTCCGAGAAAGTCTAAACATAATCCCCACTTCTCCCTCCTGGCACTTTCCATGTGGGAGATCTAGCAGGATGTATATTGGTTTTGAGGACAACTCAATGGACAGTGTAGGGAGAAAAGGTCCTGGCTCCTTGAATGCCGTTTCTGGAGACACTGCGATCAATGTGGGAGATATGTCAAGATGTGTGTTTGTTTTGAGGACGTCTCTCTGGAGAGTCTTAGCAAAGAGGTCACACAGATAATCAGAGCAATTCTCAGAGACACTGAGAACAAGCTCGACAATTCCCTCCTGGCACTTTCCCTGTAGGAGATACCGCAAGACGTTTCTGTACATTGGGCACAGCGCTCTGCACGGTGTTAGCAGAGACTTTCCCGGGACAGTGAAACCCTATGTCAGAGACACTGAGAAGAAGCCCCAATGTTCCCTCCAGGCACTTTCAGTGTGGGTGCCTTCTCCACGTGGTTCCTGGTTTCACTGCGGCTCTGAAGAGAATGTTAGCAAAGAGGTAACCGGGACAGTGAAAACAGTACTCAAAGACAGGGAGAGCAAGCTCTCTCTTAGCACTTCCGATGTGGGACATACAGCGAGATGTTTGCTGCTTTTGCGCTTGGCTGTTGGGAGATTTACAGCACAAAGATATCTAGTTGATTTGAAGCAGTTCCGAGAAAGTCTAAACATAATCCCCACTTCTCCCTCCTGGCACTTTCCATGTGGGAGATCTAGCAGGATGTATATTGGTTTTGAGGACAACTCAATGGACAGTGTAGGGAGAAAAGGTCCTGGCTCCTTGAATGCCGTTTCTGGAGACACTGCGATCAATGTGGGAGATATGTCAAGATGTGTGTTTGTTTTGAGGACGTCTCTCTGGAGAGTCTTAGCAAAGAGGTCACACAGATAATCAGAGCAATTCTCAGAGACACTGAGAACAAGCTCCACAATTCCCTCCTGGCACTTTCCCTGTAGGAGATACCGCAAGACGTTTCTGTACATTGGGCACAGCGCTCTGCACGGTGTTAGCAGAGACTTTCCCGGGACAGTGAAACCCTATGTCAGAGACACTGAGAAGAAGCCCCAATGTTCCCTCCAGGCACTTTCAGTGTGGGTGCCTTCTCCACGTGGTTCCTGGTTTCACTGCGGCTCTGAAGAGAATGTTAGCAAAGAGGTAACCGGGACAGTGAAAACAGTACTCAAAGACAGGGAGAGCAAGCTCTCTCTTAGCACTTCCGATGTGGGACATACAGCGAGATGTTTGCTGCTTTTGCGTTTGGCTGTTGGGAGATTTACAGCACAAAGATATCTAGTTGATTTGAAGCAGTTCCGAGAAAGTCTAAACATAATCCCCACTTCTCCCTCCTGGCACTTTCCATGTGGGAGATCTAGCAGGATGTATATTGGTTTTGAGGACAACTCAATGGACAGTGTAGGGAGAAAAGGTCCTGGCTCCTTGAATGCCGTTTCTGGAGACACTGCGATCAATGTGGGAGATATGTCAAGATGTGTGTTTGTTTTGAGGACGGCTCTCTGGAGAGTCTTAGCAAAGAGGTCACACAGATAATCAGAGCAATTCTCAGAGACACTGAGAACAAGCTCGACAATTCCCTCCTGGCACTTTCCCTGTAGGAGATACCGCAAGACGTTTCTGTACATTGGGCACAGCGCTCTGCACGGTGTTAGCAGAGACTTTCCCGGGACAGTGAAACCCTATGTCAGAGACACTGAGAAGAAGCCCCAATGTTCCCTCCAGGCACTTTCAGTGTGGGTGCCTTCTCCACGTGGTTCCTGGTTTCACTGCGGCTCTGAAGAGAATGTTAGCAAAGAGGTAACCGGGACAGTGAAAACAGTACTCAAAGACAGGGAGAGCAAGCTCTCTCTTAGCACTTCCGATGTGGGACATACAGCGAGATGTTTGCTGCTTTTGCGCTTGGCTGTTGGGAGATTTACAGCACAAAGATATCTAGTTGATTTGAAGCAGTTCCGAGAAAGTCTAAACATAATCCCCACTTCTCCCTCCTGGCACTTTCCATGTGGGAGATATAGCAGGATGTATATTGGTTTTGAGGACAACTCAATGGACAGTGTAGGGAGAAAAGGTCCTGGCTCCTTGAATGCCGTTTCTGGAGACACTGCCATCAATGTGGGAGATATGTCAAGATGTGTGTTTGTTTTGAGGACGGCTCTCTGGAGAGTCTTAGCAAAGAGGTCACACAGATAATCAGAGCAATTCTCAGAGACACTGAGAACAAGCTCGACAATTCCCTCCTGGCACTTTCCCTGTAGGAGATACCGCAAGACGTTTCTGTACATTGGGCACAGCGCTCTGCACGGTGTTAGCAGAGACTTTCCCGGGACAGTGAAACCCTATGTCAGAGACACTGAGAAGAAGCCCCAATGTTCCCTCCAGGCACTTTCAGTGTGGGTGCCTTCTCCACGTGGTTCCTGGTTTCACTGCGGCTCTGAAGAGAATGTTAGCAAAGAGGTAACCGGGACAGTGAAAACAGTACTCAAAGACAGGGAGAGCAAGCTCTCTCTTAGCACTTCCGATGTGGGACATACAGCGAGATGTTTGCTGCTTTTGCGCTTGGCTGTTGGGAGATTTACAGCACAAAGATATCTAGTTGATTTGAAGCAGTTCCGAGAAAGTCTAAACATAATCCCCACTTCTCCCTCCTGGCACTTTCCATGTGGGAGATCTAGCAGGATGTATATTGGTTTTGAGGACAACTCAATGGACAGTGTAGGGAGAAAAGGTCCTGGCTCCTTGAATGCCGTTTCTGGAGACACTGCGATCAATGTGGGAGATATGTCAAGATGTGTGTTTGTTTTGAGGACGGCTCTCTGGAGAGTCTTAGCAAAGAGGTCACACAGATAATCAGAGCAATTCTCAGAGACACTGAGAACAAGCTCGACAATTCCCTCCTGGCACTTTCCCTGTAGGAGATACCGCAAGACGTTTCTGTACATTGGGCACAGCGCTCTGCACGGTGTTAGCAGAGACTTTCCCGGGACAGTGAAACCCTATGTCAGAGACACTGAGAAGAAGCCCCAATGTTCCCTCCAGGCACTTTCAGTGTGGGTGCCTTCTCCACGTGGTTCCTGGTTTCACTGCGGCTCTGAAGAGAATGTTAGCAAAGAGGTAACCGGGACAGTGAAAACAGTACTCAAAGACAGGGAGAGCAAGCTCTCTCTTAGCACTTTGGATGTGGGACATACAGCGAGATGTTTGCTGCTTTTGCGTTTGGCTGTTGGGAGATTTACAGCACAAAGATATCTAGTTGATTTGAAGCAGTTCCGAGAAAGTCTAAACATAATCCCCACTTCTCCCTCCTGGCACTTTCCATGTGGGAGATCTAGCAGGATGTATATTGGTTTTGAGGACAACTCAATGGACAGTGTAGGGAGAAAAGGTCCTGGCTCCTTGAATGCCGTTTCTGGAGACACTGCGATCAATGTGGGAGATATGTCAAGATGTGTGTTTGTTTTGAGGACGTCTCTCTGGAGAGTCTTAGCAAAGAGGTCACACAGATAATCAGAGCAATTCTCAGAGACACTGAGAACAAGCTCCACAATTCCCTCCTGGCACTTTCCCTGTAGGAGATACCGCAAGACGTTTCTGTACATTGGGCACAGCGCTCTGCACGGTGTTAGCAGAGACTTTCCCGGGACAGTGAAACCCTATGTCAGAGACACTGAGAAGAAGCCCCAATGTTCCCTCCAGGCACTTTCAGTGTGGGTGCCTTCTCCACGTGGTTCCTGGTTTCACTGCGGCTCTGAAGAGAATGTTAGCAAAGAGGTAACCGGGACAGTGAAAACAGTACTCAAAGACAGGGAGAGCAAGCTCTCTCTTAGCACTTTGGATGTGGGACATACAGCGAGATGTTTGCTGCTTTTGCGTTTGGCTGTTGGGAGATTTACAGCACAAAGATATCTAGTTGATTTGAAGCAGTTCCGAGAAAGTCTAAACATAATCCCCACTTCTCCCTCCTGGCACTTTCCACGTGGGAGATACAGCAGGATGTATATTGGTTTTGAGGACAACTCAATGGACAGTGTAGGGAGAAAAGGTCCTGGCTCCTTGAATGCCGTTTCTGGAGACACTGCGATCAATGTGGGAGATATGTCAAGATGTGTGTTTGTTTTGAGGACGTCTCTCTGGAGAGTCTTAGCAAAGAGGTCACAGGGATAATCAGAGCAATTCTCAGAGACACTGAGAACAAGCTCGACAATTCCCTCCTGGCACTTTCCCTGTAGGAGATACCGCAAGACGTTTCTGTACATTGGGCACAGCGCTCTGCACGGTGTTAGCAGAGACTTTCCCGGGACAGTGAAACCCTATGTCAGAGACACTGAGAAGAAGCCCCAATGTTCCCTCCAGGCACTTTCAGTGTGGGTGCCTTCTCCACGTGGTTCCTGGTTTCACTGCGGCTCTGAAGAGAATGTTAGCAAAGAGGTAACCGGGACAGTGAAAACAGTACTCAAAGACAGGGAGAGCAAGCTCTCTCTTAGCACTTCCGATGTGGGACATACAGCGAGATGTTTGCTGCTTTTGCGCTTGGCTGTTGGGAGATTTACAGCACAAAGATATCTAGTTGATTTGAAGCAGTTCCGAGAAAGTCTAAACATAATCCCCACTTCTCCCTCCTGGCACTTTCCATGTGGGAGATCTAGCAGGATGTATATTGGTTTTGAGGACAACTCAATGGACAGTGTAGGGAGAAAAGGTCCTGGCTCCTTGAATGCCGTTTCTGGAGACACTGCGATCAATGTGGGAGATATGTCAAGATGTGTGTTTGTTTTGAGGACGGCTCTCTGGAGAGTCTTAGCAAAGAGGTCACACAGATAATCAGAGCAATTCTCAGAGACACTGAGAACAAGCTCGACAATTCCCTCCTGGCACTTTCCCTGTAGGAGATACCGCAAGACGTTTCTGTACATTGGGCACAGCGCTCTGCACGGTGTTAGCAGAGACTTTCCCGGGACAGTGAAACCCTATGTCAGAGACACTGAGAAGAAGCCCCAATGTTCCCTCCAGGCACTTTCAGTGTGGGTGCCTTCTCCACGTGGTTCCTGGTTTCACTGCGGCTCTGAAGAGAATGTTAGCAAAGAGGTAACCGGGACAGTGAAAACAGTACTCAAAGACAGGGAGAGCAAGCTCTCTCTTAGCACTTCCGATGTGGGACATACAGCGAGATGTTTGCTGCTTTTGCGTTTGGCTGTTGGGAGATTTACAGCACAAAGATATCTAGTTGATTTGAAGCAGTTCCGAGAAAGTCTAAACATAATCCCCACTTCTCCCTCCTGGCACTTTCCATGTGGGAGATCTAGCAGGATGTATATTGGTTTTGAGGACAACTCAATGGACAGTGTAGGGAGAAAAGGTCCTGGCTCCTTGAATGCCGTTTCTGGAGACACTGCGATCAATGTGGGAGATATGTCAAGATGTGTGTTTGTTTTGAGGACGGCTCTCTGGAGAGTCTTAGCAAAGAGGTCACACAGATAATCAGAGCAATTCTCAGAGACACTGAGAACAAGCTCGACAATTCCCTCCTGGCACTTTCCCTGTAGGAGATACCGCAAGACGTTTCTGTACATTGGGCACAGCGCTCTGCACGGTGTTAGCAGAGACTTTCCCGGGACAGTGAAACCCTATGTCAGAGACACTGAGAAGAAGCCCCAATGTTCCCTCCAGGCACTTTCAGTGTGGGTGCCTTCTCCACGTGGTTCCTGGTTTCACTGCGGCTCTGAAGAGAATGTTAGCAAAGAGGTAACCGGGACAGTGAAAACAGTACTCAAAGACAGGGAGAGCAAGCTCTCTCTTAGCACTTTGGATGTGGGACATACAGCGAGATGTTTGCTGCTTTTGCGTTTGGCTGTTGGGAGATTTACAGCACAAAGATATCTAGTTGATTTGAAGCAGTTCCGAGAAAGTCTAAACATAATCCCCACTTCTCCCTCCTGGCACTTTCCATGTGGGAGATCTAGCAGGATGTATATTGGTTTTGAGGACAACTCAATGGACAGTGTAGGGAGAAAAGGTCCTGGCTCCTTGAATGCCGTTTCTGGAGACACTGCGATCAATGTGGGAGATATGTCAAGATGTGTGTTTGTTTTGAGGACGGCTCTCTGGAGAGTCTTAGCAAAGAGGTCACACAGATAATCAGAGCAATTCTCAGAGACACTGAGAACAAGCTCCACAATTCCCTCCTGGCACTTTCCCTGTAGGAGATACCGCAAGACGTTTCTGTACATTGGGCACAGCGCTCTGCACGGTGTTAGCAGAGACTTTCCCGGGACAGTGAAACCCTATGTCAGAGACACTGAGAAGAAGCCCCAATGTTCCCTCCAGGCACTTTCAGTGTGGGTGCCTTCTCCACGTGGTTCCTGGTTTCACTGCGGCTCTGAAGAGAATGTTAGCAAAGAGGTAACCGGGACAGTGAAAACAGTACTCAAAGACAGGGAGAGCAAGCTCTCTCTTAGCACTTCCGATGTGGGACATACAGCGAGATGTTTGCTGCTTTTGCGTTTGGCTGTTGGGAGATTTACAGCACAAAGATATCTAGTTGATTTGAAGCAGTTCCGAGAAAGTCTAAACATAATCCCCACTTCTCCCTCCTGGCACTTTCCACGTGGGAGATACAGCAGGATGTATATTGGTTTTGAGGACAACTCAATGGACAGTGTAGGGAGAAAAGGTCCTGGCTCCTTGAATGCCGTTTCTGGAGACACTGCGATCAATGTGGGAAATATGTCAAGATGTGTGTTTGTTTTGAGGACGTCTCTCTGGAGAGTCTTAGCAAAGAGGTCACACAGATAATCAGAGCAATTCTCAGAGACACTGAGAACAAGCTCGACAATTCCCTCCTGGCACTTTCCCTGTAGGAGATACCGCAAGACGTTTCTGTACATTGGGCACAGCGCTCTGCACGGTGTTAGCAGAGACTTTCCCGGGACAGTGAAACCCTATGTCAGAGACACTGAGAAGAAGCCCCAATGTTCCCTCCAGGCACTTTCAGTGTGGGTGCCTTCTCCACGTGGTTCCTGGTTTCACTGCGGCTCTGAAGAGAATGTTAGCAAAGAGGTAACCGGGACAGTGAAAACAGTACTCAAAGACAGGGAGAGCAAGCTCTCTCTTGGCACTTTGGATGTGGGACATGCAGCGAGATGTTTGCTGCTTTTGCGTTTGGCTGTTGGGAGATTTACAGCACAAAGATATCTAGTTGATTTGAAGCAGTTCCGAGAAAGTCTAAACATAATCCCCACTTCTCCCTCCTGGCACTTTCCATGTGGGAGATATAGCAGGATGTATATTGGTTTTGAGGACAACTCAATGGACAGTGTAGGGAGAAAAGGTCCTGGCTCCTTGAATGCCGTTTCTGGAGACACTGCGATCAATGTGGGAGATATGTCAAGATGTGTGTTTGTTTTGAGGACGTCTCTCTGGAGAGTCTTAGCAAAGAGGTCACAGGGATAATCAGAGCAATTCTCAGAGACACTGAGAACAAGCTCGACAATTCCCTCCTGGCACTTTCCCTGTAGGAGATACCGCAAGACGTTTCTGTACATTGGGCACAGCGCTCTGCACGGTGTTAGCAGAGACTTTCCCGGGACAGTGAAACCCTATGTCAGAGACACTGAGAAGAAGCCCCAATGTTCCCTCCAGGCACTTTCAGTGTGGGTGCCTTCTCCACGTGGTTCCTGGTTTCACTGCGGCTCTGAAGAGAATGTTATCAAAGAGGTAACCGGGACAGTGAAAACAGTACTCAAAGACAGGGAGAGCAAGCTCTCTCTTAGCACTTTGGATGTGGGACATACAGCGAGATGTTTGCTGCTTTTGCGTTTGGCTGTTGGGAGATTTACAGCACAAAGATATCTAGTTGATTTGAAGCAGTTCCGAGAAAGTCTAAACATAATCCCCACTTCTCCCTCCTGGCACTTTCCATGTGGGAGATCTAGCAGGATGTATATTGGTTTTGAGGACAACTCAATGGACAGTGTAGGGAGAAAAGGTCCTGGCTCCTTGAATGCCGTTCCTGGAGACACTGCGATCAATGTGGGAGATATGTCAAGATGTGTGTTTGTTTTGAGGACGTCTCTCTGGAGAGTCTTAGCAAAGAGGTCACACAGATAATCAGAGCAATTCTCAGAGACACTGAGAACAAGCTCGACAATTCCCTCCTGGCACTTTCCCTGTAGGAGATACCGCAAGACGTTTCTGTACATTGGGCACAGCGCTCTGCACGGTGTTAGCAGAGACTTTCCCGGGACAGTGAAACCCTATGTCAGAGACACTGAGAAGAAGCCCCAATGTTCCCTCCAGGCACTTTCAGTGTGGGTGCCTTCTCCACGTGGTTCCTGGTTTCACTGCGGCTCTGAAGAGAATGTTAGCAAAGAGGTAACCGGGACAGTGAAAACAGTACTCAAAGACAGGGAGAGCAAGCTCTCTCTTAGCACTTTGGATGTGGGACATACAGCGAGATGTTTGCTGCTTTTGCGTTTGGCTGTTGGGAGATTTACAGCACAAAGATATCTAGTTGATTTGAAGCAGTTCCGAGAAAGTCTAAACATAATCCCCACTTCTCCCTCCTGGCACTTTCCATGTGGGAGATCTAGCAGGATGTATATTGGTTTTGAGGACAACTCAATGGACAGTGTAGGGAGAAAAGGTCCTGGCTCCTTGAATGCCGTTCCTGGAGACACTGCGATCAATGTGGGAGATATGTCAAGATGTGTGTTTGTTTTGAGGACGGCTCTCTGGAGAGTCTTAGCAAAGAGGTCACACAGATAATCAGAGCAATTCTCAGAGACACTGAGAACAAGCTCGACAATTCCCTCCTGGCACTTTCCCTGTAGGAGATACCGCAAGACGTTTCTGTACATTGGGCACAGCGCTCTGCACGGTGTTAGCAGAGACTTTCCCGGGACAGTGAAACCCTATGTCAGAGACACTGAGAAGAAGCCCCAATGTTCCCTCCAGGCACTTTCAGTGTGGGTGCCTTCTCCACGTGGTTCCTGGTTTCACTGCGGCTCTGAAGAGAATGTTAGCAAAGAGGTAACCGGGACAGTGAAAACAGTACTCAAAGACAGGGAGAGCAAGCTCTCTCTTAGCACTTTGGATGTGGGACATACAGCGAGATGTTTGCTGCTTTTGCGTTTGGCTGTTGGGAGATTTACAGCACAAAGATATCTAGTTGATTTGAAGCAGTTCCGAGAAAGTCTAAACATAATCCCCACTTCTCCCTCCTGGCACTTTCCATGTGGGAGATATAGCAGGATGTATATTGGTTTTGAGGACAACTCAATGGACAGTGTAGGGAGAAAAGGTCCTGGCTCCTTGAATGCCGTTTCTGGAGACACTGCGATCAATGTGGGAGATATGTCAAGATGTGTGTTTGTTTTGAGGACGGCTCTCTGGAGAGTCTTAGCAAAGAGGTCACACAGATAATCAGAGCAATTCTCAGAGACACTGAGAACAAGCTCGACAATTCCCTCCTGGCACTTTCCCTGTAGGAGATACCGCAAGACTTTTCTGTACATTGGGCACAGCGCTCTGCACGGTGTTAGCAGAGACTTTCCCGGGACAGTGAAACCCTATGTCAGAGACACTGAGAAGAAGCCCCAATGTTCCCTCCAGGCACTTTCAGTGTGGGTGCCTTCTCCACGTGGTTCCTGGTTTCACTGCAGCTCTGAAGAGAATGTTAGCAAAGAGGTAACCGGGACAGTGAAAACAGTACTCAAAGACAGGGAGAGCAAGCTCTCTCTTAGCACTTCCGATGTGGGACATACAGCGAGATGTTTGCTGCTTTTGCGTTTGGCTGTTGGGAGATTTACAGCACAAAGATATCTAGTTGATTTGAAGCAGTTCCGAGAAAGTCTAAACATAATCCCCACTTCTCCCTCCTGGCACTTTCCATGTGGGAGATCTAGCAGGATGTATATTGGTTTTGAGGACAACTCAATGGACAGTGTAGGGAGAAAAGGTCCTGGCTCCTTGAATGCCGTTTCTGGAGACACTGCGATCAATGTGGGAGATATGTCAAGATGTGTGTTTGTTTTGAGGACGGCTCTCTGGAGAGTCTTAGCAAAGAGGTCACACAGATAATCAGAGCAATTCTCAGAGACACTGAGAACAAGCTCGACAATTCCCTCCTGGCACTTTCCCTGTAGGAGATACCGCAAGACGTTTCTGTACATTGGGCACAGCGCTCTGCACGGTGTTAGCAGAGACTTTCCCGGGACAGTGAAACCCTATGTCAGAGACACTGAGAAGAAGCCCCAATGTTCCCTCCAGGCACTTTCAGTGTGGGTGCCTTCTCCACGTGGTTCCTGGTTTCACTGCGGCTCTGAAGAGAATGTTAGCAAAGAGGTAACCGGGACAGTGAAAACAGTACTCAAAGACAGGGAGAGCAAGCTCTCTCTTAGCACTTTGGATGTGGGACATACAGCGAGATGTTTGCTGCTTTTGCGTTTGGCTGTTGGGAGATTTACAGCACAAAGATATCTAGTTGATTTGAAGCAGTTCCGAGAAAGTCTAAACATAATCCCCACTTCTCCCTCCTGGCACTTTCCATGTGGGAGATATAGCAGGATGTATATTGGTTTTGAGGACAACTCAATGGACAGTGTAGGGAGAAAAGGTCCTGGCTCCTTGAATGCCGTTCCTGGAGACACTGCGATCAATGTGGGAGATATGTCAAGATGTGTGTTTGTTTTGAGGACGTCTCTCTGGAGAGTCTTAGCAAAGAGGTCACACAGATAATCAGAGCAATTCTCAGAGACACTGAGAACAAGCTCGACAATTCCCTCCTGGCACTTTCCCTGTAGGAGATACCGCAAGACGTTTCTGTACATTGGGCACAGCGCTCTGCACGGTGTTAGCAGAGACTTTCCCGGGACAGTGAAACCCTATGTCAGAGACACTGAGAAGAAGCCCCAATGTTCCCTCCAGGCACTTTCAGTGTGGGTGCCTTCTCCACGTGGTTCCTGGTTTCACTGCGGCTCTGAAGAGAATGTTAGCAAAGAGGTAACCGGGACAGTGAAAACAGTACTCAAAGACAGGGAGAGCAAGCTCTCTCTTAGCACTTTGGATGTGGGACATACAGCGAGATGTTTGCTGCTTTTGCGTTTGGCTGTTGGGAGATTTACAGCACAAAGATATCTAGTTGATTTGAAGCAGTTCTGAGAAAGTCTAAACATAATCCCCACTTCTCCCTCCTGGCACTTTCCATGTGGGAGATCTAGCAGGATGTATATTGGTTTTGAGGACAACTCAATGGACAGTGTAGGGAGAAAAGGTCCTGGCTCCTTGAATGCCGTTCCTGGAGACACTGCGATCAATGTGGGAGATATGTCAAGATGTGTGTTTGTTTTGAGGACGTCTCTCTGGAGAGTCTTAGCAAAGAGGTCACACAGATAATCAGAGCAATTCTCAGAGACACTGAGAACAAGCTCGACAATTCCCTCCTGGCACTTTCCCTGTAGGAGATACCGCAAGACGTTTCTGTACATTGGGCACAGCGCTCTGCACGGTGTTAGCAGAGACTTTCCCGGGACAGTGAAACCCTATGTCAGAGACACTGAGAAGAAGCCCCAATGTTCCCTCCAGGCACTTTCAGTGTGGGTGCCTTCTCCACGTGGTTCCTGGTTTCACTGCGGCTCTGAAGAGAATGTTAGCAAAGAGGTAACCGGGACAGTGAAAACAGTACTCAAAGACAGGGAGAGCAAGCTCTCTCTTAGCACTTCCGATGTGGGACATACAGCGAGATGTTTGCTGCTTTTGCGTTTGGCTGTTGGGAGATTTACAGCACAAAGATATCTAGTTGATTTGAAGCAGTTCCGAGAAAGTCTAAACATAATCCCCACTTCTCCCTCCTGGCACTTTCCATGTGGGAGATCTAGCAGGATGTATATTGGTTTTGAGGACAACTCAATGGACAGTGTAGGGAGAAAAGGTCCTGGCTCCTTGAATGCCGTTCCTGGAGACACTGCGATCAATGTGGGAGATATGTCAAGATGTGTGTTTGTTTTGAGGACGTCTCTCTGGAGAGTCTTAGCAAAGAGGTCACACAGATAATCAGAGCAATTCTCAGAGACACTGAGAACAAGCTCCACAATTCTCTCCTGGCACTTTCCCTGTAGGAGATACCGCAAGACGTTTCTGTACATTGGGCACAGCGCTCTGCACGGTGTTAGCAGAGACTTTCCCGGGACAGTGAAACCCTATGTCAGAGACACTGAGAAGAAGCCCCAATGTTCCCTCCAGGCACTTTCAGTGTGGGTGCCTTCTCCACGTGGTTCCTGGTTTCACTGCGGCTCTGAAGAGAATGTTAGCAAAGAGGTAACCGGGACAGTGAAAACAGTACTCAAAGACAGGGAGAGCAAGCTCTCTCTTAGCACTTCCGATGTGGGACATACAGCGAGATGTTTGCTGCTTTTGCGTTTGGCTGTTGGGAGATTTACAGCACAAAGATATCTAGTTGATTTGAAGCAGTTCCGAGAAAGTCTAAACATAATCCCCACTTCTCCCTCCTGGCACTTTCCATGTGGGAGATCTAGCAGGATGTATATTGGTTTTGAGGACAACTCAATGGACAGTGTAGGGAGAAAAGGTCCTGGCTCCTTGAATGCCGTTTCTGGAGACACTGCGATCAATGTGGGAGATATGTCAAGATGTGTGTTTGTTTTGAGGACGGCTCTCTGGAGAGTCTTAGCAAAGAGGTCACACAGATAATCAGAGCAATTCTCAGAGACACTGAGAACAAGCTCGACAATTCCCTCCTGGCACTTTCCCTGTAGGAGATACCGCAAGACGTTTCTGTACATTGGGCACAGCGCTCTGCACGGTGTTAGCAGAGACTTTCCCGGGACAGTGAAACCCTATGTCAGAGACACTGAGAAGAAGCCCCAATGTTCCCTCCAGGCACTTTCAGTGTGGGTGCCTTCTCCACGTGGTTCCTGGTTTCACTGCGGCTCTGAAGAGAATGTTAGCAAAGAGGTAACCGGGACAGTGAAAACAGTACTCAAAGACAGGGAGAGCAAGCTCTCTCTTAGCACTTCCGATGTGGGACATACAGCGAGATGTTTGCTGCTTTTGCGTTTGGCTGTTGGGAGATTTACAGCACAAAGATATCTAGTTGATTTGAAGCAGTTCCGAGAAAGTCTAAACATAATCCCCACTTCTCCCTCCTGGCACTTTCCATGTGGGAGATCTAGCAGGATGTATATTGGTTTTGAGGACAACTCAATGGACAGTGTAGGGAGAAAAGGTCCTGGCTCCTTGAATGCCGTTCCTGGAGACACTGCCATCAATGTGGGAGATATGTCAAGATGTGTGTTTGTTTTGAGGACGGCTCTCTGGAGAGTCTTAGCAAAGAGGTCACACAGATAATCAGAGCAATTCTCAGAGACACTGAGAACAAGCTCGACAATTCCCTCCTGGCACTTTCCCTGTAGGAGATACCGCAAGACGTTTCTGTACATTGGGCACAGCGCTCTGCACGGTGTTAGCAGAGACTTTCCCGGGACAGTGAAACCCTATGTCAGAGACACTGAGAAGAAGCCCCAATGTTCCCTCCAGGCACTTTCAGTGTGGGTGCCTTCTCCACGTGGTTCCTGGTTTCACTGCGGCTCTGAAGAGAATGTTAGCAAAGAGGTAACCGGGACAGTGAAAACAGTACTCAAAGACAGGGAGAGCAAGCTCTCTCTTAGCACTTCCGATGTGGGACATACAGCGAGATGTTTGCTGCTTTTGCGTTTGGCTGTTGGGAGATTTACAGCACAAAGATATCTAGTTGATTTGAAGCAGTTCCGAGAAAGTCTAAACATAATCCCCACTTCTCCCTCCTGGCACTTTCCATGTGGGAGATCTAGCAGGATGTATATTGGTTTTGAGGACAACTCAATGGACAGTGTAGGGAGAAAAGGTCCTGGCTCCTTGAATGCCGTTTCTGGAGACACTGCGATCAATGTGGGAGATATGTCAAGATGTGTGTTTGTTTTGAGGACGGCTCTCTGGAGAGTCTTAGCAAAGAGGTCACACAGATAATCAGAGCAATTCTCAGAGACACTGAGAACAAGCTCGACAATTCCCTCCTGGCACTTTCCCTGTAGGAGATACCGCAAGACGTTTCTGTACATTGGGCACAGCGCTCTGCACGGTGTTAGCAGAGACTTTCCCGGGACAGTGAAACCCTATGTCAGAGACACTGAGAAGAAGCCCCAATGTTCCCTCCAGGCACTTTCAGTGTGGGTGCCTTCTCCACGTGGTTCCTGGTTTCACTGCGGCTCTGAAGAGAATGTTAGCAAAGAGGTAACCGGGACAGTGAAAACAGTACTCAAAGACAGGGAGAGCAAGCTCTCTCTTAGCACTTCCGATGTGGGACATACAGCGAGATGTTTGCTGCTTTTGCGCTTGGCTGTTGGGAGATTTACAGCACAAAGATATCTAGTTGATTTGAAGCAGTTCCGAGAAAGTCTAAACATAATCCCCACTTCTCCCTCCTGGCACTTTCCATGTGGGAGATCTAGCAGGATGTATATTGGTTTTGAGGACAACTCAATGGACAGTGTAGGGAGAAAAGGTCCTGGCTCCTTGAATGCCGTTCCTGGAGACACTGCGATCAATGTGGGAGATATGTCAAGATGTGTGTTTGTTTTGAGGACGGCTCTCTGGAGAGTCTTAGCAAAGAGGTCACACAGATAATCAGAGCAATTCTCAGAGACACTGAGAACAAGCTCGACAATTCCCTCCTGGCACTTTCCCTGTAGGAGATACCGCAAGACGTTTCTGTACATTGGGCACAGCGCTCTGCACGGTGTTAGCAGAGACTTTCCCGGGACAGTGAAACCCTATGTCAGAGACACTGAGAAGAAGCCCCAATGTTCCCTCCAGGCACTTTCAGTGTGGGTGCCTTCTCCACGTGGTTCCTGGTTTCACTGCGGCTCTGAAGAGAATGTTAGCAAAGAGGTAACCGGGACAGTGAAAACAGTACTCAAAGACAGGGAGAGCAAGCTCTCTCTTAGCACTTCCGATGTGGGACATACAGCGAGATGTTTGCTGCTTTTGCGTTTGGCTGTTGGGAGATTTACAGCACAAAGATATCTAGTTGATTTGAAGCAGTTCCGAGAAAGTCTAAACATAATCCCCACTTCTCCCTCCTGGCACTTTCCATGTGGGAGATCTAGCAGGATGTATATTGGTTTTGAGGACAACTCAATGGACAGTGTAGGGAGAAAAGGTCCTGGCTCCTTGAATGCCGTTTCTGGAGACACTGCGATCAATGTGGGAGATATGTCAAGATGTGTGTTTGTTTTGAGGACGGCTCTCTGGAGAGTCTTAGCAAAGAGGTCACACAGATAATCAGAGCAATTCTCAGAGACACTGAGAACAAGCTCGACAATTCCCTCCTGGCACTTTCCCTGTAGGAGATACCGCAAGACGTTTCTGTACATTGGGCACAGCGCTCTGCACGGTGTTAGCAGAGACTTTCCCGGGACAGTGAAACCCTATGTCAGAGACACTGAGAAGAAGCCCCAATGTTCCCTCCAGGCACTTTCAGTGTGGGTGCCTTCTCCACGTGGTTCCTGGTTTCACTGCGGCTCTGAAGAGAATGTTAGCAAAGAGGTAACCGGGACAGTGAAAACAGTACTCAAAGACAGGGAGAGCAAGCTCTCTCTTAGCACTTTGGATGTGGGACATACAGCGAGATGTTTGCTGCTTTTGCGTTTGGCTGTTGGGAGATTTACAGCACAAAGATATCTAGTTGATTTGAAGCAGTTCCGAGAAAGTCTAAACATAATCCCCACTTCTCCCTCCTGGCACTTTCCATGTGGGAGATCTAGCAGGATGTATATTGGTTTTGAGGACAACTCAATGGACAGTGTAGGGAGAAAAGGTCCTGGCTCCTTGAATGCCGTTCCTGGAGACACTGCGATCAATGTGGGAGATATGTCAAGATGTGTGTTTGTTTTGAGGACGGCTCTCTGGAGAGTCTTAGCAAAGAGGTCACACAGATAATCAGAGCAATTCTCAGAGACACTGAGAACAAGCTCGACAATTCCCTCCTGGCACTTTCCCTGTAGGAGATACCGCAAGACGTTTCTGTACATTGGGCACAGCGCTCTGCACGGTGTTAGCAGAGACTTTCCCGGGACAGTGAAACCCTATGTCAGAGACACTGAGAAGAAGCCCCAATGTTCCCTCCAGGCACTTTCAGTGTGGGTGCCTTCTCCACGTGGTTCCTGCTTTCACTGCGGCTCTGAAGAGAATGTTAGCAAAGAGGTAACCGGGACAGTGAAAACAGTACTCAAAGACAGGGAGAGCAAGCTCTCTCTTAGCACTTCCGATGTGGGACATACAGCGAGATGTTTGCTGCTTTTGCGTTTGGCTGTTGGGAGATTTACAGCACAAAGATATCTAGTTGATTTGAAGCAGTTCCGAGAAAGTCTAAACATAATCCCCACTTCTCCCTCCTGGCACTTTCCATGTGGGAGATCTAGCAGGATGTATATTGGTTTTGAGGACAACTCAATGGACAGTGTAGGGAGAAAAGGTCCTGGCTCCTTGAATGCCGTTCCTGGAGACACTGCGATCAATGTGGGAGATATGTCAAGATGTGTGTTTGTTTTGAGGACGGCTCTCTGGAGAGTCTTAGCAAAGAGGTCACACAGATAATCAGAGCAATTCTCAGAGACACTGAGAACAAGCTCGACAATTCCCTCCTGGCACTTTCCCTGTAGGAGATACCGCAAGACGTTTCTGTACATTGGGCACAGCGCTCTGCACGGTGTTAGCAGAGACTTTCCCGGGACAGTGAAACCCTATGTCAGAGACACTGAGAAGAAGCCCCAATGTTCCCTCCAGGCACTTTCAGTGTGGGTGCCTTCTCCACGTGGTTCCTGGTTTCACTGCGGCTCTGAAGAGAATGTTAGCAAAGAGGTAACCGGGACAGTGAAAACAGTACTCAAAGACAGGGAGAGCAAGCTCTCTCTTAGCACTTCCGATGTGGGACATACAGCGAGATGTTTGCTGCTTTTGCGTTTGGCTGTTGGGAGATTTACAGCACAAAGATATCTAGTTGATTTGAAGCAGTTCCGAGAAAGTCTAAACATAATCCCCACTTCTCCCTCCTGGCACTTTCCATGTGGGAGATCTAGCAGGATGTATATTGGTTTTGAGGACAACTCAATGGACAGTGTAGGGAGAAAAGGTCCTGGCTCCTTGAATGCCGTTTCTGGAGACACTGCGATCAATGTGGGAGATATGTCAAGATGTGTGTTTGTTTTGAGGACGGCTCTCTGGAGAGTCTTAGCAAAGAGGTCACACAGATAATCAGAGCAATTCTCAGAGACACTGAGAACAAGCTCGACAATTCCCTCCTGGCACTTTCCCTGTAGGAGATACCGCAAGACGTTTCTGTACATTGGGCACAGCGCTCTGCACGGTGTTAGCAGAGACTTTCCCGGGACAGTGAAACCCTATGTCAGAGACACTGAGAAGAAGCCCCAATGTTCCCTCCAGGCACTTTCAGTGTGGGTGCCTTCTCCACGTGGTTCCTGGTTTCACTGCGGCTCTGAAGAGAATGTTAGCAAAGAGGTAACCGGGACAGTGAAAACAGTACTCAAAGACAGGGAGAGCAAGCTCTCTCTTAGCACTTCCGATGTGGGACATACAGCGAGATGTTTGCTGCTTTTGCGCTTGGCTGTTGGGAGATTTACAGCACAAAGATATCTAGTTGATTTGAAGCAGTTCCGAGAAAGTCTAAACATAATCCCCACTTCTCCCTCCTGGCACTTTCCATGTGGGAGATCTAGCAGGATGTATATTGGTTTTGAGGACAACTCAATGGACAGTGTAGGGAGAAAAGGTCCTGGCTCCTTGAATGCCGTTCCTGGAGACACTGCGATCAATGTGGGAGATATGTCAAGATGTGTGTTTGTTTTGAGGACGTCTCTCTGGAGAGTCTTAGCAAAGAGGTCACACAGATAATCAGAGCAATTCTCAGAGACACTGAGAACAAGCTCGACAATTCCCTCCTGGCACTTTCCCTGTAGGAGATACCGCAAGACGTTTCTGTACATTGGGCACAGCGCTCTGCACGGTGTTAGCAGAGACTTTCCCGGGACAGTGAAACCCTATGTCAGAGACACTGAGAAGAAGCCCCAATGTTCCCTCCAGGCACTTTCAGTGTGGGTGCCTTCTCCACGTGGTTCCTGGTTTCACTGCGGCTCTGAAGAGAATGTTAGCAAAGAGGTAACCGGGACAGTGAAAACAGTACTCAAAGACAGGGAGAGCAAGCTCTCTCTTAGCACTTCCGATGTGGGACATACAGCGAGATGTTTGCTGCTTTTGCGTTTGGCTGTTGGGAGATTTACAGCACAAAGATATCTAGTTGATTTGAAGCAGTTCCGAGAAAGTCTAAACATAATCCCCACTTCTCCCTCCTGGCACTTTCCATGTGGGAGATCTAGCAGGATGTATATTGGTTTTGAGGACAACTCAATGGACAGTGTAGGGAGAAAAGGTCCTGGCTCCTTGAATGCCGTTTCTGGAGACACTGCCATCAATGTGGGAGATATGTCAAGATGTGTGTTTGTTTTGAGGACGTCTCTCTGGAGAGTCTTAGCAAAGAGGTCACACAGATAATCAGAGCAATTCTCAGAGACACTGAGAACAAGCTCCACAATTCCCTCCTGGCACTTTCCCTGTAGGAGATACCGCAAGACGTTTCTGTACATTGGGCACAGCGCTCTGCACGGTGTTAGCAGAGACTTTCCCGGGACAGTGAAACCCTATGTCAGAGACACTGAGAAGAAGCCCCAATGTTCCCTCCAGGCACTTTCAGTGTGGGTGCCTTCTCCACGTGGTTCCTGGTTTCACTGCGGCTCTGAAGAGAATGTTAGCAAAGAGGTAACCGGGACAGTGAAAACAGTACTCAAAGACAGGGAGAGCAAGCTCTCTCTTAGCACTTCCGATGTGGGACATACAGCGAGATGTTTGCTGCTTTTGCGTTTGGCTGTTGGGAGATTTACAGCACAAAGATATCTAGTTGATTTGAAGCAGTTCCGAGAAAGTCTAAACATAATCCCCACTTCTCCCTCCTGGCACTTTCCATGTGGGAGATCTAGCAGGATGTATATTGGTTTTGAGGACAACTCAATGGACAGTGTAGGGAGAAAAGGTCCTGGCTCCTTGAATGCCGTTTCTGGAGACACTGCGATCAATGTGGGAGATATGTCAAGATGTGTGTTTGTTTTGAGGACGGCTCTCTGGAGAGTCTTAGCAAAGAGGTCACAGGGATAATCAGAGCAATTCTCAGAGACACTGAGAACAAGCTCGACAATTCCCTCCTGGCACTTTCCCTGTAGGAGATACCGCAAGACGTTTCTGTACATTGGGCACAGCGCTCTGCACGGTGTTAGCAGAGACTTTCCCGGGACAGTGAAACCCTATGTCAGAGACACTGAGAAGAAGCCCCAATGTTCCCTCCAGGCACTTTCAGTGTGGGTGCCTTCTCCACGTGGTTCCTGGTTTCACTGCGGCTCTGAAGAGAATGTTAGCAAAGAGGTAACAGGGACAGTGAAAACAGTACTCAAAGACAGGGAGAGCAAGCTCTCTCTTAGCACTTTGGATGTGGGACATACAGCGAGATGTTTGCTGCTTTTGCGTTTGGCTGTTGGGAGATTTACAGCACAAAGATATCTAGTTGATTTGAAGCAGTTCCGAGAAAGTCTAAACATAATCCCCACTTCTCCCTCCTGGCACTTTCCATGTGGGAGATCTAGCAGGATGTATATTGGTTTTGAGGACAACTCAATGGACAGTGTAGGGAGAAAAGGTCCTGGCTCCTTGAATGCCGTTCCTGGAGACACTGCGATCAATGTGGGAGATATGTCAAGATGTGTGTTTGTTTTGAGGACGGCTCTCTGGAGAGTCTTAGCAAAGAGGTCACACAGATAATCAGAGCAATTCTCAGAGACACTGAGAACAAGCTCGACAATTCCCTCCTGGCACTTTCCCTGTAGGAGATACCGCAAGACGTTTCTGTACATTGGGCACAGCGCTCTGCACGGTGTTAGCAGAGACTTTCCCGGGACAGTGAAACCCTATGTCAGAGACACTGAGAAGAAGCCCCAATGTTCCCTCCAGGCACTTTCAGTGTGGGTGCCTTCTCCACGTGGTTCCTGGTTTCACTGCGGCTCTGAAGAGAATGTTAGCAAAGAGGTAACCGGGACAGTGAAAACAGTACTCAAAGACAGGGAGAGCAAGCTCTCTCTTAGCACTTCCGATGTGGGACATACAGCGAGATGTTTGCTGCTTTTGCGCTTGGCTGTTGGGAGATTTACAGCACAAAGATATCTAGTTGATTTGAAGCAGTTCCGAGAAAGTCTAAACATAATCCCCACTTCTCCCTCCTGGCACTTTCCATGTGGGAGATCTAGCAGGATGTATATTGGTTTTGAGGACAACTCAATGGACAGTGTAGGGAGAAAAGGTCCTGGCTCCTTGAATGCCGTTCCTGGAGACACTGCGATCAATGTGGGAGATATGTCAAGATGTGTGTTTGTTTTGAGGACGTCTCTCTGGAGAGTCTTAGCAAAGAGGTCACACAGATAATCAGAGCAATTCTCAGAGACACTGAGAACAAGCTCGACAATTCCCTCCTGGCACTTTCCCTGTAGGAGATACCGCAAGACGTTTCTGTACATTGGGCACAGCGCTCTGCACGGTGTTAGCAGAGACTTTCCCGGGACAGTGAAACCCTATGTCAGAGACACTGAGAAGAAGCCCCAATGTTCCCTCCAGGCACTTTCAGTGTGGGTGCCTTCTCCACGTGGTTCCTGGTTTCACTGCGGCTCTGAAGAGAATGTTAGCAAAGAGGTAACCGGGACAGTGAAAACAGTACTCAAAGACAGGGAGAGCAAGCTCTCTCTTAGCACTTCCGATGTGGGACATACAGCGAGATGTTTGCTGCTTTTGCGTTTGGCTGTTGGGAGATTTACAGCACAAAGATATCTAGTTGATTTGAAGCAGTTCCGAGAAAGTCTAAACATAATCCCCACTTCTCCCTCCTGGCACTTTCCATGTGGGAGATCTAGCAGGATGTATATTGGTTTTGAGGACAACTCAATGGACAGTGTAGGGAGAAAAGGTCCTGGCTCCTTGAATGCCGTTTCTGGAGACACTGCCATCAATGTGGGAGATATGTCAAGATGTGTGTTTGTTTTGAGGACGTCTCTCTGGAGAGTCTTAGCAAAGAGGTCACACAGATAATCAGAGCAATTCTCAGAGACACTGAGAACAAGCTCCACAATTCCCTCCTGGCACTTTCCCTGTAGGAGATACCGCAAGACGTTTCTGTACATTGGGCACAGCGCTCTGCACGGTGTTAGCAGAGACTTTCCCGGGACAGTGAAACCCTATGTCAGAGACACTGAGAAGAAGCCCCAATGTTCCCTCCAGGCACTTTCAGTGTGGGTGCCTTCTCCACGTGGTTCCTGGTTTCACTGCGGCTCTGAAGAGAATGTTAGCAAAGAGGTAACCGGGACAGTGAAAACAGTACTCAAAGACAGGGAGAGCAAGCTCTCTCTTAGCACTTCCGATGTGGGACATACAGCGAGATGTTTGCTGCTTTTGCGTTTGGCTGTTGGGAGATTTACAGCACAAAGATATCTAGTTAATTTGAAGCAGTTCCGAGAAAGTCTAAACAAAATCCCCACTTCTCCCTCCTGGCACTTTCCATGTGGGAGATCTAGCAGGATGTATATTGGTTTTGAGGACAACTCAATGGACAGTGTAGGGAGAAAAGGTCCTGGCTCCTTGAATGCCGTTTCTGGAGACACTGCGATCAATGTGGGAGATATGTCAAGATGTGTGTTTGTTTTGAGGACGGCTCTCTGGAGAGTCTTAGCAAAGAGGTCACACAGATAATCAGAGCAATTCTCAGAGACACTGAGAACAAGCTCGACAATTCCCTCCTGGCACTTTCCCTGTAGGAGATACCGCAAGACGTTTCTGTACGTTGGGCACAGCGCTCTGCACGGTGTTAGCAGAGACTTTCCCGGGACAGTGAAACCCTATGTCAGAGACACTGAGAAGAAGCCCCAATGTTCCCTCCAGGCACTTTCAGTGTGGGTGCCTTCTCCACGTGGTTCCTGGTTTCACTGCGGCTCTGAAGAGAATGTTAGCAAAGAGGTAACCGGGACAGTGAAAACAGTACTCAAAGACAGGGAGAGCAAGCTCTCTCTTAGCACTTCCGATGTGGGACATACAGCGAGATGTTTGCTGCTTTTGCGCTTGGCTGTTGGGAGATTTACAGCACAAAGATATCTAGTTGATTTGAAGCAGTTCCGAGAAAGTCTAAACATAATCCCCACTTCTCCCTCCTGGCACTTTCCATGTGGGAGATCTAGCAGGATGTATATTGGTTTTGAGGACAACTCAATGGACAGTGTAGGGAGAAAAGGTCCTGGCTCCTTGAATGCCGTTCCTGGAGACACTGCGATCAATGTGGGAGATATGTCAATATGTGTGTTTGTTTTGAGGACGGCTCTCTGGAGAGTCTTAGCAAAGAGGTCACACAGATAATCAGAGCAATTCTCAGAGACACTGAGAACAAGCTCGACAATTCCCTCCTGGCACTTTCCCTGTAGGAGATACCGCAAGACGTTTCTGTACGTTGGGCACAGCGCTCTGCACGGTGTTAGCAGAGACTTTCCCGGGACAGTGAAACCCTATGTCAGAGACACTGAGAAGAAGCCCCAATGTTCCCTCCAGGCACTTTCAGTGTGGGTGCCTTCTCCACGTGGTTCCTGGTTTCACTGCGGCTCTGAAGAGAATGTTAGCAAAGAGGTAACCGGGACAGTGAAAACAGTACTCAAAGACAGGGAGAGCAAGCTCTCTCTTAGCACTTCCGATGTGGGACATACAGCGAGATGTTTGCTGCTTTTGCGTTTGGCTGTTGGGAGATTTACAGCACAAAGATATCTAGTTGATTTGAAGCAGTTCCGAGAAAGTCTAAACATAATCCCCACTTCTCCCTCCTGGCACTTTCCATGTGGGAGATCTAGCAGGATGTATATTGGTTTTGAGGACAACTCAATGGACAGTGTAGGGAGAAAAGGTCCTGGCTCCTTGAATGCCGTTCCTGGAGACACTGCGATCAATGTGGGAGATATGTCAAGATGTGTGTTTGTTTTGAGGACGGCTCTCTGGAGAGTCTTAGCAAAGAGGTCACACAGATAATCAGAGCAATTCTCAGAGACACTGAGAACAAGCTCGACAATTCCCTCCTGGCACTTTCCCTGTAGGAGATACCGCAAGACGTTTCTGTACATTGGGCACAGCGCTCTGCACGGTGTTAGCAGAGACTTTCCCGGGACAGTGAAACCCTATGTCAGAGACACTGAGAAGAAGCCCCAATGTTCCCTCCAGGCACTTTCAGTGTGGGTGCCTTCTCCACGTGGTTCCTGGTTTCACTGCGGCTCTGAAGAGAATGTTAGCAAAGAGGTAACCGGGACAGTGAAAACAGTACTCAAAGACAGGGAGAGCAAGCTCTCTCTTAGCACTTCCGATGTGGGACATACAGCGAGATGTTTGCTGCTTTTGCGTTTGGCTGTTGGGAGATTTACAGCACAAAGATATCTAGTTGATTTGAAGCAGTTCCGAGAAAGTCTAAACATAATCCCCACTTCTCCCTCCTGGCACTTTCCATGTGGGAGATCTAGCAGGATGTATATTGGTTTTGAGGACAACTCAATGGACAGTGTAGGGAGAAAAGGTCCTGGCTCCTTGAATGCCGTTTCTGGAGACACTGCGATCAATGTGGGAGATATGTCAAGATGTGTGTTTGTTTTGAGGACGGCTCTCTGGAGAGTCTTAGCAAAGAGGTCACACAGATAATCAGAGCAATTCTCAGAGACACTGAGAACAAGCTCGACAATTCCCTCCTGGCACTTTCCCTGTAGGAGATACCGCAAGACGTTTCTGTACATTGGGCACAGCGCTCTGCACGGTGTTAGCAGAGACTTTCCCGGGACAGTGAAACCCTATGTCAGAGACACTGAGAAGAAGCCCCAATGTTCCCTCCAGGCACTTTCAGTGTGGGTGCCTTCTCCACGTGGTTCCTGGTTTCACTGCGGCTCTGAAGAGAATGTTAGCAAAGAGGTAACCGGGACAGTGAAAACAGTACTCAAAGACAGGGAGAGCAAGCTCTCTCTTAGCACTTCCGATGTGGGACATACAGCGAGATGTTTGCTGCTTTTGCGCTTGGCTGTTGGGAGATTTACAGCACAAAGATATCTAGTTGATTTGAAGCAGTTCCGAGAAAGTCTAAACATAATCCCCACTTCTCCCTCCTGGCACTTTCCATGTGGGAGATCTAGCAGGATGTATATTGGTTTTGAGGACAACTCAATGGACAGTGTAGGGAGAAAAGGTCCTGGCTCCTTGAATGCCGTTCCTGGAGACACTGCGATCAATGTGGGAGATATGTCAAGATGTGTGTTTGTTTTGAGGACGTCTCTCTGGAGAGTCTTAGCAAAGAGGTCACACAGATAATCAGAGCAATTCTCAGAGACACTGAGAACAAGCTCGACAATTCCCTCCTGGCACTTTCCCTGTAGGAGATACCGCAAGACGTTTCTGTACATTGGGCACAGCGCTCTGCACGGTGTTAGCAGAGACTTTCCCGGGACAGTGAAACCCTATGTCAGAGACACTGAGAAGAAGCCCCAATGTTCCCTCCAGGCACTTTCAGTGTGGGTGCCTTCTCCACGTGGTTCCTGGTTTCACTGCGGCTCTGAAGAGAATGTTAGCAAAGAGGTAACCGGGACAGTGAAAACAGTACTCAAAGACAGGGAGAGCAAGCTCTCTCTTAGCACTTCCGATGTGGGACATACAGCGAGATGTTTGCTGCTTTTGCGTTTGGCTGTTGGGAGATTTACAGCACAAAGATATCTAGTTGATTTGAAGCAGTTCCGAGAAAGTCTAAACATAATCCCCACTTCTCCCTCCTGGCACTTTCCATGTGGGAGATCTAGCAGGATGTATATTGGTTTTGAGGACAACTCAATGGACAGTGTAGGGAGAAAAGGTCCTGGCTCCTTGAATGCCGTTTCTGGAGACACTGCCATCAATGTGGGAGATATGTCAAGATGTGTGTTTGTTTTGAGGACGTCTCTCTGGAGAGTCTTAGCAAAGAGGTCACACAGATAATCAGAGCAATTCTCAGAGACACTGAGAACAAGCTCCACAATTCCCTCCTGGCACTTTCCCTGTAGGAGATACCGCAAGACGTTTCTGTACATTGGGCACAGCGCTCTGCACGGTGTTAGCAGAGACTTTCCCGGGACAGTGAAACCCTATGTCAGAGACACTGAGAAGAAGCCCCAATGTTCCCTCCAGGCACTTTCAGTGTGGGTGCCTTCTCCACGTGGTTCCTGGTTTCACTGCGGCTCTGAAGAGAATGTTAGCAAAGAGGTAACCGGGACAGTGAAAACAGTACTCAAAGACAGGGAGAGCAAGCTCTCTCTTGGCACTTTGGATGTGGGACATACAGCGAGATGTTTGCTGCTTTTGCGTTTGGCTGTTGGGAGATTTACAGCACAAAGATATCTAGTTGATTTGAAGCAGTTCCGAGAAAGTCTAAACATAATCCCCACTTCTCCCTCCTGGCACTTTCCATGTGGGAGATCTAGCAGGATGTATATTGGTTTTGAGGACAACTCAATGGACAGTGTAGGGAGAAAAGGTCCTGGCTCCTTGAATGCCGTTCCTGGAGACACTGCGATCAATGTGGGAGATATGTCAATATGTGTGTTTGTTTTGAGGACGGCTCTCTGGAGAGTCTTAGCAAAGAGGTCACACAGATAATCAGAGCAATTCTCAGAGACACTGAGAACAAGCTCCACAATTCCCTCCTGGCACTTTCCCTGTAGGAGATACCGCAAGACGTTTCTGTACATTGGGCACAGCGCTCTGCACGGTGTTAGCAGAGACTTTCCCGGGACAGTGAAACCCTATGTCAGAGACACTGAGAAGAAGCCCCAATGTTCCCTCCAGGCACTTTCAGTGTGGGTGCCTTCTCCACGTGGTTCCTGGTTTCACTGCGGCTCTGAAGAGAATGTTAGCAAAGAGGTAACCGGGACAGTGAAAACAGTACTCAAAGACAGGGAGAGCAAGCTCTCTCTTAGCACTTCCGATGTGGGACATACAGCGAGATGTTTGCTGCTTTTGCGTTTGGCTGTTGGGAGATTTACAGCACAAAGATATCTAGTTAATTTGAAGCAGTTCCGAGAAAGTCTAAACAAAATCCCCACTTCTCCCTCCTGGCACTTTCCATGTGGGAGATCTAGCAGGATGTATATTGGTTTTGAGGACAACTCAATGGACAGTGTAGGGAGAAAAGGTCCTGGCTCCTTGAATGCCGTTTCTGGAGACACTGCGATCAATGTGGGAGATATGTCAAGATGTGTGTTTGTTTTGAGGACGGCTCTCTGGAGAGTCTTAGCAAAGAGGTCACACAGATAATCAGAGCAATTCTCAGAGACACTGAGAACAAGCTCGACAATTCCCTCCTGGCACTTTCCCTGTAGGAGATACCGCAAGACGTTTCTGTACGTTGGGCACAGCGCTCTGCACGGTGTTAGCAGAGACTTTCCCGGGACAGTGAAACCCTATGTCAGAGACACTGAGAAGAAGCCCCAATGTTCCCTCCAGGCACTTTCAGTGTGGGTGCCTTCTCCACGTGGTTCCTGGTTTCACTGCGGCTCTGAAGAGAATGTTAGCAAAGAGGTAACCGGGACAGTGAAAACAGTACTCAAAGACAGGGAGAGCAAGCTCTCTCTTAGCACTTCCGATGTGGGACATACAGCGAGATGTTTGCTGCTTTTGCGCTTGGCTGTTGGGAGATTTACAGCACAAAGATATCTAGTTGATTTGAAGCAGTTCCGAGAAAGTCTAAACATAATCCCCACTTCTCCCTCCTGGCACTTTCCATGTGGGAGATCTAGCAGGATGTATATTGGTTTTGAGGACAACTCAATGGACAGTGTAGGGAGAAAAGGTCCTGGCTCCTTGAATGCCGTTCCTGGAGACACTGCGATCAATGTGGGAGATATGTCAAGATGTGTGTTTGTTTTGAGGACGGCTCTCTGGAGAGTCTTAGCAAAGAGGTCACACAGATAATCAGAGCAATTCTCAGAGACACTGAGAACAAGCTCCACAATTCCCTCCTGGCACTTTCCCTGTAGGAGATACCGCAAGACGTTTCTGTAGATTGGGCACAGCGCTCTGCACGGTGTTAGCAGAGACTTTCCCGGGACAGTGAAACCCTATGTCAGAGACACTGAGAAGAAGCCCCAATGTTCCCTCCAGGCACTTTCAGTGTGGGTGCCTTCTCCACGTGGTTCCTGGTTTCACTGCGGCTCTGAAGAGAATGTTAGCAAAGAGGTAACCGGGACAGTGAAAACAGTACTCAAAGACAGGGAGAGCAAGCTCTCTCTTAGCACTTCCGATGTGGGACATACAGCGAGATGTTTGCTGCTTTTGCGTTTGGCTGTTGGGAGATTTACAGCACAAAGATATCTAGTTGATTTGAAGCAGTTCCGAGAAAGTCTAAACATAATCCCCACTTCTCCCTCCTGGCACTTTCCATGTGGGAGATATAGCAGGATGTATATTGGTTTTGAGGACAACTCAATGGACAGTGTAGGGAGAAAAGGTCCTGGCTCCTTGAATGCCGTTCCTGGAGACACTGCGATCAATGTGGGAGATATGTCAAGATGTGTGTTTGTTTTGAGGACGGCTCTCTGGAGAGTCTTAGCAAAGAGGTCACACAGATAATCAGAGCAATTCTCAGAGACACTGAGAACAAGCTCGACAATTCCCTCCTGGCACTTTCCCTGTAGGAGATACCGCAAGACGTTTCTGTACGTTGGGCACAGCGCTCTGCACGGTGTTAGCAGAGACTTTCCCGGGACAGTGAAACCCTATGTCAGAGACACTGAGAAGAAGCCCCAATGTTCCCTCCAGGCACTTTCAGTGTGGGTGCCTTCTCCACGTGGTTCCTGGTTTCACTGCGGCTCTGAAGAGAATGTTAGCAAAGAGGTAACCGGGACAGTGAAAACAGTACTCAAAGACAGGGAGAGCAAGCTCTCTCTTAGCACTTCCGATGTGGGACATACAGCGAGATGTTTGCTGCTTTTGCGCTTGGCTGTTGGGAGATTTACAGCACAAAGATATCTAGTTGATTTGAAGCAGTTCCGAGAAAGTCTAAACATAATCCCCACTTCTCCCTCCTGGCACTTTCCATGTGGGAGATCTAGCAGGATGTATATTGGTTTTGAGGACAACTCAATGGACAGTGTAGGGAGAAAAGGTCCTGGCTCCTTGAATGCCGTTCCTGGAGACACTGCGATCAATGTGGGAGATATGTCAAGATGTGTGTTTGTTTTGAGGACGGCTCTCTGGAGAGTCTTAGCAAAGAGGTCACACAGATAATCAGAGCAATTCTCAGAGACACTGAGAACAAGCTCCACAATTCCCTCCTGGCACTTTCCCTGTAGGAGATACCGCAAGACGTTTCTGTACATTGGGCACAGCGCTCTGCACGGTGTTAGCAGAGACTTTCCCGGGACAGTGAAACCCTATGTCAGAGACACTGAGAAGAAGCCCCAATGTTCCCTCCAGGCACTTTCAGTGTGGGTGCCTTCTCCACGTGGTTCCTGGTTTCACTGCGGCTCTGAAGAGAATGTTAGCAAAGAGGTAACCGGGACAGTGAAAACAGTACTCAAAGACAGGGAGAGCAAGCTCTCTCTTAGCACTTCCGATGTGGGACATACAGCGAGATGTTTGCTGCTTTTGCGCTTGGCTGTTGGGAGATTTACAGCACAAAGATATCTAGTTGATTTGAAGCAGTTCCGAGAAAGTCTAAACATAATCCCCACTTCTCCCTCCTGGCACTTTCCATGTGGGAGATCTAGCAGGATGTATATTGGTTTTGAGGACAACTCAATGGACAGTGTAGGGAGAAAAGGTCCTGGCTCCTTGAATGCCGTTCCTGGAGACACTGCGATCAATGTGGGAGATATGTCAAGATGTGTGTTTGTTTTGAGGACGGCTCTCTGGAGAGTCTTAGCAAAGAGGTCACACAGATAATCAGAGCAATTCTCAGAGACACTGAGAACAAGCTCCACAATTCCCTCCTGGCACTTTCCCTGTAGGAGATACCGCAAGACGTTTCTGTACATTGGGCACAGCGCTCTGCACGGTGTTAGCAGAGACTTTCCCGGGACAGTGAAACCCTATGTCAGAGACACTGAGAAGAAGCCCCAATGTTCCCTCCAGGCACTTTCAGTGTGGGTGCCTTCTCCACGTGGTTCCTGGTTTCACTGCGGCTCTGAAGAGAATGTTAGCAAAGAGGTAACCGGGACAGTGAAAACAGTACTCAAAGACAGGGAGAGCAAGCTCTCTCTTAGCACTTCCGATGTGGGACATACAGCGAGATGTTTGCTGCTTTTGCGCTTGGCTGTTGGGAGATTTACAGCACAAAGATATCTAGTTGATTTGAAGCAGTTCCGAGAAAGTCTAAACATAATCCCCACTTCTCCCTCCTGGCACTTTCCATGTGGGAGATCTAGCAGGATGTATATTGGTTTTGAGGACAACTCAATGGACAGTGTAGGGAGAAAAGGTCCTGGCTCCTTGAATGCCGTTCCTGGAGACACTGCGATCAATGTGGGAGATATGTCAAGATGTGTGTTTGTTTTGAGGACGGCTCTCTGGAGAGTCTTAGCAAAGAGGTCACACAGATAATCAGAGCAATTCTCAGAGACACTGAGAACAAGCTCCACAATTCCCTCCTGGCACTTTCCCTGTAGGAGATACCGCAAGACGTTTCTGTACATTGGGCACAGCGCTCTGCACGGTGTTAGCAGAGACTTTCCCGGGACAGTGAAACCCTATGTCAGAGACACTGAGAAGAAGCCCCAATGTTCCCTCCAGGCACTTTCAGTGTGGGTGCCTTCTCCACGTGGTTCCTGGTTTCACTGCGGCTCTGAAGAGAATGTTAGCAAAGAGGTAACCGGGACAGTGAAAACAGTACTCAAAGACAGGGAGAGCAAGCTCTCTCTTAGCACTTTGGATGTGGGACATACAGCGAGATGTTTGCTGCTTTTGCGTTTGGCTGTTGGGAGATTTACAGCACAAAGATATCTAGTTGATTTGAAGCAGTTCCGAGAAAGTCTAAACATAATCCCCACTTCTCCCTCCTGGCACTTTCCATGTGGGAGATCTAGCAGGATGTATATTGGTTTTGAGGACAACTCAATGGACAGTGTAGGGAGAAAAGGTCCTGGCTCCTTGAATGCCGTTCCTGGAGACACTGCGATCAATGTGGGAGATATGTCAAGATGTGTGTTTGTTTTGAGGACGGCTCTCTGGAGAGTCTTAGCAAAGAGGTCACACAGATAATCAGAGCAATTCTCAGAGACACTGAGAACAAGCTCGACAATTCCCTCCTGGCACTTTCCCTGTAGGAGATACCGCAAGACGTTTCTGTACGTTGGGCACAGCGCTCTGCACGGTGTTAGCAGAGACTTTCCCGGGACAGTGAAACCCTATGTCAGAGACACTGAGAAGAAGCCCCAATGTTCCCTCCAGGCACTTTCAGTGTGGGTGCCTTCTCCACGTGGTTCCTGGTTTCACTGCGGCTCTGAAGAGAATGTTAGCAAAGAGGTAACCGGGACAGTGAAAACAGTACTCAAAGACAGGGAGAGCAAGCTCTCTCTTAGCACTTCCGATGTGGGACATACAGCGAGATGTTTGCTGCTTTTGCGCTTGGCTGTTGGGAGATTTACAGCACAAAGATATCTAGTTGATTTGAAGCAGTTCCGAGAAAGTCTAAACATAATCCCCACTTCTCCCTCCTGGCACTTTCCATGTGGGAGATCTAGCAGGATGTATATTGGTTTTGAGGACAACTCAATGGACAGTGTAGGGAGAAAAGGTCCTGGCTCCTTGAATGCCGTTCCTGGAGACACTGCGATCAATGTGGGAGATATGTCAAGATGTGTGTTTGTTTTGAGGACGGCTCTCTGGAGAGTCTTAGCAAAGAGGTCACACAGATAATCAGAGCAATTCTCAGAGACACTGAGAACAAGCTCGACAATTCCCTCCTGGCACTTTCCCTGTAGGAGATACCGCAAGACGTTTCTGTACATTGGGCACAGCGCTCTGCACGGTGTTAGCAGAGACTTTCCCGGGACAGTGAAACCCTATGTCAGAGACACTGAGAAGAAGCCCCAATGTTCCCTCCAGGCACTTTCAGTGTGGGTGCCTTCTCCACGTGGTTCCTGGTTTCACTGCGGCTCTGAAGAGAATGTTAGCAAAGAGGTAACCGGGACAGTGAAAACAGTACTCAAAGACAGGGAGAGCAAGCTCTCTCTTAGCACTTCCGATGTGGGACATACAGCGAGATGTTTGCTGCTTTTGCGCTTGGCTGTTGGGAGATTTACAGCACAAAGATATCTAGTTGATTTGAAGCAGTTCCGAGAAAGTCTAAACATAATCCCCACTTCTCCCTCCTGGCACTTTCCATGTGGGAGATCTAGCAGGATGTATATTGGTTTTGAGGACAACTCAATGGACAGTGTAGGGAGAAAAGGTCCTGGCTCCTTGAATGCCGTTCCTGGAGACACTGCGATCAATGTGGGAGATATGTCAAGATGTGTGTTTGTTTTGAGGACGGCTCTCTGGAGAGTCTTAGCAAAGAGGTCACACAGATAATCAGAGCAATTCTCAGAGACACTGAGAACAAGCTCCACAATTCCCTCCTGGCACTTTCCCTGTAGGAGATACCGCAAGACGTTTCTGTACATTGGGCACAGCGCTCTGCACGGTGTTAGCAGAGACTTTCCCGGGACAGTGAAACCCTATGTCAGAGACACTGAGAAGAAGCCCCAATGTTCCCTCCAGGCACTTTCAGTGTGGGTGCCTTCTCCACGTGGTTCCTGGTTTCACTGCGGCTCTGAAGAGAATGTTAGCAAAGAGGTAACCGGGACAGTGAAAACAGTACTCAAAGACAGGGAGAGCAAGCTCTCTCTTAGCACTTTGGATGTGGGACATACAGCGAGATGTTTGCTGCTTTTGCGTTTGGCTGTTGGGAGATTTACAGCACAAAGATATCTAGTTGATTTGAAGCAGTTCCGAGAAAGTCTAAACATAATCCCCACTTCTCCCTCCTGGCACTTTCCATGTGGGAGATCTAGCAGGATGTATATTGGTTTTGAGGACAACTCAATGGACAGTGTAGGGAGAAAAGGTCCTGGCTCCTTGAATGCCGTTCCTGGAGACACTGCGATCAATGTGGGAGATATGTCAAGATGTGTGTTTGTTTTGAGGACGTCTCTCTGGAGAGTCTTAGCAAAGAGGTCACACAGATAATCAGAGCAATTCTCAGAGACACTGAGAACAAGCTCGACAATTCCCTCCTGGCACTTTCCCTGTAGGAGATACCGCAAGACTTTTCTGTACATTGGGCACAGCGCTCTGCACGGTGTTAGCAGAGACTTTCCCGGGACAGTGAAACCCTATGTCAGAGACACTGAGAAGAAGCCCCAATGTTCCCTCCAGGCACTTTCAGTGTGGGTGCCTTCTCCACGTGGTTCCTGGTTTCACTGCGGCTCTGAAGAGAATGTTAGCAAAGAGGTAACCGGGACAGTGAAAACAGTACTCAAAGACAGGGAGAGCAAGCTCTCTCTTAGCACTTCCGATGTGGGACATACAGCGAGATGTTTGCTGCTTTTGCGTTTGGCTGTTGGGAGATTTACAGCACAAAGATATCTAGTTGATTTGAAGCAGTTCCGAGAAAGTCTAAACATAATCCCCACTTCTCCCTCCTGGCACTTTCCATGTGGGAGATCTAGCAGGATGTATATTGGTTTTGAGGACAACTCAATGGACAGTGTAGGGAGAAAAGGTCCTGGCTCCTTGAATGCCGTTCCTGGAGACACTGCGATCAATGTGGGAGATATGTCAAGATGTGTGTTTGTTTTGAGGACGGCTCTCTGGAGAGTCTTAGCAAAGAGGTCACACAGATAATCAGAGCAATTCTCAGAGACACTGAGAACAAGCTCGACAATTCCCTCCTGGCACTTTCCCTGTAGGAGATACCGCAAGACGTTTCTGTAGATTGGGCACAGCGCTCTGCACGGTGTTAGCAGAGACTTTCCCGGGACAGTGAAACCCTATGTCAGAGACACTGAGAAGAAGCCCCAATGTTCCCTCCAGGCACTTTCAGTGTGGGTGCCTTCTCCACGTGGTTCCTGGTTTCACTGCGGCTCTGAAGAGAATGTTAGCAAAGAGGTAACCGGGACAGTGAAAACAGTACTCAAAGACAGGGAGAGCAAGCTCTCTCTTAGCACTTTGGATGTGGGACATACAGCGAGATGTTTGCTGCTTTTGCGTTTGGCTGTTGGGAGATTTACAGCACAAAGATATCTAGTTGATTTGAAGCAGTTCCGAGAAAGTCTAAACATAATCCCCACTTCTCCCTCCTGGCACTTTCCATGTGGGAGATCTAGCAGGATGTATATTGGTTTTGAGGACAACTCAATGGACAGTGTAGGGAGAAAAGGTCCTGGCTCCTTGAATGCCGTTCCTGGAGACACTGCCATCAATGTGGGAGATATGTCAAGATGTGTGTTTGTTTTGAGGACGGCTCTCTGGAGAGTCTTAGCAAAGAGGTCACACAGATAATCAGAGCAATTCTCAGAGACACTGAGAACAAGCTCCACAATTCCCTCCTGGCACTTTCCCTGTAGGAGATACCGCAAGACGTTTCTGTACATTGGGCACAGCGCTCTGCACGGTGTTAGCAGAGACTTTCCCGGGACAGTGAAACCCTATGTCAGAGACACTGAGAAGAAGCCCCAATGTTCCCTCCAGGCACTTTCAGTGTGGGTGCCTTCTCCACGTGGTTCCTGGTTTCACTGCGGCTCTGAAGAGAATGTTAGCAAAGAGGTAACCGGGACAGTGAAAACAGTACTCAAAGACAGGGAGAGCAAGCTCTCTCTTAGCACTTCCGATGTGGGACATACAGCGAGATGTTTGCTGCTTTTGCGTTTGGCTGTTGGGAGATTTACAGCACAAAGATATCTAGTTGATTTGAAGCAGTTCCGAGAAAGTCTAAACATAATCCCCACTTCTCCCTCCTGGCACTTTCCATGTGGGAGATATAGCAGGATGTATATTGGTTTTGAGGACAACTCAATGGACAGTGTAGGGAGAAAAGGTCCTGGCTCCTTGAATGCCGTTCCTGGAGACACTGCGATCAATGTGGGAGATATGTCAAGATGTGTGTTTGTTTTGAGGACGGCTCTCTGGAGAGTCTTAGCAAAGAGGTCACACAGATAATCAGAGCAATTCTCAGAGACACTGAGAACAAGCTCCACAATTCCCTCCTGGCACTTTCCCTGTAGGAGATACCGCAAGACGTTTCTGTACATTGGGCACAGCGCTCTGCACGGTGTTAGCAGAGACTTTCCCGGGACAGTGAAACCCTATGTCAGAGACACTGAGAAGAAGCCCCAATGTTCCCTCCAGGCACTTTCAGTGTGGGTGCCTTCTCCACGTGGTTCCTGGTTTCACTGCGGCTCTGAAGAGAATGTTAGCAAAGAGGTAACCGGGACAGTGAAAACAGTACTCAAAGACAGGGAGAGCAAGCTCTCTCTTAGCACTTCCGATGTGGGACATACAGCGAGATGTTTGCTGCTTTTGCGTTTGGCTGTTGGGAGATTTACAGCACAAAGATATCTAGTTGATTTGAAGCAGTTCCGAGAAAGTCTAAACATAATCCCCACTTCTCCCTCCTGGCACTTTCCATGTGGGAGATCTAGCAGGATGTCTATTGGTTTTGAGGACAACTCAATGGACAGTGTAGGGAGAAAAGGTCCTGGCTCCTTGAATGCCGTTCCTGGAGACACTGCGATCAATGTGGGAGATATGTCAAGATGTGTGTTTGTTTTGAGGACGGCTCTCTGGAGAGTCTTAGCAAAGAGGTCACACAGATAATCAGAGCAATTCTCAGAGACACTGAGAACAAGCTCGACAATTCCCTCCTGGCACTTTCCCTGTAGGAGATACCGCAAGACGTTTCTGTACATTGGGCACAGCGCTCTGCACGGTGTTAGCAGAGACTTTCCCGGGACAGTGAAACCCTATGTCAGAGACACTGAGAAGAAGCCCCAATGTTCCCTCCAGGCACTTTCAGTGTGGGTGCCTTCTCCACGTGGTTCCTGGTTTCACTGCGGCTCTGAAGAGAATGTTAGCAAAGAGGTAACCGGGACAGTGAAAACAGTACTCAAAGACAGGGAGAGCAAGCTCTCTCAGCACTTCCGATGTGGGACATACAGCGAGATGTTTGCTGCTTTTGCGTTTGGCTGTTGGGAGATTTACAGCACAAAGATATCTAGTTGATTTGAAGCAGTTCCGAGAAAGTCTAAACATAATCCCCACTTCTCCCTCCTGGCACTTTCCATGTGGGAGATCTAGCAGGATGTCTATTGGTTTTGAGGACAACTCAATGGACAGTGTAGGGAGAAAAGGTCCTGGCTCCTTGAATGCCGTTTCTGGAGACACTGCGATCAATGTGGGAGATATGTCAAGATGTGTGTTTGTTTTGAGGACGGCTCTCTGGAGAGTCTTAGCAAAGAGGTCACACAGATAATCAGAGCAATTCTCAGAGACACTGAGAACAAGCTCGACAATTCCCTCCTGGCACTTTCCCTGTAGGAGATACCGCAAGACGTTTCTGTACATTGGGCACAGCGCTCTGCACGGTGTTAGCAGAGACTTTCCCGGGACAGTGAAACCCTATGTCAGAGACACTGAGAAGAAGCCCCAATGTTCCCTCCAGGCACTTTCAGTGTGGGTGCCTTCTCCACGTGGTTCCTGGTTTCACTGCGGCTCTGAAGAGAATGTTAGCAAAGAGGTAACCGGGACAGTGAAAACAGTACTCAAAGACAGGGAGAGCAAGCTCTCTCTTAGCACTTCCGATGTGGGACATACAGCGAGATGTTTGCTGCTTTTGCGCTTGGCTGTTGGGAGATTTACAGCACAAAGATATCTAGTTGATTTGAAGCAGTTCCGAGAAAGTCTAAACATAATCCCCACTTCTCCCTCCTGGCACTTTCCATGTGGGAGATCTAGCAGGATGTATATTGGTTTTGAGGACAACTCAATGGACAGTGTAGGGAGAAAAGGTCCTGGCTCCTTGAATGCCGTTCCTGGAGACACTGCGATCAATGTGGGAGATATGTCAAGATGTGTGTTTGTTTTGAGGACGGCTCTCTGGAGAGTCTTAGCAAAGAGGTCACACAGATAATCAGAGCAATTCTCAGAGACACTGAGAACAAGCTCGACAATTCCCTCCTGGCACTTTCCCTGTAGGAGATACCGCAAGACGTTTCTGTACATTGGGCACAGCGCTCTGCACGGTGTTAGCAGAGACTTTCCCGGGACAGTGAAACCCTATGTCAGAGACACTGAGAAGAAGCCCCAATGTTCCCTCCAGGCACTTTCAGTGTGGGTGCCTTCTCCACGTGGTTCCTGGTTTCACTGCGGCTCTGAAGAGAATGTTAGCAAAGAGGTAACCGGGACAGTGAAAACAGTACTCAAAGACAGGGAGAGCAAGCTCTCTCTTAGCACTTCCGATGTGGGACATACAGCGAGATGTTTGCTGCTTTTGCGTTTGGCTGTTGGGAGATTTACAGCACAAAGATATCTAGTTAATTTGAAGCAGTTCCGAGAAAGTCTAAACAAAATCCCCACTTCTCCCTCCTGGCACTTTCCATGTGGGAGATATAGCAGGATGTATATTGGTTTTGAGGACAACTCAATGGACAGTGTAGGGAGAAAAGGTCCTGGCTCCTTGAATGCCGTTTCTGGAGACACTGCGATCAATGTGGGAGATATGTCAAGATGTGTGTTTGTTTTGAGGACGGCTCTCTGGAGAGTCTTAGCAAAGAGGTCACACAGATAATCAGAGCAATTCTCAGAGACACTGAGAACAAGCTCCACAATTCCCTCCTGGCACTTTCCCTGTAGGAGATACCGCAAGACGTTTCTGTACATTGGGCACAGCGCTCTGCACGGTGTTAGCAGAGACTTTCCCGGGACAGTGAAACCCTATGTCAGAGACACTGAGAAGAAGCCCCAATGTTCCCTCCAGGCACTTTCAGTGTGGGTGCCTTCTCCACGTGGTTCCTGGTTTCACTGCGGCTCTGAAGAGAATGTTAGCAAAGAGGTAACCGGGACAGTGAAAACAGTACTCAAAGACAGGGAGAGCAAGCTCTCTCTTAGCACTTCCGATGTGGGACATACAGCGAGATGTTTGCTGCTTTTGCGTTTGGCTGTTGGGAGATTTACAGCACAAAGATATCTAGTTGATTTGAAGCAGTTCCGAGAAAGTCTAAACATAATCCCCACTTCTCCCTCCTGGCACTTTCCATGTGGGAGATCTAGCAGGATGTATATTGGTTTTGAGGACAACTCAATGGACAGTGTAGGGAGAAAAGGTCCTGGCTCCTTGAATGCCGTTCCTGGAGACACTGCGATCAATGTGGGAGATATGTCAAGATGTGTGTTTGTTTTGAGGACGTCTCTCTGGAGAGTCTTAGCAAAGAGGTCACACAGATAATCAGAGCAATTCTCAGAGACACTGAGAACAAGCTCGACAATTCCCTCCTGGCACTTTCCCTGTAGGAGATACCGCAAGACGTTTCTGTACATTGGGCACAGCGCTCTGCACGGTGTTAGCAGAGACTTTCCCGGGACAGTGAAACCCTATGTCAGAGACACTGAGAAGAAGCCCCAATGTTCCCTCCAGGCACTTTCAGTGTGGGTGCCTTCTCCACGTGGTTCCTGGTTTCACTGCGGCTCTGAAGAGAATGTTAGCAAAGAGGTAACCGGGACAGTGAAAACAGTACTCAAAGACAGGGAGAGCAAGCTCTCTCTTAGCACTTCCGATGTGGGACATACAGCGAGATGTTTGCTGCTTTTGCGTTTGGCTGTTGGGAGATTTACAGCACAAAGATATCTAGTTAATTTGAAGCAGTTCCGAGAAAGTCTAAACAAAATCCCCACTTCTCCCTCCTGGCACTTTCCATGTGGGAGATATAGCAGGATGTATATTGGTTTTGAGGACAACTCAATGGACAGTGTAGGGAGAAAAGGTCCTGGCTCCTTGAATGCCGTTCCTGGAGACACTGCGATCAATGTGGGAGATATGTCAAGATGTGTGTTTGTTTTGAGGACGGCTCTCTGGAGAGTCTTAGCAAAGAGGTCACACAGATAATCAGAGCAATTCTCAGAGACACTGAGAACAAGCTCCACAATTCCCTCCTGGCACTTTCCCTGTAGGAGATACCGCAAGACGTTTCTGTACATTGGGCACAGCGCTCTGCACGGTGTTAGCAGAGACTTTCCCGGGACAGTGAAACCCTATGTCAGAGACACTGAGAAGAAGCCCCAATGTTCCCTCCAGGCACTTTCAGTGTGGGTGCCTTCTCCACGTGGTTCCTGGTTTCACTGCGGCTCTGAAGAGAATGTTAGCAAAGAGGTAACCGGGACAGTGAAAACAGTACTCAAAGACAGTGAGAGCAAGCTCTCTCTTAGCACTTCCGATGTGGGACATACAGCGAGATGTTTGCTGCTTTTGCGTTTGGCTGTTGGGAGATTTACAGCACAAAGATATCTAGTTGATTTGAAGCAGTTCCGAGAAAGTCTAAACATAATCCCCACTTCTCCCTCCTGGCACTTTCCATGTGGGAGATCTAGCAGGATGTCTATTGGTTTTGAGGACAACTCAATGGACAGTGTAGGGAGAAAAGGTCCTGGCTCCTTGAATGCCGTTCCTGGAGACACTGCGATCAATGTGGGAGATATGTCAAGATGTGTGTTTGTTTTGAGGACGTCTCTCTGGAGAGTCTTAGCAAAGAGGTCACACAGATAATCAGAGCAATTCTCAGAGACACTGAGAACAAGCTCGACAATTCCCTCCTGGCACTTTCCCTGTAGGAGATACCGCAAGACGTTTCTGTACATTGGGCACAGCGCTCTGCACGGTGTTAGCAGAGACTTTCCCGGGACAGTGAAACCCTATGTCAGAGACACTGAGAAGAAGCCCCAATGTTCCCTCCAGGCACTTTCAGTGTGGGTGCCTTCTCCACGTGGTTCCTGGTTTCACTGCGGCTCTGAAGAGAATGTTAGCAAAGAGGTAACCGGGACAGTGAAAACAGTACTCAAAGACAGGGAGAGCAAGCTCTCTCTTAGCACTTTGGATGTGGGAGATACAGCGAGATGTTTGCTGCTTTTGCGTTTGGCTGTTGGGAGATTTACAGCACAAAGATATCTTGTAGGAATGTGTCTGAGAGAAAATGATCACGTGAGCCAGCCTCCCTACTATGAGAGATTAGATTAAGGGCAAAACAGGTGGTAGAAGATGGAATTAGTACATGGGAAAAACGGGGACTGAGAAGGTAGAAAACATGTTGTGCTAATGACTAAGCAATTTACTATGTGAATTCTTGTAACCAATCTGGTCTGTGAATGAACTGCATGGACAGTGCGTGAACAGAGACTGTAAGCCAATCCTATAGCTGCCGCTAGCGCGTGCTCTTATTGCCTGTCTATATATACTCGGTGAAAACTTGAATAAAGGGAGAACGATCATACTCATATTGAGATTCCATCGTTACTCCGGGTCCGTCTCCCACTCCGACGTCCTCCGACATCTGGTAGCAGAGGATGGTTCAGCGCGACTGAGTTCTCCGAGACTGCGGTAAGCAGCTAGAGGAGGGGAGTGGGAAACTTCGGCTGGGAGACGTGCTGCTTGGGCGCATCAGCGGGAGCAGACAACGGCGTGAGGTCGCTCCTCACCTCCCAGGCGCAGCTATGGAAACAGAAGCTGCGGCCACGCTACTCGCTGGGATCCTCTCTAAGAGAGGGATTGAAACACCAGCGAAACTGTTGCTCAAACTGATTAAGCCGGGGCAGGAGATGGGACAACAAGTAACAAAAGAAGAAGGGGCTATATTAAGACTTCTCCTGCATATCCTCTCTAAGAGAGGGGTGAAATACGATGAGCGTATGCTCCGAAGGTTGTTAACCTGGTGCAGAGAGAACGGATTCGCACCAGAGCCCCAGACAGCTTTTAAACCAGAAATATGGGAGGCTGTTGGGAAAAAACTGTGGGAAATGATAAGTAAAGGAGACAAAGAGGCATCACCGTTAGCGACGACATGGTGGTTGGTGTTATCGACCTTACAAGATATGAATGCGGAGCGAGCCACAGCAGCCGGGGCTTTTGCAGCATTACAACCCACGGGAGGGGGATCGAACAGGCCAGGCCTGAAGGTCCGGGACGATCCCCTGCTGATCCCCTCTGCTCCACCTGAGGCCGATGGAGGAGGCAGAATGTCAGCAGAGAAGGACAGAGCCGGAGCTGTTTGCTCCTGACATTGCCCACCTCACCCCCTCCCCTCCCCAGTCGTCTCCCTGAGATAAAAGTGCTGTTTTTGTATGTCTGCTGTGTAAGTGTGTGTGGGCGCTGGCTTATACCTGCTGATCAGCATGTGTGCTACTGTTTGCTTTTTGTTGTGTGCAGTGTCGTTAGGTGACTCCGCTTGAGCAGGTGTTCTGCCCGGTGTGGTACTGTTCTCGTATGCAACTAGGGCTGACACTCCGTCAAGTGAAGAAGTTTGTATATACACAGTGTTTAGACGTAAGGCGAGCGCACCCCAGGTAGATACACCAGGATGGGCTGTAGAACCGATGGAAGTCCTGAAATATTGGGGGAGTTTTCACGAGCCGACACGTTTACACTCTCGGGAACGGCTCGCCCGTGCAGGGCGTATCGCTGGTTGTTTGTTGTTTGTCTATAAGGTCATGGTTGATTGGGAAAAGGAGTTGAGCCAAAATCTATAGGATGCTCTGTATGAAAATGAGAAACTTAAGGAAAAATGAGAAATTGAGCTCTTGGTGCAAAGGCAGACTTGTATGTCAGTCGTAAGTGATGGGTGAAAAAAAAAAAAAAAAAAAAAGAGAAAAAAGAGAAAAAAAAGAAAAAAAAGAAAAAAGAAAAAAAAAAGAAAAAAAAAGAAAAAAGAGAAAAAAAAAAGAAAAAAGAGAAAAAAAAAAGAAAAAAGAAAAAAAAAAAAAAAAAAAAAAAAAAAAAAAAAGAAACCAAACAGGAACAATTAGATGGGAAATGTGCCATGTTAGCACAAAAGTATGCCATAAGCATTATGAGAAAGCATCAGAAAAAGAGAAATAGGACACCTGATTCAAAGCAGTACCATAGAGATATGGTTTTGGTTTTTTTTTATATGTGTATATGTTATTGCATGCCTTAGTAGATTGCTCTGTGTTATACCCTGCGAGACTAAAATGAACCCCAGCAGAAGCGGTCTCCTGAGCAAGGGGGTGGAATATGGGAAAGCAATGGAAAATCGGCGAGGAGGACTGTAAATACACGCAAGGGACTCGCACCTGGGTGCTGGAAAACACAGATATCACACCAATTGTTATTCAGTCTTGGGTGCTGGCAAGAAAAACATTTGGATGACATAAGCCTGTAATGGACTCAAAGACACCTTATCTAGCTGCTTGGGAATCTTGGCCTGTTGTGGAAGAAGATCAAAGCACAGCACCAGCAAGAACAGGGAGTCCGCATGCGCTCTTGCTAACAAGGACTCTTTTGCTGCCAAGGATTCGTGATAACAAGGACTCTCTTGCTGCCAAGGATAAGTTTAACAATGCTACTAGTACCGCTATTTCTGAGTTATTGCTAGATATAGATAGTATTTGATATGCGATGTTGCAAAACAGAACTGCTACTGATTTTTTGCTTTCAGCTCACAGACATGGTTGTCAAGATTTTAAAGGACTGTGTTGTGTGAATCTAAGTGACCACTCCAAATCCATCCATGCCCAGTTGCAGGAACTGCACCGACCGAACCAGCAACTTGTGGAGGCCACTGGGTGGAATCTCTTTGCTGGATGGACTTGGGGGTGGGGTTGGTTGAAGCAAATTATACTCATTGCCTGTGTGGAAGGAATTTGTCTGTTATGTTTAGTATGCTGTTTGCTGTGTTTAATAAGTATTATACGGTTAGTTGTAAATGCTGCTTTGCATCGTACCCTTGAACAAGTTGTAGAATATGTTGCTCTAAAAACTATGTGTGTATCCATGAGAACCCGACCTTCACAGAAGAAGATAACAAGAAGGGATTACAACAATGTAGTCACGTATCAGACAGCTGCTGTTAGCAAAGCTGGATCATGAGTTTGGTGAGACTCGCTGCATACACTGGCCACGTGTGCAGCGACTCTAGCCTGTACTTTTCTACTCGATCCAGTGCAGGAGAGTCTGGTGGGACTCGCTGCGTGCACTGGCCATGCATGCAGCAACTCTAGCCTGTACTTCTCCAGTCAATCCAGTGCAGGATATAAGGAGGCTGTCTCAGGTCAGAGAGGGGGAGAGAGACATGAGCACACTTTGAAGGTACAGGGGATGCCCTGAAGCACTGTGTCTGCCCCCGCCCCCCCCCCCCATAAGTTCTATGTTCATTAACCCCAACAGCTCTGAAGGCATTACAGTATGTTGCAAGATAAGATATAGTCTACTACTGCTGCAAGACGCATTGAACACCTTCCTACAAGAATTTCAACTTTATGCCCTGATAGGACAGTGGGATGATGCAAAGAGCCTGACTGCGTTAGAGTGGGTATTTTTGCCACATACCTTTTCAAAACCAGTAACTATGATGATCAAAATGTTATCACGATTGTTTTTCCAGGGTCGCTCGTGCTGTCAGCAACCGCAATGTATTTGAAATATTACAAAAGGATTTCTCGTGGGTAAATCCAAAGAAATTGGCTTTCTGGGCTAAATTTAGGAATCTGGGTATTTATTGCCTTAGCAGGGTTCTTTTTGATTCTGTTTTTAATTGTGTTTAGTATATAACTTGCTAAGAGTGTCACAACAAGGATAACATGTCCAAATTAAAAGCGGTCAAAAATGGTTTCGATGATTGGTCAAACTCATGGGGTATAACGGGATGGTTATCAGACTTACTAAAGCAAGGGCTCATGCTACTGTTGGTTATATTATTATTGATTATGGTAGCCTCGTGTGTTCTCCGCAAAGTGACTGACATGATAGAAAATGCCATGCATAAGGTCTGGCTGGCTCAAGAAGAAAAAGGGGGAATTGTAGGAATGTGTCTGAGAGAAAATGATCACGTGAGCCAGCCTCCCTACTATGAGAGATTAGATTAAGGGCAAAACAGGTGGTAGAAGATGGAATTAGTACATGGGAAAAACGGGGACTGAGAAGGTAGAAAACATGTTGTGCTAATGACTAAGCAATTTACTATGTGAATTCTTGTAACCAATCTGGTCTGTGAATGAACTGCATGGACAGTGCGTGAACAGAGACTGTAAGCCAATCCTATAGCTGCCGCTAGCGCGTGCTCTTATTGCCTGTCTATATATACTCGGTGAAAACTTGAATAAAGGGAGAACGATCATACTCATATTGAGATTCCATCGTTACTCCGGGTCCGTCTCCCACTCCGACGTCCTCCGACATATCTAGTTAATTTGAAGCAGTTCCGAGAAAGTCTAAACAAAATCCCCACTTCTCCCTCCTGGCACTTTCCATGTGGGAGATCTAGCAGGATGTATATTGGTTTTGAGGACAACTCAATGGACAGTGTAGGGAGAAAAGGTCCTGGCTCCTTGAATGCCGTTCCTGGAGACACTGCGATCAATGTGGGAGATATGTCAAGATGTGTGTTTGTTTTGAGGACGGCTCTCTGGAGAGTCTTAGCAAAGAGGTCACACAGATAATCAGAGCAATTCTCAGAGACACTGAGAACAAGCTCGACAATTCCCTCCTGGCACTTTCCCTGTAGGAGATACCGCAAGACGTTTCTGTACATTGGGCACAGCGCTCTGCACGGTGTTAGCAGAGACTTTCCCGGGACAGTGAAACCCTATGTCAGAGACACTGAGAAGAAGCCCCAATGTTCCCTCCAGGCACTTTCAGTGTGGGTGCCTTCTCCACGTGGTTCCTGGTTTCACTGCGGCTCTGAAGAGAATGTTAGCAAAGAGGTAACCGGGACAGTGAAAACAGTACTCAAAGACAGGGAGAGCAAGCTCTCTCTTAGCACTTCCGATGTGGGACATACAGCGAGATGTTTGCTGCTTTTGCGTTTGGCTGTTGGGAGATTTACAGCACAAAGATATCTAGTTGATTTGAAGCAGTTCCGAGAAAGTCTAAACATAATCCCCACTTCTCCCTCCTGGCACTTTCCATGTGGGAGATATAGCAGGATGTATATTGGTTTTGAGGACAACTCAATGGACAGTGTAGGGAGAAAAGGTCCTGGCTCCTTGAATGCCGTTCCTGGAGACACTGCGATCAATGTGGGAGATATGTCAAGATGTGTGTTTGTTTTGAGGACGGCTCTCTGGAGAGTCTTAGCAAAGAGGTCACACAGATAATCAGAGCAATTCTCAGAGACACTGAGAACAAGCTCGACAATTCCCTCCTGGCACTTTCCCTGTAGGAGATACCGCAAGACGTTTCTGTACATTGGGCACAGCGCTCTGCACGGTGTTAGCAGAGACTTTCCCGGGACAGTGAAACCCTATGTCAGAGACACTGAGAAGAAGCCCCAATGTTCCCTCCAGGCACTTTCAGTGTGGGTGCCTTCTCCACGTGGTTCCTGGTTTCACTGCGGCTCTGAAGAGAATGTTAGCAAAGAGGTAACCGGGACAGTGAAAACAGTACTCAAAGACAGGGAGAGCAAGCTCTCTCTTAGCACTTCCGATGTGGGACATACAGCGAGATGTTTGCTGCTTTTGCGTTTGGCTGTTGGGAGATTTACAGCACAAAGATATCTAGTTGATTTGAAGCAGTTCCGAGAAAGTCTAAACATAATCCCCACTTCTCCCTCCTGGCACTTTCCATGTGGGACATATAGCAGGATGTATATTGGTTTTGAGGACAACTCAATGGACAGTGTAGGGAGAAAAGGTCCTGGCTCCTTGAATGCCGTTCCTGGAGACACTGCGATCAATGTGGGAGATATGTCAAGATGTGTGTTTGTTTTGAGGACGGCTCTCTGGAGAGTCTTAGCAAAGAGGTCACACAGATAATCAGAGCAATTCTCAGAGACACTGAGAACAAGCTCGACAATTCCCTCCTGGCACTTTCCCTGTAGGAGATACCGCAAGACGTTTCTGTACATTGGGCACAGCGCTCTGCACGGTGTTAGCAGAGACTTTCCCGGGACAGTGAAACCCTATGTCAGAGACACTGAGAAGAAGCCCCAATGTTCCCTCCAGGCACTTTCAGTGTGGGTGCCTTCTCCACGTGGTTCCTGGTTTCACTGCGGCTCTGAAGAGAATGTTAGCAAAGAGGTAACCGGGACAGTGAAAACAGTACTCAAAGACAGGGAGAGCAAGCTCTCTCTTAGCACTTCCGATGTGGGACATACAGCGAGATGTTTGCTGCTTTTGCGTTTGGCTGTTGGGAGATTTACAGCACAAAGATATCTAGTTAATTTGAAGCAGTTCCGAGAAAGTCTAAACAAAATCCCCACTTCTCCCTCCTGGCACTTTCCATGTGGGAGATATAGCAGGATGTATATTGGTTTTGAGGACAACTCAATGGACAGTGTAGGGAGAAAAGGTCCTGGCTCCTTGAATGCCGTTTCTGGAGACACTGCGATCAATGTGGGAGATATGTCAAGATGTGTGTTTGTTTTGAGGACGGCTCTCTGGAGAGTCTTAGCAAAGAGGTCACACAGATAATCAGAGCAATTCTCAGAGACACTGAGAACAAGCTCGACAATTCCCTCCTGGCACTTTCCCTGTAGGAGATACCGCAAGACGTTTCTGTACATTGGGCACAGCGCTCTGCACGGTGTTAGCAGAGACTTTCCCGGGACAGTGAAACCCTATGTCAGAGACACTGAGAAGAAGCCCCAATGTTCCCTCCAGGCACTTTCAGTGTGGGTGCCTTCTCCACGTGGTTCCTGGTTTCACTGCGGCTCTGAAGAGAATGTTAGCAAAGAGGTAACCGGGACAGTGAAAACAGTACTCAAAGACAGGGAGAGCAAGCTCTCTCTTAGCACTTCCGATGTGGGACATACAGCGAGATGTTTGCTGCTTTTGCGTTTGGCTGTTGGGAGATTTACAGCACAAAGATATCTAGTTGATTTGAAGCAGTTCCGAGAAAGTCTAAACATAATCCCCACTTCTCCCTCCTGGCACTTTCCATGTGGGACATATAGCAGGATGTATATTGGTTTTGAGGACAACTCAATGGACAGTGTAGGGAGAAAAGGTCCTGGCTCCTTGAATGCCGTTCCTGGAGACACTGCGATCAATGTGGGAGATATGTCAAGATGTGTGTTTGTTTTGAGGACGTCTCTCTGGAGAGTCTTAGCAAAGAGGTCACACAGATAATCAGAGCAATTCTCAGAGACACTGAGAACAAGCTCCACAATTCCCTCCTGGCACTTTCCCTGTAGGAGATACCGCAAGACGTTTCTGTACATTGGGCACAGCGCTCTGCACGGTGTTAGCAGAGACTTTCCCGGGACAGTGAAACCCTATGTCAGAGACACTGAGAAGAAGCCCCAATGTTCCCTCCAGGCACTTTCAGTGTGGGTGCCTTCTCCACGTGGTTCCTGGTTTCACTGCGGCTCTGAAGAGAATGTTAGCAAAGAGGTAACCGGGACAGTGAAAACAGTACTCAAAGACAGGGAGAGCAAGCTCTCTCTTAGCACTTCCGATGTGGGACATACAGCGAGATGTTTGCTGCTTTTGCGTTTGGCTGTTGGGAGATTTACAGCACAAAGATATCTAGTTGATTTGAAGCAGTTCCGAGAAAGTCTAAACATAATCCCCACTTCTCCCTCCTGGCACTTTCCATGTGGGACATATAGCAGGATGTATATTGGTTTTGAGGACAACTCAATGGACAGTGTAGGGAGAAAAGGTCCTGGCTCCTTGAATGCCGTTTCTGGAGACACTGCGATCAATGTGGGAGATATGTCAAGATGTGTGTTTGTTTTGAGGACGGCTCTCTGGAGAGTCTTAGCAAAGAGGTCACACAGATAATCAGAGCAATTCTCAGAGACACTGAGAACAAGCTCGACAATTCCCTCCTGGCACTTTCCCTGTAGGAGATACCGCAAGACGTTTCTGTACATTGGGCACAGCGCTCTGCACGGTGTTAGCAGAGACTTTCCCGGGACAGTGAAACCCTATGTCAGAGACACTGAGAAGAAGCCCCAATGTTCCCTCCAGGCACTTTCAGTGTGGGTGCCTTCTCCACGTGGTTCCTGGTTTCACTGCGGCTCTGAAGAGAATGTTAGCAAAGAGGTAACCGGGACAGTGAAAACAGTACTCAAAGACAGGGAGAGCAAGCTCTCTCTTAGCACTTTGGATGTGGGACATACAGCGAGATGTTTGCTGCTTTTGCGTTTGGCTGTTGGGAGATTTACAGCACAAAGATATCTAGTTGATTTGAAGCAGTTCCGAGAAAGTCTAAACATAATCCCCACTTCTCCCTCCTGGCACTTTCCATGTGGGAGATCTAGCAGGATGTCTATTGGTTTTGAGGACAACTCAATGGACAGTGTAGGGAGAAAAGGTCCTGGCTCCTTGAATGCCGTTCCTGGAGACACTGCGATCAATGTGGGAGATATGTCAAGATGTGTGTTTGTTTTGAGGACGGCTCTCTGGAGAGTCTTAGCAAAGAGGTCACACAGATAATCAGAGCAATTCTCAGAGACACTGAGAACAAGCTCGACAATTCCCTCCTGGCACTTTCCCTGTAGGAGATACCGCAAGACGTTTCTGTACATTGGGCACAGCGCTCTGCACGGTGTTAGCAGAGACTTTCCCGGGACAGTGAAACCCTATGTCAGAGACACTGAGAAGAAGCCCCAATGTTCCCTCCAGGCACTTTCAGTGTGGGTGCCTTCTCCACGTGGTTCCTGGTTTCACTGCGGCTCTGAAGAGAATGTTAGCAAAGAGGTAACCGGGACAGTGAAAACAGTACTCAAAGACAGGGAGAGCAAGCTCTCTCTTAGCACTTCCGATGTGGGACATACAGCGAGATGTTTGCTGCTTTTGCGCTTGGCTGTTGGGAGATTTACAGCACAAAGATATCTAGTTGATTTGAAGCAGTTCCGAGAAAGTCTAAACATAATCCCCACTTCTCCCTCCTGGCACTTTCCATGTGGGAGATCTAGCAGGATGTATATTGGTTTTGAGGACAACTCAATGGACAGTGTAGGGAGAAAAGGTCCTGGCTCCTTGAATGCCGTTCCTGGAGACACTGCGATCAATGTGGGAGATATGTCAAGATGTGTGTTTGTTTTGAGGACGGCTCTCTGGAGAGTCTTAGCAAAGAGGTCACACAGATAATCAGAGCAATTCTCAGAGACACTGAGAACAAGCTCCACAATTCCCTCCTGGCACTTTCCCTGTAGGAGATACCGCAAGACGTTTCTGTACATTGGGCACAGCGCTCTGCACGGTGTTAGCAGAGACTTTCCCGCGACAGTGAAACCCTATGTCAGAGACACTGAGAAGAAGCCCCAATGTTCCCTCCAGGCACTTTCAGTGTGGGTGCCTTCTCCACGTGGTTCCTGGTTTCACTGCGGCTCTGAAGAGAATGTTAGCAAAGAGGTAACCGGGACAGTGAAAACAGTACTCAAAGACAGGGAGAGCAAGCTCTCTCTTAGCACTTTGGATGTGGGACATACAGCGAGATGTTTGCTGCTTTTGCGTTTGGCTGTTGGGAGATTTACAGCACAAAGATATCTAGTTGATTTGAAGCAGTTCCGAGAAAGTCTAAACATAATCCCCACTTCTCCCTCCTGGCACTTTCCATGTGGGAGATATAGCAGGATGTATATTGGTTTTGAGGACAACTCAATGGACAGTGTAGGGAGAAAAGGTCCTGGCTCCTTGAATGCCGTTTCTGGAGACACTGCGATCAATGTGGGAGATATGTCAAGATGTGTGTTTGTTTTGAGGACGGCTCTCTGGAGAGTCTTAGCAAAGAGGTCACACAGATAATCAGAGCAATTCTCAGAGACACTGAGAACAAGCTCGACAATTCCCTCCTGGCACTTTCCCTGTAGGAGATACCGCAAGACGTTTCTGTACATTGGGCACAGCGCTCTGCACGGTGTTAGCAGAGACTTTCCCGGGACAGTGAAACCCTATGTCAGAGACACTGAGAAGAAGCCCCAATGTTCCCTCCAGGCACTTTCAGTGTGGGTGCCTTCTCCACGTGGTTCCTGGTTTCACTGCGGCTCTGAAGAGAATGTTAGCAAAGAGGTAACCGGGACAGTGAAAACAGTACTCAAAGACAGGGAGAGCAAGCTCTCTCTTAGCACTTCCGATGTGGGACATACAGCGAGATGTTTGCTGCTTTTGCGTTTGGCTGTTGGGAGATTTACAGCACAAAGATATCTAGTTGATTTGAAGCAGTTCCGAGAAAGTCTAAACATAATCCCCACTTCTCCCTCCTGGCACTTTCCATGTGGGACATATAGCAGGATGTATATTGGTTTTGAGGACAACTCAATGGACAGTGTAGGGAGAAAAGGTCCTGGCTCCTTGAATGCCGTTTCTGGAGACACTGCGATCAATGTGGGAGATATGTCAAGATGTGTGTTTGTTTTGAGGACGTCTCTCTGGAGAGTCTTAGCAAAGAGGTCACACAGATAATCAGAGCAATTCTCAGAGACACTGAGAACAAGCTCCACAATTCCCTCCTGGCACTTTCCCTGTAGGAGATACCGCAAGACGTTTCTGTACATTGGGCACAGCGCTCTGCACGGTGTTAGCAGAGACTTTCCCGGGACAGTGAAACCCTATGTCAGAGACACTGAGAAGAAGCCCCAATGTTCCCTCCAGGCACTTTCAGTGTGGGTGCCTTCTCCACGTGGTTCCTGGTTTCACTGCGGCTCTGAAGAGAATGTTAGCAAAGAGGTAACCGGGACAGTGAAAACAGTACTCAAAGACAGGGAGAGCAAGCTCTCTCTTAGCACTTCCGATGTGGGACATACAGCGAGATGTTTGCTGCTTTTGCGTTTGGCTGTTGGGAGATTTACAGCACAAAGATATCTAGTTGATTTGAAGCAGTTCCGAGAAAGTCTAAACATAATCCCCACTTCTCCCTCCTGGCACTTTCCATGTGGGAGATCTAGCAGGATGTATATTGGTTTTGAGGACAACTCAATGGACAGTGTAGGGAGAAAAGGTCCTGGCTCCTTGAATGCCGTTCCTGGAGACACTGCGATCAATGTGGGAGATATGTCAAGATGTGTGTTTGTTTTGAGGACGGCTCTCTGGAGAGTCTTAGCAAAGAGGTCACACAGATAATCAGAGCAATTCTCAGAGACACTGAGAACAAGCTCCACAATTCCCTCCTGGCACTTTCCCTGTAGGAGATACCGCAAGACGTTTCTGTACATTGGGCACAGCGCTCTGCACGGTGTTAGCAGAGACTTTCCCGGGACAGTGAAACCCTATGTCAGAGACACTGAGAAGAAGCCCCAATGTTCCCTCCAGGCACTTTCAGTGTGGGTGCCTTCTCCACGTGGTTCCTGGTTTCACTGCGGCTCTGAAGAGAATGTTAGCAAAGAGGTAACCGGGACAGTGAAAACAGTACTCAAAGACAGGGAGAGCAAGCTCTCTCTTGGCACTTTGGATGTGGGACATACAGCGAGATGTTTGCTGCTTTTGCGTTTGGCTGTTGGGAGATTTACAGCACAAAGATATCTAGTTGATTTGAAGCAGTTCCGAGAAAGTCTAAACATAATCCCCACTTCTCCCTCCTGGCACTTTCCATGTGGGAGATCTAGCAGGATGTATATTGGTTTTGAGGACAACTCAATGGACAGTGTAGGGAGAAAAGGTCCTGGCTCCTTGAATGCCGTTTCTGGAGACACTGCGATCAATGTGGGAGATATGTCAAGATGTGTGTTTGTTTTGAGGACGTCTCTCTGGAGAGTCTTAGCAAAGAGGTCACACAGATAATCAGAGCAATTCTCAGAGACACTGAGAACAAGCTCCACAATTCCCTCCTGGCACTTTCCCTGTAGGAGATACCGCAAGACGTTTCTGTACATTGGGCACAGCGCTCTGCACGGTGTTAGCAGAGACTTTCCCGGGACAGTGAAACCCTATGTCAGAGACACTGAGAAGAAGCCCCAATGTTCCCTCCAGGCACTTTCAGTGTGGGTGCCTTCTCCACGTGGTTCCTGGTTTCACTGCGGCTCTGAAGAGAATGTTAGCAAAGAGGTAACCGGGACAGTGAAAACAGTACTCAAAGACAGGGAGAGCAAGCTCTCTCTTAGCACTTCCGATGTGGGACATACAGCGAGATGTTTGCTGCTTTTGCGTTTGGCTGTTGGGAGATTTACAGCACAAAGATATCTAGTTGATTTGAAGCAGTTCCGAGAAAGTCTAAACATAATCCCCACTTCTCCCTCCTGGCACTTTCCATGTGGGAGATCTAGCAGGATGTATATTGGTTTTGAGGACAACTCAATGGACAGTGTAGGGAGAAAAGGTCCTGGCTCCTTGAATGCCGTTTCTGGAGACACTGCGATCAATGTGGGAGATATGTCAAGATGTGTGTTTGTTTTGAGGACGGCTCTCTGGAGAGTCTTAGCAAAGAGGTCACACAGATAATCAGAGCAATTCTCAGAGACACTGAGAACAAGCTCGACAATTCCCTCCTGGCACTTTCCCTGTAGGAGATACCGCAAGACGTTTCTGTACATTGGGCACAGCGCTCTGCACGGTGTTAGCAGAGACTTTCCCGGGACAGTGAAACCCTATGTCAGAGACACTGAGAAGAAGCCCCAATGTTCCCTCCAGGCACTTTCAGTGTGGGTGCCTTCTCCACGTGGTTCCTGGTTTCACTGCGGCTCTGAAGAGAATGTTAGCAAAGAGGTAACCGGGACAGTGAAAACAGTACTCAAAGACAGGGAGAGCAAGCTCTCTCTTAGCACTTCCGATGTGGGACATACAGCGAGATGTTTGCTGCTTTTGCGCTTGGCTGTTGGGAGATTTACAGCACAAAGATATCTAGTTGATTTGAAGCAGTTCCGAGAAAGTCTAAACATAATCCCCACTTCTCCCTCCTGGCACTTTCCATGTGGGAGATCTAGCAGGATGTATATTGGTTTTGAGGACAACTCAATGGACAGTGTAGGGAGAAAAGGTCCTGGCTCCTTGAATGCCGTTCCTGGAGACACTGCGATCAATGTGGGAGATATGTCAAGATGTGTGTTTGTTTTGAGGACGGCTCTCTGGAGAGTCTTAGCAAAGAGGTCACACAGATAATCAGAGCAATTCTCAGAGACACTGAGAACAAGCTCCACAATTCCCTCCTGGCACTTTCCCTGTAGGAGATACCGCAAGACGTTTCTGTACATTGGGCACAGCGCTCTGCACGGTGTTAGCAGAGACTTTCCCGCGACAGTGAAACCCTATGTCAGAGACACTGAGAAGAAGCCCCAATGTTCCCTCCAGGCACTTTCAGTGTGGGTGCCTTCTCCACGTGGTTCCTGGTTTCACTGCGGCTCTGAAGAGAATGTTAGCAAAGAGGTAACCGGGACAGTGAAAACAGTACTCAAAGACAGGGAGAGCAAGCTCTCTCTTAGCACTTTGGATGTGGGACATACAGCGAGATGTTTGCTGCTTTTGCGTTTGGCTGTTGGGAGATTTACAGCACAAAGATATCTAGTTGATTTGAAGCAGTTCCGAGAAAGTCTAAACATAATCCCCACTTCTCCCTCCTGGCACTTTCCATGTGGGAGATATAGCAGGATGTATATTGGTTTTGAGGACAACTCAATGGACAGTGTAGGGAGAAAAGGTCCTGGCTCCTTGAATGCCGTTTCTGGAGACACTGCGATCAATGTGGGAGATATGTCAAGATGTGTGTTTGTTTTGAGGACGGCTCTCTGGAGAGTCTTAGCAAAGAGGTCACACAGATAATCAGAGCAATTCTCAGAGACACTGAGAACAAGCTCGACAATTCCCTCCTGGCACTTTCCCTGTAGGAGATACCGCAAGACGTTTCTGTACATTGGGCACAGCGCTCTGCACGGTGTTAGCAGAGACTTTCCCGGGACAGTGAAACCCTATGTCAGAGACACTGAGAAGAAGCCCCAATGTTCCCTCCAGGCACTTTCAGTGTGGGTGCCTTCTCCACGTGGTTCCTGGTTTCACTGCGGCTCTGAAGAGAATGTTAGCAAAGAGGTAACCGGGACAGTGAAAACAGTACTCAAAGACAGGGAGAGCAAGCTCTCTCTTAGCACTTCCGATGTGGGACATACAGCGAGATGTTTGCTGCTTTTGCGTTTGGCTGTTGGGAGATTTACAGCACAAAGATATCTAGTTGATTTGAAGCAGTTCCGAGAAAGTCTAAACATAATCCCCACTTCTCCCTCCTGGCACTTTCCATGTGGGAGATCTAGCAGGATGTATATTGGTTTTGAGGACAACTCAATGGACAGTGTAGGGAGAAAAGGTCCTGGCTCCTTGAATGCCGTTTCTGGAGACACTGCGATCAATGTGGGAGATATGTCAAGATGTGTGTTTGTTTTAAGGACGGCTCTCTGGAGAGTCTTAGCAAAGAGGTCACACAGATAATCAGAGCAATTCTCAGAGACACTGAGAACAAGCTCGACAATTCCCTCCTGGCACTTTCCCTGTAGGAGATACCGCAAGACGTTTCTGTACATTGGGCACAGCGCTCTGCACGGTGTTAGCAGAGACTTTCCCGGGACAGTGAAACCCTATGTCAGAGACACTGAGAAGAAGCCCCAATGTTCCCTCCAGGCACTTTCAGTGTGGGTGCCTTCTCCACGTGGTTCCTGGTTTCACTGCGGCTCTGAAGAGAATGTTAGCAAAGAGGTAACCGGGACAGTGAAAACAGTACTCAAAGACAGGGAGAGCAAGCTCTCTCTTAGCACTTCCGATGTGGGACATACAGCGAGATGTTTGCTGCTTTTGCGTTTGGCTGTTGGGAGATTTACAGCACAAAGATATCTAGTTGATTTGAAGCAGTTCCGAGAAAGTCTAAACATAATCCCCACTTCTCCCTCCTGGCACTTTCCATGTGGGACATATAGCAGGATGTATATTGGTTTTGAGGACAACTCAATGGACAGTGTAGGGAGAAAAGGTCCTGGCTCCTTGAATGCCGTTTCTGGAGACACTGCGATCAATGTGGGAGATATGTCAAGATGTGTGTTTGTTTTGAGGACGTCTCTCTGGAGAGTCTTAGCAAAGAGGTCACACAGATAATCAGAGCAATTCTCAGAGACACTGAGAACAAGCTCCACAATTCCCTCCTGGCACTTTCCCTGTAGGAGATACCGCAAGACGTTTCTGTACATTGGGCACAGCGCTCTGCACGGTGTTAGCAGAGACTTTCCCGGGACAGTGAAACCCTATGTCAGAGACCCTGAGAAGAAGCCCCAATGTTCCCTCCAGGCACTTTCAGTGTGGGTGCCTTCTCCACGTGGTTCCTGGTTTCACTGCGGCTCTGAAGAGAATGTTAGCAAAGAGGTAACCGGGACAGTGAAAACAGTACTCAAAGACAGGGAGAGCAAGCTCTCTCTTAGCACTTCCGATGTGGGACATACAGCGAGATGTTTGCTGCTTTTGCGTTTGGCTGTTGGGAGATTTACAGCACAAAGATATCTAGTTGATTTGAAGCAGTTCCGAGAAAGTCTAAACATAATCCCCACTTCTCCCTCCTGGCACTTTCCATGTGGGAGATCTAGCAGGATGTATATTGGTTTTGAGGACAACTCAATGGACAGTGTAGGGAGAAAAGGTCCTGGCTCCTTGAATGCCGTTCCTGGAGACACTGCGATCAATGTGGGAGATATGTCAAGATGTGTGTTTGTTTTGAGGACGTCTCTCTGGAGAGTCTTAGCAAAGAGGTCACACAGATAATCAGAGCAATTCTCAGAGACACTGAGAACAAGCTCCACAATTCCCTCCTGGCACTTTCCCTGTAGGAGATACCGCAAGACGTTTCTGTACATTGGGCACAGCGCTCTGCACGGTGTTAGCAGAGACTTTCCCGGGACAGTGAAACCCTATGTCAGAGACACTGAGAAGAAGCCCCAATGTTCCCTCCAGGCACTTTCAGTGTGGGTGCCTTCTCCACGTGGTTCCTGGTTTCACTGCGGCTCTGAAGAGAATGTTAGCAAAGAGGTAACCGGGACAGTGAAAACAGTACTCAAAGACAGGGAGAGCAAGCTCTCTCTTAGCACTTTGGATGTGGGACATACAGCGAGATGTTTGCTGCTTTTGCGTTTGGCTGTTGGGAGATTTACAGCACAAAGATATCTAGTTGATTTGAAGCAGTTCCGAGAAAGTCTAAACATAATCCCCACTTCTCCCTCCTGGCACTTTCCATGTGGGAGATCTAGCAGGATGTATATTGGTTTTGAGGACAACTCAATGGACAGTGTAGGGAGAAAAGGTCCTGGCTCCTTGAATGCCGTTTCTGGAGACACTGCGATCAATGTGGGAGATATGTCAAGATGTGTGTTTGTTTTGAGGACGGCTCTCTGGAGAGTCTTAGCAAAGAGGTCACACAGATAATCAGAGCAATTCTCAGAGACACTGAGAACAAGCTCGACAATTCCCTCCTGGCACTTTCCCTGTAGGAGATACCGCAAGACGTTTCTGTACATTGGGCACAGCGCTCTGCACGGTGTTAGCAGAGACTTTCCCGGGACAGTGAAACCCTATGTCAGAGACACTGAGAAGAAGCCCCAATGTTCCCTCCAGGCACTTTCAGTGTGGGTGCCTTCTCCACGTGGTTCCTGGTTTCACTGCGGCTCTGAAGAGAATGTTAGCAAAGAGGTAACCGGGACAGTGAAAACAGTACTCAAAGACAGGGAGAGCAAGCTCTCTCTTAGCACTTTGGATGTGGGACATACAGCGAGATGTTTGCTGCTTTTGCGTTTGGCTGTTGGGAGATTTACAGCACAAAGATATCTAGTTGATTTGAAGCAGTTCCGAGAAAGTCTAAACATAATCCCCACTTCTCCCTCCTGGCACTTTCCATGTGGGAGATCTAGCAGGATGTATATTGGTTTTGAGGACAACTCAATGGACAGTGTAGGGAGAAAAGGTCCTGGCTCCTTGAATGCCGTTCCTGGAGACACTGCGATCAATGTGGGAGATATGTCAAGATGTGTGTTTGTTTTGAGGACGTCTCTCTGGAGAGTCTTAGCAAAGAGGTCACACAGATAATCAGAGCAATTCTCAGAGACACTGAGAACAAGCTCGACAATTCCCTCCTGGCACTTTCCCTGTAGGAGATACCGCAAGACGTTTCTGTACATTGGGCACAGCGCTCTGCACGGTGTTAGCAGAGACTTTCCCGGGACAGTGAAACCCTATGTCAGAGACACTGAGAAGAAGCCCCAATGTTCCCTCCAGGCACTTTCAGTGTGGGTGCCTTCTCCACGTGGTTCCTG